>NW_020897693.1:29771812-29824039 GCF_003984885.1 Neopelma chrysocephalum
AAGTTTTGGATCCTTACATTAAGTGTTCAGAGCTTTCCTCGCCGACAGATCACCATGACAATAAAGATCTGTGCTTCCTTTATTAGACACAATCTGTGTTATAAATTCTGTGTTTGTAACTCAACTGTTCTTTTTCTAAGATGATAACACAGGTCACAGACTGTTGAGAACAACTGTTTTCAGGTGAGGGTGATCTGTAGAAGATGCTTTCAGAGGAGACTGGATTAGAGTAAATTCTTGCTGTGTTCAGTAACAGCTGTGACGTCTTGTTTGATAGTCAAACTAGAAGATTAAAAGTCAAAGCATAAGGATTTTTTGTCCTCTTGATAAAAGAAAGCATCCTTGCCTCTTCTCTTGAAAGTCTACTTTCTGTAGTTAAAAAAACAAACCCAAAACCCCACTGTTTCTATAGATAGACTTTTTTTTTTTAATATGGAAGCTTTTTCAGTTATTATAGTGATTGCCTGAAATACTAGGACATCAACAGAAGCTTGTACATTGTCATGGTTGCACAGTGTTGTTGGCAGAGCTGGGATTAGAATTCGGGAGTTTTAAGTTGTTGCCTACTGATTTTCAGTCTGTTTGGCGTATTTTTACCTCATGGTTACAGAGTAAATAATTCAATACAGGATTTCATTTAGATGCCTAGATACCATGTCCAAGACAGACTAGGGTTTTTGGAGAGGTTTTCTATTTTTTCTTGTTTGATTTTGGTTTTTGATTCAAAGCCAGGGAAACCAAGCAGGACAGCCTCTTATCCCTTCCTGGAATATTAGTTTTTTGGTACCATGGGTTACCTGTTGTAGATGGATTAGTTAAGAAATGTATAAGCTCTTGGGTTTGTACCAAGGCCTATAAATGTATACAATGTTCTTTTTGTGTTAAGAAATAACTTAAAGTCTTACCCTTGTGTCCTGTTTTTAATTGCTCGCTTAGTTTGACAGCTGATTCTTTTCATTCTTTTGATGTATCAGCAGTCAATTGTGTTCCCCTAGGAGCACTTGGGAAGAATTTTTGGGTTTTGTGCCAGGACGATTCATATTCAGGTTAGAATGACTATTTATGAAAGCTGCCTGGCCAGAGACGATTTATTATAGTAGAAACAAGTTGAATTAATAGATGGCAGCAATAATAGGGTAGAGATTGCTTGTTTATGAACAGAGTATTTTAGTGAGCAAACACCAGCTGTGCATGACTAAGGATGGCACAAATCCAGTTGGGAGGCTGTGTGCTTGTGCTGTCACTATGAGGCAAGCTCCTCAGTCAGATTTCCTTTGACTTGCCTTTTAGATGCAGGAAGATTTACATTTTTCATTATAGGATGAAATGTTTTTGTTGTGAAGGACAGAGGAGCAAGAAGTAAAACCATATGGAACAAGTTAGCATGTAAGCAGAAGCAAGTGGCTTCTGCCTGCAATAGTGGGGACATGTGGTTAAAGGCAGCAGTTTTCGCTATTCTAGCCGAGCTCTGCGCCAAGAGATTACGAGGTCATGCAGACTAGGACCAAAATTTGGGATGCATCAAGGGTGATTGGAGCTCGGGGAGTGGCCCGCGTTCCCAAGCAAGCCCATGGGTTGCTGAGCAACGCAGGGATTTCGGCAGGGCCCGTCCGTGTCCGTGCGCGCGGGGAGGCGGCGGCCGGCAGGGGGCGCGCGGGCAGCGGGAGGCCGGGCCCGTCGTGAGGGGGCGGCGGGGGGGAAACTGCGGCGCCATCACTGTGAAGTGGCACAACCCACTGTAGTTTTCTTTTCTTTTTAAACCGGAAAACTCGCATGGATATCTGTCCAATATACACTTAGGCGAGTAAGAAGTTTCTCATACATATATGGCAAGTTACAGCACAGAAATGACGTAGTTAGGAGCTGAGTCTTCATGGAATTCACTATTGTGATAACAAAATTAATTTTAATTTCTTCGAAACGTGTATTTAATCAAACACACATTTTGAAGCTACTCAAAAGCCACCCAGCTTACTTTCTTTACATTCCAGCTTTCTTCCTCCCCCCAAATATTTGGCTCCTGTAACTAAGCTATTTGTCCACAGGGTAATATTTGACTGCTGCATTCATAGATGACTTCACAATGTATATACATTTCTTGCTGGTAAGGAAAAAATCCACGTGGGAGGACAAACAAATCTAGAAGAATTAGGACAATAATGGACTCCTTCGCTGAGTAATCGTAGTGTGAAAGCAGGTTTTGACCTGTTTTGTCTTCCTCCTATGCAGCTTTTCTAATTATTAGGGTTTGATTTCTAGGCATCTCTACCTCTGTTGCTTAGAGAATCAGCAGACTTTAATTGCTGTAGATAAGGTCTTCATGCTTGTTTCTTAATGCTAAAAAGTGTCAATAAAGTTTAGAATTGATTTGGATTATTTTGCAATGACAGCTTCTAGAAAATGAGGGAATAAAGCTTTAAAAATCTGTCTGTTTTTCAAGTAAAACATGAGTGAAATTAAAAATATTTTAAAACATAGACATCTTTAAATGTTTTATTTAAATCAAATAACTATATGCTTAATTTGAAGAAAATTTCCCCTTTTTTTGTTATGAAATATTGCCTGTAGAGTTAAATACCTGCATCCTTAGTCTTCAAGTCATTGAAAGCCTAGTGCAGATATCACAGAGACTGATGTGAAAGATGGAGCATGTTTGTAATCATTTGACATGCTGTGAAAGTGGAGAAGCATCTTGTAGAGATGGGGTAATGTTAGGGATTCCGTTTTGGTAATTTCTTTTTCAGTGGTGCTATATTGAACTTTTTTTTTAATGGGATACATAATGTGCAGGAAGGCCAAACAAGGCTGAATTACTGGTATCTGATTCTTAAGAAAATTGAGTAGGAGCTAATGTAGACTGCTATGGAAGGAAAAGGACTTTTAAACCAGTAGCAGACTGAGTGTTTAAAGCTAGTTTGTGTTTCTAGAATAGAGAGCGAGGAAACTGCAGTGGTACATTTTTGGCTTTAATCCAATTTACAGCTAGGCACTTAAATATTATATGCAGCTGAAAGAGTTAGAGAATTAGGGATTAAAAGATGGCTATTCATTGTGTCAGTATGTCAAACGAGGAATCCATAGCCTGTCCTGATTTTAAGTTCCCTTTTGTCCTGTGTGTTGCTGCTTGCAGTTTGGGATTAACTCTAAGTCTATAATGACATTAAAAGGGTAAATTGAGAGTCCTGGTGGTGGATTAAGAGCACCAGCTTTAAAATAACTGGTACCCTCGCTTAGCAAAGCTGGAATCTCGGTCTTTGGAATGGACTGCAGCTACTGAATGCTGGGAGCACTTCTAGTGTAGGAAAGCCTTCACCATATAGAAAAATGACAGCTCATTAACCTGTGCCTCTATCCCTCCCAGGCTGAACACCAGGGAATTCTGGTGAGCTGCAGAGTTTACTTCAAAGTAAAATACTATCCACTAGCATCCAGTGGGGATACGTATGCCTTACTAAGTGTGGAAAAAAGTCTCAGAAAATATGAGCAAAAATGAAATTAATGCTGTCAAAGAGTCTCTGGATGCTTAGCAGTAACATAGGCTATGTTGATTAACAGCTATTTATAGCAGCTTCTTTCCTTTTTTAATTCTTTTTCTTTATTCTTTTTTTTCCCTTTCTTTCTTTCTGTTGGTATGAAGTCTTTAATCAGGTCTGTTCTTCAATAAAGCATTTGGCAACTTGGGAAGAATTAATGTCACCATATTCTCCTCTGTACACGGAATTATGTGGGGAGGGATCCTTTGTGATATGTGAATAGAACTGGTTGCATTTGGTTGAAAATTTGTTACTGGAAAGTGTAATTGATTTCATTGTTAATATTCCCTGAAGGACAAAAAAGGGAAGCTACATAAAGAAAGTGTAGGGAGAAACTAAACAGTTCTGAAGTGTCTGTTCAAATAGCTAAAAGGACGAAAGATATGGATCATTTTGTCATGAGTATGGACTTACGCCATCTGAACAAGGATTGTGTATAGTAAAACTTACCTGCCTAAGAGAACAAACATAGTAGCAATTGAATATTTTCTAATTTGCATGAGGAAAAGCAAAGGAGGCAGAATTTACTGGGTTTTTTACAAGACCTTCCTCTGCCAGGACTTGGTTTAATATGGCCTTCAACAACTTTATTTTTTTCCCCCAAAATAATTATAACTAAGTTCAGAGCTTGAAAATTGTTGGTTTAGAATACAGCTGTCTTCCGAATCTTGATTGCTTTGCTCAGAAGGCAGTGGCCAGGTTCAAGGACTAAAGTGAACTTTAATTACGTTGATAATCTTGCCAGAGAAGGTAAAGGAAAGGATCTTTTTAGTGAGGTTCTCTGTGCCTGTATTTTGTACACTGCACAAAATGAAGCTGCGGAATTGTCATCTTTCAGGGATATATGCAAGAATATCTTCATCTATTGATGTAGCATTTGGTTTCTTGTAAATACAGAATCTCTACCTGGTGACTGTGAAAACTTATTTTCGTTTCTTAGTGTAGGTGAGAGAAATTTCTGAATTGCAATGAAAACTTCACTGTATTGGTACTGGGTTAAGAGCTGCAGTGATTATATAACTTATAATACCTTATTCTGAATGTTTGTCAGAAATCTTTAGAGAGGTCTAATGGGGAAATTAATATCTTGCTGAGAAGATAAATGGTAGTGAAGTAGAAAGAAGTATGTAGTCCATGATGTAAAAGCGGAAGATGAAGAGGAATTATAGTTCCTTATCACAATCCTTTATTCTGTAAATTTTTTTTTTGTGGTCTTGAGCTCACCAGTGATCAGATGAGACCATGGCAGCCAGTACGAGTGCTGCAGAAAGAGCAAATCCTAGTGGTAGTTCGCCTGGGCTAGAGAGTGTTTATCTAGAGAGGCGAGAAATCTTTAAAGCATTAGTAAGAAGGTAAGTGTGCACATTCCTGAGTTTTTAAGTGTAGTTTTTGCTAACAAGAGAGTACTTTTGTGTTTTCATGTGCCGACAATATATTTAATTTTAATATTTTTGTTAAGGATTTTTTGTTAAGGCTCTTATTCTGTATGAAGACGACAATTATTCTGTATGTATTAATTTGTATTTTTTTTTCAAAGTAGCTTCCAGTGATCAGGAATTACATGATTCAGTCATATGGGAATGGTTACGTAGTCAGTTGTATGTTGAGAATTTAAGCTGTTTAGAACTTGCAGTAAGGCAACAAAAATACACAGGTCTCTAGAAAGTATTTTCCAAGTGTAGTTAACTTGAAGATTGATTCAAACTTTCGTCCACAGCTGGGCAGGTGGAAGGAAAAGGACAAATGTTAACTTGAGAACAGCTGTTTTGAGCTTGGTTATTGTTATGTTGTCTGGAATGCTGTTTGTTTAATAGCACAGGATATAAACACTTTTATAGGGAGAAAATGCAGCCATAAGAAGATAGTGGGGTTTTATTTCCTGAATCTTTTTCCTGCAGAGTGCCGAAGGTGGCTGTAGCAGTGGTGTATGCTCTGCTCTGAAAAACACTTAGAAGCAGGGGGAGTTCTGTGTGCTTGGATGTGCTTTATGTACTGCATTTCTATTTGTATAACTAGTATTACATAAGAAAAAAAAAGATTCAGTGTCAGAATGATATGTATATGCATATGAAAATAATGTCAGAGGGCATAAGAAGAATCTTAGAGCTTTTTTTCCCCCTCTTTTTATTTTAAGTTGCCTTCTTGGTTCTGCTTGTGATCCCCTGTAATCTGTTTCTTATGCCCAGATGTTCTTTTTTGCCTGATGTTATGCCTGTTTTTTTAGGATTTGTTTTAATACAGCAGTGCTTTGAAAGATGTGCTTGTTTTATATGAGGTGTGGGTTATATGGGGGAAACACAATTTATTAAAATTTAATTTAATTTTTTAATTATTGTAACATGCATCTGGATTACATTTCACTCAGCATGAGAAGTATCTGGTGTTGGTAATTCTGATGAACAGTTTCATGTGGTAGCATCCAGGTGTGTGCATATTATTTCTTCTCTTGGGCATTTAAAACATTGTAAATGCTGGAAGAGGTGATCTGGACTGTGCTGTGCCTGCCTTAAAAGATCCCTTGGTAACTGCCATAATGTATTTCCACGATACTTAAACCTTCAGTAAAGGGTTATTATTGGTATTCTAGGGATGCTTAGATACTGCAAAAGCAGGGATAGCTGGGAGAAACAAAACTCAAAACCGTAGCTTATTGGGCCAATACTTTCTGTATAAGCTGCTACTTTTAGGCAGTAAGAATTCTTACCTAACATGTTGAATTGCTTGGAGAAGAAAAAAAACCCCTGCCTTAGGCTATCTTTAGTGAGGTTCTGCTAGTGATTTAAAGATTTGCCAAAGGACCTTTCTCCTATAATCCGGTAGAAAGCACCATGCTTACAGGAACACTTGTGGTTTCCTAAACGTGAGTTGTAGAAACTCGAGTATCTGTTAATTATTTTTCTGTTTGAAGACAACAGTTTTATTGAACCATATCCATGAACACAAACAGTGCATCTCGGAAACTGGCACTTTCCTTACGTCTGAGGAAGTGTGTAAATTTTTTTGACAAACTGTCAGGTTTATTGTATTTGCTTGAAATAAAGATCAGCTTTGTAATTTGGAGTATTAGCTGAATTTGAAAGTCCTCCTAGGTAATTGAAGGATGTTTTTCTCCAGTGTGGTCGTATCTATTCAGGAAATTTTGTACACTTCTAGATACCTTCCTGCTGACTCCTAGGAATAAGTGGCCTGTACTGGTGAAGACCCGATTATGTCCAGGAGGTCATAAAATGAGTCTAATTAATTTAGATCATCTTGAATCTTCGGTCCCTTTAGGCTGAAAATAAAACTGTAGTGAGTTGTGAGCTCATTGTAGTCAGTCAGTGCATAGTCACAATCCATGCTGGGGGTGGGGAGAACTCTCAAAAAATTGAGGGGAAAGTATGTCAGTTAAGTGTAAAACACTGTGTTTCAGCAAATATTTATTTTTGTTGGGAAGGAAATTAGGTGGCACAGCCCTTAGATGATGTTTTGATGGGTTGGATTAGCTGCTGACACAGATAAAGGGACTGGGTCATGAATCTTTCTAATCTGTTAAAATAATGCATTTTGTACAAGAACAAAGAAACTCTAATGCTCTGTTGACGTCTTTGAAATGTAACATAAAAATGGGTCTTTTCAACGTTTTTGGAATCGCAGCTCTTATACAGTAGGCAAGAAGTAGAATAATTTCTTAGAGGAACTCCTGAGCTTTTTTCTAGTAGTTTTCACAAGATGTTATAAAGAAAAAAATGTTTAAAAAATCTAAATTAAATAATCCATATAATTACATATGCTTTGCTCTGTTTAATAAAAAGTACATTGAACAACTGAACCCAAATTTGGTTGATTTTTATAGTAAAAACTTATTTTTCAAAGTACGTAGTAGATAAAATATGTGAATGCATTTTTTTTCGCTTCTTAGTTGTAAAATTTAAGATACATTTGTCTTATAATAGGTAAATTTAACACTGCAAATTGTTGAGCTGTTAAGGGTGTCTTCAGGATTCAATATCAACAGCTTTAAAAAAGAGAAGGAAAAAAGAAAGCAACCTCTACTGAAGAACAATGCCCAGAAACTCAAATTATAGGTTAATGGTTGGACTTGATGATCTTGGAGATCTTTTACAACCTAAATGATTTTATGATTCTATGATATGTTGTACTAACAAGTGTGAGTCTTGCTTCTCAGTTGTCTAGTCTTCTATGAGTTAGTTTCTTTATCTTAATTGAAATTCAGATTTATTTAGTAGCAGTGGCCTCAATACTCAGGTTTTTAATCCAGGTGCATTTCTCATTTAAAAAACTACAGTAAACAAACTGATTGTGATGCCACAGAATGTACTTCATGTTTAGAAGTTCCGTTCAAGGGTAAAGATGCTGTATACTTGCATCAAAAGCCTTGTTGCGCTCCTCTTCTAACCAGAAACTCAATAGTTATCGCTGAACCTTTATCTTTCTATCTTTCTCATCAAAACTGTGATAACAAAATGGCTTAATATAAGATACCAAATTAGGAAAGCATCATCCAAAAAGTTAAGCCCACATTTTGAAACACTGACAGGGGAAGTCTGATTTGGCAGTGTTGGAAAATCTCCTATTGCTGCCTTAACCTTTTAAACATACTTGTTTGCAATTTTGCAAAATGTTGAATACAGTTAGCTTTTTATATTAGAGAAACTTGACATTCAGCGCTTTAAAGGGCTTGCTCTTTACTACTTAATTTGCGGAACTTGGTAATTCATAGTGTGTCTTGCCATCTGTAGGAAAAATAGTTTTAATTTCCACAAAATAGGTATGTATATCTATAAAAATGAATATAGAAAAGACTCTTCTAAGTCTAGACTACATAGTTGAAATAATTTTTATTTAAAGTTTATTGCCTAATGTACCATATGTAGCTGAATAAACCCATTTTTAGCATACTTTTGTGTAAATATATTTGATTAAAATGTTATGCCTGCTTAATTAACTTCAGAGACTTGCATTTTGGTAAGTTCAGAATGTCTGCAAAAGTTTACTCTGGACACTTAAGTGGAAGAAAAAAATGTTTTTTATGTTTTTCACATTCTTTGTAGTCACTGGTGTAATTTAAATTGCATAAAGTTGAATATATTTACAAACCTAATTTGTTGGGTTTTTTTTTTTTACAATAAAATTTGATACCTTTTTTAAAAAGTTAAAATATTATTTCTATATAAATGTACATGGAGTAGAGAGAACGTTGTTCATAATGTTTGATAATATAAAGTCTGTGGTCTACATTATGTAAATCAGAAAATGTGCAAGTGAGGATTCTGTGTATTAAGAATCTGGATTTTATAAAGATGTCTTACCCAACTTGTAGACATTGTTATATTTCATTCTTCAACTGAAATTTAAAGAGAAAGGAAACAATGATAACCAATGTCTAAAATCAAGATCCTATTTTTATTTCTATGGGCAGTTTTGAATTTTGCTCAGCTAATAATTCAGAAAGGAAGACACGTTTTGACAATTCCTTTTTTTTTTGTTCCTTACGCAGACAAAGGAAGTTGGTTTACTCGATGCAGACATATATGGACCTTCAATTCCAAAAATGATGAATTTAAAAGGAAACCCCGAATTAACACCAAGTAAGTGGAAGTGATTTTTCTTCCTGTCTTCTTTGTACAGGGATGAGCATGGTCCACTCATCCACTCATTGGTGCTTCCTTGGTGCGGCACAGAAGGGGTGCAAACAGAAGACTGAGTTACTTGTTTATTTATATATAGTATTGAGATTGCTTTCAGAGCTAGCTTGTGCAATTTAGGAGCATATTCAGGGTCTTATTTTTTGTTAATCCACAGACTTCGGCAGTTTCATGGATTATTACTATAGACACTGGAAAGGCTATCTGGGAAAGGAAGGTTATTTAGTAGTTTTAAACTTGCTGTACAGTATCCTCCAATAGATGACTTTCAATTAAAGAACAAAAGTCAGTAATCTAGGAAAAAAGAAAACATTAAAAGAAATAAGAGAAGGATCATTACAGGAGCTTGTACAAAATGTCATTATTTGGTCTCTCTTCAACCAAATGTGCTAGGCCACTTGAGTAATTTGAAGCTGTGTGTGTGGGAATGTAGTGCAGAAGGTAAAGACATAGACAAAACTTTTCCTTCTGCTAAGAAAAATTCTGGGGAAACATAAATTGAGGTAGGAGAGTCTTGAGAGAAATAAGGAAGACCTAAAGTAGAAAGGTTGCATCAAGTCTATTTACCTTTCAGGAATTTGACCTTCACGCAGGCCAACCAAGGATGAAACTGAAGAACAGCTTTATCTTGATACCATATTTAAATAACACTTGAGTGTAAGGCAGTGTGCTTTTTGGGGGTGGAAGAGGCACTGTGGCGATATGGTTTGTTTAATACTTTTGTTTTCCTTGTCCTGTGATAAAGTGCATGCAATTATAAAAATTAAAAACATGTAACCACAGACAAAAACAGTCCCACACTAACACCTGGTCTACACATTAAAACATACTGGGATCCTATGAAGAAAGTAGAGATTGGCCATACTTGTCAGGGAGGGATCAAGGTTGTCTATCATTTCAAATAGGACATAAAAGGGCTTTGGTGAAGTAATCAACTGCAAATACCCATTAATGTCTGTGGGCAGTAATTGCTAGGTAAAAGGGAAGTTAAATATTCCTTCTACTTCCTTTCTAGTCCAACCCCCATCTTCAATTGGATCAGGTTGCTCAGAACCTTGTCCAATCTGATCCAGTAATATATTTCCACGTACTGATGCACTGCATGTGCTTGTACAGACAGCTGTCAAATTGAGTACTTTCTACATTGAGGTACCTGGCTTAAAATACAGGTTTTATTTAGATAAATTTCTAAGAGAGGAGGAAAGTACTTAGTTTTATTTGTTGGATTTTTGTTTTATCTTTTGAAGTCAAAGGCTAATTCTGCTGTGTGAAAAATAAATAACTGAACTTTTACATGTATCATTAGTAGAGTTTGACTTCCTAATACAAATCGAAGTATTCTTGTATTCACTTGTACTTTGTCACACGGGCTGTGTTTTCCCATAGTGGATTTTTTACTATGAATTTTGCATTTGAAGTGCATCGTGCAGTATGAACACAAAAGGGCCTATTTTGTCGTGTTTATATATCTCTTTTCGTTTTTATGTGACATTGACTTTTGTTTCTCCAGTTTTTTCTCTCACTGTCTGAAATATTGATTAGATAACTTAGAACTTCTTAGTCATTTTACCCTGTATTTTATGAATCCATACAAAATTTAAATTTTCCTATGATCGTACAAATGAACTTGCTAGGAATGCAAGAACTTAAGAGTATAGTCAGATATTGGGCAACTCAGTTTTGCTTTAGTGACTGTAGATATTTTGGTAAACAGCTGAGAATTCACTATGAGCTTTTGTCTCAACATGTTTCAAGCATTGTTAAAAAATGCGGAATTCAATGTAATAGAAAAAAATTGGAGGATTTTCCTGAACTGAAACTGCTGCTGTTGACTTGTAAGCACTAACATTTTGATCACTAAAATATATTCTTTCTAGTTCTGTGTGGAACATACAAGTTAATATCAGGATTTAAAGAACATACCTTTTTTTTTTTACCTGACAGAAAAATGAATTTGTATCTTTCAAAAGCTTGACACATTACACAAGTCTGCTGAGAGAGACATGTAGTAATTTGGTATGAATGATAATAGGATAGAATTTGTATTTCAGGGATTTTGTTCACTTCTCTGTGCGCTTTTAACTCTTGAGTTGGTGAAACTGTAGTTTCAGCACTGAAGTGCTGTCAAAGATGGTTTAATTGTGAAAATTGGAATGTGGATGGTGTAGGAAACTTAAATTGTGAACTTCAAGGATGCCTTTAATGAGTGACAGATACAATAAGCTCACAAAGAGATGATCCATCGTAGGTGTGTGGAGATATATATATATCTCTATATAATGTGTATATATGGATGTGTATATATATGTATGTATAGATACACAAACGTGTATGACCTTTGTATTTTGGTATAATGAGGGTTAGTGTTATCCTCTGATTTCTTACTGTGTTTTCAAGAGTAAAACAAGCTCTGAACAAATACTGCATAGCAATTGAGAAAGCCCAGGCAGTTCTGTGTTACTTGTATGGATGAACTATGCCTACACAACAATAAGTCAGTTAAAAACATTTTTAATAGCATAGCAATCAAAAAATATGTTTAATGTCTAATGTTGTCTTCACTGTGAAGCCTGGATTTGAAAATGAAACTGTAGAGTAATCCTGGGAAGTTCTGAACACTCCTGCAATCTTTGATTTCTATTTCTTTTCTCACACGAACAGTTGAAAAGGGATTAGAGATGCCTGGTACAATACAAAATAAGTCCATGCAGTAACTATTACTGCTGAATAGAAATTATTATGGTTATGCTATTTTTATTTAAGTATTCAAAATGAATTAGGAGTTCTTGGTGAGGAGAGTCTGTATAAATGGAAGATACTCCATTAATTTAATTTTGCTAGCTGTAGTACATTGGAAACTCTGCTAACATTTAATAGGCTGTCATTCAAAATACTTTAGCTAAATGATCAGAGAAATATTGGTTAATAAGTTCACAACTGAATTTAGTTAGCTAATGGAATTATCTAACTATGGAATAAATATTATCATCAGCTACAATCTATACACAGGGCAATGCTAATAACACAAGTAACAATAGCATTACTTCTATTCTTTCCCAAATAATTTACTGAAAAGCTATTTTCTGGCTTAGTGAACTGCATAATTTTTTTTCTTTTAAATCTGCCATTTAAACTAATTGGCAGAGAGTAAAAACTAATATATTGCCAAAAAAATATGGCCATTTTGCCAGATAAATAAGTTCCTTCAGTTAGCTTAAATGATTATGAAGGTTTTGGTGGGCAAATCTTTGACAGTTGACTCCTCTCTTAGTATTTCAAACCTTTGCTCATTTCATGATAGCTTCAGTGTCTCTTCTATTTCTTAATAAAATGTTATATTCAAAAGATCAGTGATGGGTATCTGTTTTTAAAATTTAGAATGAAAAGTAATTTCTGAGAGAAAGCTACCAGTGTTTGTAGCTGGCCCCATTGAGTCTATATAATATTGCGGCAGCTACAAAAATGGACACTTGCATTTTTTCACGTTTACATATCTGCTGCTCTTTGGACTGTGATAGCAGACTCTTGTAAGAGGAAGTGAAAATTTAAAATAGTTGTGACTGTTTAAAGATGTCTGCTGGAATATAAAGAGATTGTGGTGCATCTGTTTGAGGGTTATAAACAGAAAATTTGGAGTGGAATAGTTAAATAGAAAAAATGTTATATAGGTAGCGTATTTATTATGGTAATCATGAAGAAGTTTCTTGATCTTGCATAAGGGTTTAAATTTAAAGATACAGCTTGAGGTCTCCAAGTTGTCTTTATCATGCTCTACCAATGGAACTGCATCATGATTGATTCTTTCAAAAAAGTCATATTTGCTACTGACACTACTTCATGATTTGTGAGCAAGTGGGTTTTAGATTGTATATAGTCTGATGATATCCTTTATTGATTCTGTTTTCAAAGAAGTCTGAACTGAAACCCTGTGTCTTACTTTTGATAATGTCTTATCTCAGTTTATCTGGATGGCTGAAGTAGAGTAATCTCATGTGTCTTACATGGGACAAAATAGTAATTCAGAATGTTGTAATTAGTTGTGGTTTATATTTTGGAGGCTTTTCCATATATGATGAAGTAGTTGAAAGCAAGAAGACTACTTAAGTGTTAAATATTTTATTCTGAACCTTGACCGTTGCCTTCAAACCTGTAACAATTAACCTCAGCTGGTTTAATTCAGCTATTGATGAGTTCACTTGTGGCAAATATTTATGATCTTTACTTTGAAGGTAAAGGAGATGGAAGATACCCAGTTCTACAAGGAATTAGTTATAGTGCATACAGTTGTTAGCTGCTGTTTAAAAAAATAACCTGTAGGGGATTAATTTATTAAAATTTTATTCTTCATTATACATAAATTATACAATTATGAAAAAAAAGGGCGAAAAAGTGTAAGATAAGAATGTAGTGTAGTAACTAAAGCCTCTTACTGAGAGCAGTCTTTTTGGATAAATGGCAAATCAAATTTTACCAAATACTATTCCTGTATAAATTACTGAAACACTGTGACCTGGAAAAATACATTTGAAGTACTTGAAAGTGGAGTTGTATTACTCTTCATGTTGTTAATCCTGCAGTGCAGTAATTCTAAGTGATTTGATATGGATTATTAGCAGATATTCATTATATTATGAAGTTTACTCATTAAGATACAAATGGTTATTTGGTTGAACTTATACAAAAATTGGAATTAAATTGCAAAATGGTTTTATTATAGGAACATGATAGATACACTTTTCATTGTACATAAATAAAAGAAATTAATCATGTTTTGGTACACTGAACACATTTACCTTTTTGCTTATTTCAGAGGAATAAATGTTTCCATTGCTCTTCTCTGCTAGAAGTAAAATTGAAAGACTGTAACTATATCTGAATTTTCTCAATATTTTTACCTTGCAATTTCACTTTCATGCTTTTTTTCCTCTCTAAGTTTCTTGCAGTATTCTCCCTCTTTCCTTCTCTGCAGTACAATGGAGTGGCTTTTCAGAGTAGAGAAATGAAGCACAATATATCTAAAATAAGAAAAAAAAATGGTTTAATCCTTTCCCTATAGAGACTAGAGGCTAAAAGTGACAGTAAGAGTTTAAAAGCCAGCATCTCTTTACTTTAGTTGATAGTCCTAATCTTGTAAAGTACACAGAACTTCACCTTAAAAGTGATGAAATTAGAATAAAATCACAGAAGGATGTAGGAGGAGATTCATATGAAATGCAAAAGGAAATATTTAATATGCACAGGAACACATTTTTTTTAAAGTAGAGAATCAACAAGTTTACTTTAGTTTTAATCTATGTCATCAGTGTCCAGTGTCATAGTTTAACCCCAGCTGGCAACCAAGGCCCATACAGCCACTCACTCACTCTCATAAGGAAACTAAAATCCACACACACAAGCAAAGCAAACCCAGGAATTCGTTCACCACTTCCATGGGCAGGCAGGTGTTCAACCATCCCCAAAAAAACAGGACTTTATCCTGGGTTACTTGGGAAGACGAAATGCCATCACTCTGAACATCCCCCCTTCCTTCTTCTTCCCCCAGCTTTATATGCTAAGCATAATGCCATGTAGTGTAGAGTAGTCCTTTGGTTAGTTGTAGTCATATGTCCCGGCTGTGTCCCCTCCCAGTTCCTTGAGCACCCCCAGCCTGCTTGCTGTTAGGGTGGGGTGAGAAGCAGAAAGGACCTGGACTCTGTGTAAGCGCTGCTCAGCAGTATCTAAAACATTCCTCTGTTATCAACACTGTTTTCAGCACAAATCCAAAACACAGCCCCATACCAGCTACTATGAAGAAAATTAACTGTCTCACCCAAAATCAGCACAATTACATGTAATCCTTTGAACAGTTTTTTCTCCCATGTCTTTTCACCTAAATTTCTTTTGGTTTTGGGTCTTGATTACAATGTTAAACCTAGAAAGGCTGAATTGACTCAAGTGTATTGAGTTTCATAGTTTTGTTTTGAAAGCAATGAAAGTTCCTAGTTAACTGGAATTTTTTTTGAAGTTGAGTCTTGGATTGAAGCTAATGTGTAGTGAATATCTACCCCTTGGGTTCCTGTTGCTCCCTGTTCTGCACTACTGTTGTCTATCACCCTGTTACGTGACTGACTTGGGCAGTCCCCCTGTCACACCAGCAAGTCAGTGCTTCAGATGACATGAGCTTTCCCAGAGGTTTTGTGTGTCAGGACAGATGCCTTGAACTGAATGTTGGGTTAGTCTGTTTCATTCCTTGTGGATATAATGAACTAAAAGAACCTACTCAAATTAGTCTGATAAAGCTTTTGATCCACTATAAATACTTTTTTTGGCTCCATGGGGATCTGAGAGCATTTCAAAATGTGACTTATTTTAGCAATTGTAAGAAAGACATTTGTGATGGAAGGTAGTGGCATGATACTTAAAACTAGTCCTGTGTTACTATTTTAAACCTAACAAGTCAGCGCTGCTTTAAAATGTAACAAAGATGTGACTAAGTCGCTGTGCTCTTTACTTGTGCCAGACTTGCTTTTGAAGTGTAGTCTTCCAGCAAGCAATTAGTTCTTTTGCTTTTACATAGGACTGATGAAGTCATATCTGCTAAACTCTTCTGTTAATGAAAAAGCTTTTACAGAGCTTTCTTTCCTCTGCAGTCTATCAGGAGGAAAAAAAGTAGAAAACCTGCTCGGGTAATGGGACTGGTACACTCCGTAAATATGAGAACCAAATCTTTTGGGAAAAGCTGCATTTCATTATGTGTATGTTTCTTGAAATTGAACCACGAGCATGGAATAATGCTCTTGAAGTCTCATTACTAGTTTGCTTTGGTTAAGTATTTGTGATGTGTTCATGGTTAGATAACACTGTTAGTCTGGAATGTAATGGGCAATCACAGCCTTCCTTGTGTGGAGCTCTTCAAGCTTAAAATACAAATTGCAGTATTTCTGGGGCAATCCTGCAAGTAAACTTATAATACAGTGTGAAATCAAGCTTGAAGTCTCAATTAGTCTGTCACTTACCGTAGAATATTCTGGACTTCTGGCACAAGCAGTTAAAACAAGGATTTAAAATTCGTGACTTTGACTGACCTTTTGGTGACAGCATCCTTTACCCTCTGACATAGATTGGTGTCTCTGTGTTTTATTGCAGGATACCCTGGGGCTCTGTTGCTATTCATTCCCTCTGCTGCGTTTCTTTCCTCTTTACCACACTGAGAGTGGAATTCAGTTGTCTTTGCTTAGGAAACTAGTACTGCTAGTGGACTATGATGTCTGGTGTCTTGCTGCCCCTTCAGGTTTCTTCCTATGCCCTCTGCCAAATCTGCTAGCCCTGTACAGATCTCAGCTCCCTAAGGCATCCAGAGTGGCAGGAGACATCTGTATTTACACAAGTAAAGCCCAACCATTTTGTTACTCTTCCTGTCCAATGTTTGTTCCCTTTCCCCCTTCTTTCCCCTCCTTCTTTCCCACCCCTTCCTTACTTCTTTCCCCTTCCTGATACTGGAAAGCCTATATTATCTGAAGCCTTTGTGTCCTTGGCTGGAACTTGGATCCTCCCTTTACAGAATGTTGACCTTGGGAGGTGACTTTCAAAATAAACAGCAAATAAGTTCCTTATACTTGTATGTAGTGACAGCCATGTGAGAATTACTATGTTGGATGTATGCTGTGTATGTTGGAGTCCTAAATTAGATTGTGATGGTATCCTGTAGTCACTGCAGCATGAAATTGTATACAATTAAAATCCAGATGATGCAAAATATTTTGAAGTCTTATAAGTGACCATGCTGAAAACCTATTGCAGCTTGTCTGTATGTTTGGCACACTGAGTTTGTGTCAGATAATCTGGGTTAACGTACCGGACCCCAGATTGCTCTGCAGTGTCTCTGTCTGACTGGCATGGTGGCCGCATGTTTCAGTGTGCCACACGTCTTCTGTGTTTCAGGCAGTGAGTTGTCACCAAGATGTGAGGAGGTGAGAAATAGCAATTTGTCATGAAAACCCAGCTAATCGTGAGCTGTGCAAATAGCAGCAGAACATGTAGCTTTTGTATAAACTGTGATGAAGTATCAGCTTGCTCAAATTCTGATAAATATATGCAGAGGAGTTACAGTATGGGTTTTATTTAAATAAGATACTGTAAAAGATGGAGTACTTAAACTTATGAGCAGTTCAGAAATGTGCTATTAAAGCTGCTGCTTTAAATGCTGCTAAAATGTTATTCAGAGACTTAGGTATTGTGAGCAATATGTAGTGTAACTTTCTAAGCCTTTTCTAATGCATGCTGTTCGTGCCTCAGTTTGCTTTTTAAAGTTTAAATTCCTTTAGATGTATTTGGGAGTTTCAAGTGAAAATATGTAACTTCAGCAATGCACCTAAACTGTTCAGATCTCCTAGATGTTTATTACTTGTTCATTGCATGCTTTCCAACACTGGAAGTGCTTCAAGTGGAGCTGTGGCTCTATGAGAGTATCTGACCTAGGGGAACACAACATGGGTCTCCAGATCCATGGGATTCTTGAATAATCTTGATTCCGTCATCTGTAAATGAGATAATAATTTCCCATCTTAGAAGCATGTTGTTAGGTAAAAATGTTCATTTTAGATGCATGAGTGTTACAGAAACAGGGCTTGTATAAAAATTTAGAATCAGGAAACAACCACATTCAGAGCATAGCCTGGAGCTTGCAGTGGTGTCTGTGCTCGCAAAACTTCTGTGTTGGTAGTGTCTTTGGAAACATTTGGAAATGTGCATGCAAAGGTCAGTAGGATGTTTTTAACTGGAAAATAGTACAAATGTTCTACTTTTTCATAGATTTAGCTATTGAAGCTAGAAGAACTTAAAAGCAGCAACTTTGCTGCTTAATGACCAAAATCCAGTTAGGACAGACAGGTGACTTTGAATATTAAGATTTATTGAAGACAAAAATTAAATAAAATAATTACTAGAAAGAGTTCTAGAAAGTTTCTGATCTTGCACTATAGTGGCAAGTTCCAAAAATAGCTGAGTATAATAGGAAATCTTTAACAGGGAGGAAAATCTGGGCTTCTAGTGTTCTCCTCCCATGTTTGGAT
This sequence comes from Neopelma chrysocephalum, assembly GCF_003984885.1. Classification (NCBI taxonomy): domain Eukaryota; kingdom Metazoa; phylum Chordata; class Aves; order Passeriformes; family Pipridae; genus Neopelma; species Neopelma chrysocephalum. The sequence goes on from NW_020897693.1 coordinate 29,790,044, forward strand.
GTTTTTTGGTCTTTGAAGTGGTAAAAAAATCCCAACCTACCCTGTAGTTCAGACACTTGAAAACTCAAAACAGCTCCTCTGCATTAGTGCTCATTGAGTCAGTGAGCTCAAAATACCTTTGCTAGAATGTTACATGATCCACTATATTAATATTTAATATAGTTATAATATACCTTTGCTTTTCTTAAACAGTATAAGGCCTCGTAAGGAGAAGTATTCTGGAATATTTATCTTTACTTGCTTTATAAGATGAAATGTAAGCTTTGCTTGCTCTGATGTATCCATCAACAGACCTCTTCTGAAAACTAAGCCAAGAATCAAAGTGGCTCCTTGTAGCTTAACTCTGATGTGCAGCCGAGCACTTGGTAGCTGCTGGCTCACTCTGCCTGAGAGTGATGGGGAGAGAACTGGAAGGGTAAAACCTAGAAAACTTGTGGGTTGAGATAAAGACAGTTTAATAGGGAAAGCAAAAGCCACACATGCACAAGCAAAGCAAAACAAGGAATCAGTTCACTACTTCCTATGAGCAGTCAGGTGTTCAGCCATCTCCAGGAAAGCAGGGCTCCATCATGTGTAACTTACTTGGAGACAAACTCCGTAACTCTGAATGTCCCCCTATGTATTTCTTCTTTCCCCAGCTTTATAAGCTGAGCATGATGCCATGTGATATGGAATATCCCTTTGGTCAGTTGGGATCTTATGTTCTGGCTGTGTCCCCTCCCCAGTTCCTTGTGCACTCCCAGCCTGCTTGCCGGTGGGGTGGTGTGAGAAACAGAAAAGATTTTGACACTGTGCAAGCACTGCTTAGCAATAACTAAAATATCTCTATGTTATTGTCACTGTTTTCATCACGAATCCAAAACATATCACCATGCAAGCTACTATGAAGAAATTTAATTATCCAAGCCAAAATTATATATATATATAGCTCTGTACATACTTTCTGTGCTGTACTAATCCGCAGCCACCATTGAACAGCTATGTCAGCCTTTTCAGAGAAGGAGTGGAGTAACTCAGTTACCTTGGCAGGATAGTCTGCAAGGCTTGATGTTTTTTGGGAGGGAAAAAAAGCTTAGTAAAAAATAATTCCAAAATGCGGAAGATCCATCTTCATTACATCAATGTCATTCTTCCCCATATGAGTAACAATCCAGCCTTCAGACCAGTCCTAGAGATCTTCTAATCATCAGTCTGCTATAATGCTGTTACAAATTTGCATGTCTGCCTCTTCTAGTGCCTTACTTGTATTCTATCAGAAAAGGCATTTATTGATATGTCCTTGGTGCTCTGTTGATCCTACTGATCTGATTTTTTATGTTCAGAGAAAACACAGCATCCTTTTATTTAGGGCCATCAAGCTTACTGGAAAAATTTAAATAAGGCTATTTCATTGATTTCTTGGCATAGGTGGCATAGTATTGCTGTGTGTTGTGATTTTAAGAAATCTGGTTTTTCGTGTGTTGAATTTTTGGAGCTGTATGGAAGGCCTCTGATAACAGAGAAGCATACTCTCAAAGCAATGGGAATTTGAGATGTTACTGAGATCTCATTAAGCTAAATCTTCTTTACGTGTTATGTTTTAGAAGATCTTCACCAGTCCCAGGGCGAAAGAGAGGGAAGGCCTGTTGCTTTTGATGAGACAAGGGTGATTACCAGAGCCCACTGAAGCACTTGAGATTTGAGATAGATTTAACAACAGAGGCCCCTTTGGTTGCTCTGTAGATCAGTGTTTGTCTACTCACAGCAACTCTCCTGTTTTACCCACCAAAGTGAAGGCAAGGGAGATCTCTGAACGTGTGTGAGATGAGGCTGTGTATGTAGTCCTTCTGCAGAAGAAATGGTCCATGCAGGTAGTGGATGTTGAGATGTTAGCCTCTTGATATTTGACTGACATAGTGCAGAGCAGTTGGATTGAACTGAGAAGTGGCTTAGTATTTTGGTAAACTTTCCAGAATGAATGTATCTTTTCCATTCATCTTACTCTCCAGTTCCTGGTCCTCATGTGCTGAACATCAAAAATTGGTCTCCCCTTTTTGTTTTAATTTGTTTTGTCTTAAAATTGTCCCTATTTCATGGTAAAAAATGGAGACCGTGAATCTGCAATGATATATACTCTTTCAGATACTTTTTTAAAAACCCTCTCAGATAAATACGCAGTCATTTCTGTCAATATTTCTAACTTGTGGCGATATATATGTTCTTTATAAGGACACCAAAGCAGTGCCTAGAGAGGGCTCTGGGCTGAAGTTCAGATGTCATCAACCTCTTCATAACAAAACTGTCCTACTGCAGGGGGAGAAGTAAGACCGTGGTTCCTAGAAATTTGGTTAGACAGCATAATGCCACCAAAACAAACCCTGAGTAAACACTGAAGAGCTGCACAACTCAAGAAGAGCTCTATGCACCGGTAGAGTGTATCAGTCCAAGCCAATCTCTTTTCCAATAATAGTTCCATACTCATTTCTGAATGCAATAGTCATGCAAGTGATTTGTTTAGCTTCCTATTTTGTTCTTTTTGGTTTGTAAATCAAAACATCCAATTTATTTTCAACTGTATTTCTACAAAATTACATGTCTTGAATGCCCACTTACTTGATTGCTTGAAAGCTTTCATCTGTAGAGTTTAGCTGTTTAATTTGTGTGCTTTTGGTTGATTTTTTTTTTTTGAATTTTGAGTTCAGCTTTGAATGCACTGCATTACATTCACATTGTTTTTATTTTAGTCTATGTATTTTGCTTTGGGTGCATAAAAGTTTTCTGTCAAAATAATATATTTTTTATTGCTTAAAGTATTCTTTCTATTTTCTGCTGATTCCTGTCTGTTCATGCTCTTAAAAGACATCAGCTAGACCGAGGAAAATTCCTTTTGTCCTTTTGTATGTGTGTGCGTGCCATTTTGAGATAAGGTGTGGAATTAGGTGGCAGAGACTATAAAGACGAGTTTTGGCTTTTGCAAGGTTTTGTTTTGAATGCTCTCTCTTTTTGTTTGCTTTCTGCTTGCTTACCCCTTTACCAGCAGTACAATTACAGCATTTCCTCCTCTGTTTTTTTCTTGACACCTGAGAGCATAGGAATATGAAGCATGACAAGGACATTACCTCTGCAATATTCAAATAAGCATCTTTTTGTCCTACAGAAATTTTAGAAGCCTGCAGACTACTACTAGCCTGAAGAAATCCAGGACTTCTTTCCTTGGGCTGCTGACAATGTGTAATTTAGGGCTGTCTTTATTTAGTACCTCTACTCTGGGTTCCAAAGCAGACTTAACAGAAGGAGATAAATTCCCAAAACTCTAGTGTGTTAATGGGGATGTTCTTCTGATTCATGAGATTGATGAATAACACAGTTTAAAAAAAATATTTAAAATCCCATCATGTCGTAGGACTTTGGTTTTGTTCTGATATAAATGACTCAGTTTAGTGAAGTATTGCAGAAGTAGAAGGCTGCATAGTAGGGAATTTATGCTTCGCAGCATGGGGATTTCATGAAAATAGATCAAGTTGGTTTTGGCAGCACAAAGTGACATTATATTATGGGCAAATAAATTGTTATTTTGGCAAAAGATGAATGGTATCAGTAAAATGTAACGACCTAATTAAAAGTGGGGTCAGATTCTTGTATAGAATAGGTAAATGTATACTGAAGGGATGAGAGGGAAAAACAGACAACTGTTTAAGAAGAGAGGAAAAACTGCTCTTAAAAGATAAAAAAATGCATAAGCGTATTTCTTTTAAAAAACCCCAAAACCCACAAAACCAACTCCCCTTCAAAAAAATCCAAACTCTTGTTTGCTTCTGTTTTAGAAAATCTAATGAGGCCCCTTAAGAACTATGGAATCGCATGGTGAGCATATGTTTTAATTTAAATCAAGCTTCTTTTCAAATGTACTTGATATTGTGCTGGAGAGCTTAAGTTTTTGCTTTGTTGTTTCAGCATGTCTATGGGTTTCTTGATAGAAGAGACTGCCCCGGTTGTGTGGAGAGGGCTCATGGTAATGTCAGCTGTTGAAAAATTGTTGAGACAGGTAAGGACTTAGGTACATATTTATGTTTCAAACTAGTCAGTTATTTTAAAATACATTTAACTGATACATGAGTGTCCCTGACATTATTTCATATGTTAGTGGTGAGCATTTTTGTATCTTGCTCTTCATAAATTCTTACGGATTTACTCTTAACTTCTCGTAAGAGGGAAAGTTGATACTTTTGCATTTACCTATTCCCTTCAAATAGAGCTGTTGTTACATGCATTTGATGAGTGAATTGCCCCAATTTGCCTGCCTTCTCATTTCTTTTTATGTTTCTTTATGCATGAAAAAAAAGGCATTTTGAAGTTGCCTAAGGACTTGAATGTATAGGTATCTATGCATATCTACAGCTGTATTCCCTTATGTGCTTGTTAATTCACCAGCACTAAGAATTCCTAGATGGCATTTGACATGTGACAAGTACAGGAAAATGCAGATAGATTGTTAGTTAATAAATTTCCTGGCATGTAGAAGCAGGGTGACTTTTTTATTTTTTGACAGATTTTTTTTTCTTTTATTGTGAATAGATCTGTGAAGTGCTAATGAGACAAACAGCTGAAAAAATGCATTAAGGTTGCGCGTTTAGACTTTGAAGTGACCCATATTGTCCACAGCTGACATCCATTTTAGGGATCTAATGTCTACAGCTTGGAGATCACAAGGTTTCTGTATGTCTTCTTTAAATGCCTCCAAATCTTATGTTCCCTTAACAACTGAAAAGAATATTTTTTTCAGCCTTTTCCCATATTTACAGAATTCTCCTTTAACATGGCTTTTAGAATAGTGGCACTCATTGCTCTAGTCAGAAAAGCCACAATTTTGAGAGGAACATCTTTGTCTAGAACTGGCCTCTAAAAGTAAGGGGTATGATGGCAACAGCTGTGGAAGGCTGTTCTGACCTCTTTGTGTGTTGCATTGCACTGGCCAGGCTCACAAAACTAGAATGTAAAGCCTTGAAGGCAGAGCTAAAGTTAGCACCTGCTGTATTGGCATGCTCTGCCCTGGGAGACTGAAGGCTGGTGGGCACTCCAGTACCCTTACTTCAGTCAGTGGTATCCCCAGATGGGAAGCCTGTGCCATCATTCTTGTGGAGGGTGTCGATGATGCCGTGTAATGAGCTTGTTGCTCCCTAGCAACCAGTGATGCAGATACATGCTGTCTGACCATCCTTTGGGAACGAGACAAGTCCATTAATGCTCAGGGCATCGCTGATTTGCCTGAGAGTGGAACCTGAGTTCTGAAAGAAGGCGGCTTTACAGCTAAATTTCTTCCTACATGCATTTTGCTAGTGCATGATGACCAGGATAGTCTTAAATTTGTGCTGGAAAAAGTTGTTTGAATCTACTCCTTCAAAGAAAGAAGCTTACAGATCAGAGGGAAATGCAGAAGTTCTATCAGATGTACAGATGGTTTTTAGAAAAGAAATAATGCATTTTCCAGACTGAGACATGCTATTTTGTTTTTAAAGCTGTACTCTACCTTCTGACATAGTTACTAGTCAGTCTCAAGAAGAGGTTAACTGTAGGACCACACCTAACCAAGAGAGAACGACAGCATGTGATGATGCTTTTAAAGATACTGTCATTCCATTTTATATTAGTAGTTTTGTGATTTGTGGGGGACTTTGAAAATTTTTCTTGTTTTCTCTTTATCTGTTCTGGTTGGTCTTAGCTATTAACTTTTGTTTGACCAGATAAAGTTTCTTCTAAGAGTAAAATACTTCGGTTTGTATTTAACTTTCTGAAACCATATTTTTAAGAAATAGCTGCTTTGTCTCATTAGCTGCATAGAAACCATTTAAATTAGCTCCCTAATCTAGATTTGTAGGATAATATATGTATAAGGGGCCCCTGTGCATTCAAGCAAGCTGATAAAGTATTAAGTTCTTAAGTTCAGAAAACACAGAGGTTCCCAGACTTCTGTGTTAGAATAATTCTTGGTATTTTATAATTGTTTTTATTGTTAGGTGATGGAGAGGTTTTTTATTTGTTTTAAGAGCATCAATGCTATGTGTTCACTCTGTAAATAACTTTGAATGCTTGTTTGGTTTTTTCCATATGAACAAATCTGTTTTCCAGAGTTTATCATGCTTCAGATACTGCAATAAAGCATTTGAAGTTCTCAGCTTCCAAATTCATTTATGAGGACTTGTTGACTCATAATTGATCTGTGCCTGTAATGAGTATTTAAATGCTTTTCTTTTACGTGGAAGCTATTTAAATTTCTGGAATTCTTACTTTGGAAAATATGTTTGTTAAATATATATGTTATACTTTCTTATATACTTACTGCATGTAAGTTCACTCTTTGTAATACATGTATATCTGTCCCTCTTTGGTGCATGAATGGCTTTTCAGCACAGTCGAGAGTCCAACTTCATTATTGCCTCTTGTCACGTCTACTTTCATATGGCCAGATTGTATGTCACTTTTCAGATAAGATGTCACTTTTAAAATCTAGGCTCTCCTTTTGCAACATGTCTAATCTGAGAAGGTACCTTGGTTCTTGTGTTGTATGGTGTCAGACTGATAGATAACAGGCAATAATGTTGAAGACCAAAAGTAATGCTTGGTGTTTCACTGGTAATCCATATCTCATGAGTAAGAGTGGTTTTCTGGAACACATCATACTGTTTTCCTTCAGCACAATTTGAAGGAAATATGCCTTATAATACAAAATAGAGTTAACAGTTTAAAATACTATATTACGTACATTACCTATATATTGATGTGTTTGTGTCAAATTAGTATATAAATGGAAATATATAGCATATTGCTTCTATAACAAAAGTATTGGTCATAGAAAAGAAGGACAGTGATGATTTTAAGTTGTTGAAAGAACAAGAAATACGTAAGGAAATTATTTTTCATCTGTAGCAGAAGTGAATTAGGAACAGTAATAGAATATTTGATCTGTATAAGCATATTCATAATTATTTCCATTAAATATATTTCTAGTTTACATGCCTTGAAATTATCCAAAATTTTGTTGTGGCTAAGAAGTGACTTCTTTGTTAACATAATTAGATGTACTGTAGACCCATTTACACTGCAGGGTGATCTTTGTCACTTATCTGGGTTTTACCTTTTTTTATTTCCCTGTCACAGTTATCTTCATGTAAAAATTCTTTCACCTCTGTTATCACTTCCTTTGAATCTTGCTTGTCTGTAGGTGAGATAGAAGAGAGTATTTTTTTGTTTACTTAAATTTTAAAAGGTAGTTCTTTTCTCAAAAGGTATAATATAAGCCCAGGTAAGGAAGTTTTGATCGTTCTCCGGTGTCATCTATAGCACTGAGCTTTTTCAATTCAGTTTTCACTTCATATACACTTCAGAAGCTGCCTACTCTTTTGTCTAGCCCTGTTTAGCACTTGTTCCTTCATTCTGTGTGTCTTGATTCAGTGTTATGGTATGGGGTTCAGATTAAACAAGCTACCTCAAAATGCATCATCTTGGTGTATTTGTTGTGGAAGTGATTAACCTTAGGCTAAGTACAGTAAAGATAGAATTTTTTTGAGAGTCACTTAAAGCCTGTACTTGAACAGTAATGTGTCTGAAAAGCTCTTTTGAAATAAGTATCAAGTAGACAGCTAAGAACCTTAGAAATATAAAGATTATTAAAGAAAAAAAAAAGACAAGAAGGCAAGCAAAACTTGTTCTCTGATTTGAACTGTTTTTGTGACAAGGATTTCAAATAGTTATTACCACTGTCCCATACAGTCTGTATGGTAAGTTTTCTAGTACCATTCTCATTTCTTTCTGAGGACAGCTTGACAGGTCAGTGGCAAAGGAGCAATTAGAAGGGTGCAGGCATAATCCTGCTGTATGCCTTGCAGTATATTGTGGCAATTATCCTGCCAAAAGGTCGGGAGAGAGCAGACTGTGGGTTGTGAGATCTGGGATATTTCAAGAGCCTCTCTGAGAAAGCTGCCATAAAAGCAACAGTCAAGTGAATGGAACAGTAAAAATTTATGTATAAAGATTTGGGATTAAATTAACTTGGAAACAGTAGTAGTATTTAATTTTGGAGAGCAAAGACTATGGAGGCTGTATTGTTTTGAGTTTTTGATCAGTCTGAAGTGACTGATCTCTATAGAGGAAATTACAGATGTTCAATACTGGTTTTGTTTGACATATTAGTAAACTTTTATGTGCAGTTGCAACTGAGAAGTGTATATGTAGTTACTGGCATTCTTCTTTCCACCATTTAAATTGGAAAGGTTGCATATGTGGATTTGAGGACAAATTTTCTTTAAATGTGGTTTATTTAGCTGTATGTTAATGCTGCATATGGGAAGATAAAAATGGATAAGGTATTGAGAGCAAGTGTATTTATACTCGGTAAATAGCTACAATTGACTGTTTTACTGGGCGCGTTCTATGCAGCATAATGTTCTGTATATGGTGTCTGATCTTGTTTGGCATGTGTGTTCATAACACTGTGTTAAATCTTATAAATTTTTCATCCTGTAAATTTTCACAGTTTTGCACCAGCTTACATGTCTGTGTGTGTAAATACATTTTTTACAAACAGAACAATGGAAAAACTAGGTGGAAAGCTTTCCAAATGAGGAGGAATAATGTGTATTTGATTTGGAAGAAATACACAACAAGAACATTTTCAGTAAAGCAGTTAGATACTACACGCTGAGCCATATGCGTGATTGATTAGTATGGTTTGCTAAGAGTTGTCCTTCGACTTCTCTTTGTGTCCGTGTACTGTCTTTTTTGTCTCACATTTTTGGGACATCATTCTGTGTATACAGTGTTCAGCACTGTAGTGAGTTATCGCTTCTTGAGAGATGCACAGGCATACAAAGACTTAGATTTACTTCCAAGACATAGATTTACTTCCAAGTAAATCTAAACATTTTCCTTTGATACTTTTTTATATTTATAAAATGAATTTATTATACCTTTTCTCTACTGAGCACAATAAATGTTGTGTTTCAGGTTCTCAAAGTGTGTGTATGTGTGTGAGTGACATATATCTGTTAAAAATGCCTGAGATCAGTGTAAACTACCACTGGCATTCACCACAGCTGATATTCATCAGAAATTAAAATCTCTTTTGCAGATACATACACAATTGCTTAACTTCTGATGGTACATGCTACCTTGCATATATATTCTCCAGCAAAGAGCCATCAAGGTGATAAGGGGGGGTGAAGCATGTAATGCGTAAAGAGACACTGAGAATTAGGGTTTTTTTTTGGTTTTGAGGCAGTTAAAGGGAGATACAAACTATCTAATGGATATGTGCAGAGAAGGTGACGATAGATTCTTCCTGGACATGCACAGTAATAGCACAAGAGGTAATGAATGTAAGTTGCAATATGTAGTAAGAAATGTGGAAGGCTTGGAAGTTCTAGGAGTTTCCAAGCAAATTAGCTTGGATAGCATATTGTTGCAGCTGGTGGGCGAGCCTACTAGGGGTGGGGCCCTGCTAAACATGCTGTTTACAAACAGAGATCTTGGTAGATAATGTTGGTCCAAGGCCGTCTAGGGTACAGTGACAATGAAATGATAGTTTTCAATACTCAGTTAAACAGGGAGGGGCATCAACAAGTGTACCGACTTTCAGAGGGTGGACTTTGGCCTATTCAATATCCAGTTGGAGGCCAGTCACTAGTGGTGTCCCCCAGGGACCAGTGTTGGCCCCAGTCTTGTTTAATACCTTCACTGATGATCTTGGATGAGGGGATTGAGCAAACTGGCAGATGACACCAATGGGAGGAGTGTAGATCTGCTGGAGGGTGGGAGGGCTCTGCAGAGGGACTTGAACAGGTTGAATAGATGGGCTGTATCCCAACAGTATGAGGTTCAACAAGACCAAGGGCCTGCACTTTGGCCACAACAAGCCCATGGAGCACTACAGGTTGGGGACAGAGTGGCTGCAGAGCAGCCAGGAAGAAAGGGACCTGGGGATACTGATTGACAGCAGGGTGAGCATGAGCCAGCAGTGTGCCCGGGTGGCCAAGAAGGCCAATTGGCATCCTGGCCTGTATCAGGAACAGTGTGGCCAGCAGGAGCAGGGAAGTGATTCTTCCCCTGTTCTTGGCACCGGTAAGGCTGCACCTCGAGTGATGTGTTCAGTTCTGGGCCCCTCAATTTAGCAAGGATGCTGAAGTGCTGGAGCATGTCCAGAGACGGGCGCTGGTCTCTTCTTCCTGTCAGCTAGCAATAGGACAAGAGGACACAGTCTTAAGCTGAGTTAGGGGAAGTTTAGGTTGAACATTAGGAAGAAGTTTGTCACAGAAAGGGTAATTGGGCATTGGAATGGGCTGCCCAGGGAGGTGGTGGAGTCACTGTCCCTGGAGGTGTTTAAGAAAAGACTGGATGTGGCACCTAGTACCATAGTCTAGTTGACAAGGTGATGTTAGGTTCTAGGATGGACTCTGATCTCAGAGGTCTTTTCCAACCTAGCTGAGTTGATTCTAGTTGATTTTTCCTCAGTAGCATTTCTGGTCTCTTTAGACTGTAGAAGTGCTGATCAGATCCCTGTAGGCAGAGACAGAAAAGTCCAATAAGCCTTATCTCTTGAATAAGCATCCTTAGTATGAACTATGAAAAAAATAAATAATTTTTTGTTTTCCTATCATACCTCTTGTTTTTATGGAAGTACCTTGATCTAGGAGAGGTTTAAAGCATGCAGTGATGTGCTTTCAGGCATCTTAGAATTGAGTAGCAATGCCATAAAGAAGGTTTTGCTGGAGACTTCTGGCAATTTTTTTCCATTGGCTTTAGTACTTTACTGCCTAGGATACAGACCTTTGTGCAACTCAGTTTTAAGACATCTGTCTGTCCTCTGTAGTGCGTGGAGAATGATAGGTTGATTTATTTATTTTTTTTTTAATCTTGCTATCAGTGTCAGCCCTGCATAATTGACAGTCTGAACTGGACTAAGAAAAATTCGAGGATGGCAGAAAAAAGGACCTTAAAGTAACAAGCTACATGTGTAGAATAATTTTGATAACCAATTTTTTTAGAAGAACAGCAAGCAGGAATGATTTCAGGAGCGAACTCCGGAGACATGAATTTGAAAGCTAGCATGTTTTTAAGTGTTTGCTAAACAGGAATACTGGTGGTACTTACTTACATGGAAAATTTCAAAATATGGACTACAGGAGAGACCTAATGCCATTCTTTTATTCTTTTCCACTAATAAAGAAGTCTGTTTTTTCTTTCTAGCTGCTGTAGGTTAGCTGCAGAAGGGGACATCGGTATTGCTGCACTGAATATTGCAGTGCCTAAGAGGCAGGTGCCCTGCCTTGCAGGAATGGAAAGTTAAACCAAAGCCTAGGCTGGAGCTACTACATAGCTGGAGTGGTGAGAGTACATCACTTGTCATTCCCAGTGGTACTGTCTGAGGGATTATTTTTCTCTCCTGGATTGACCTTCATACTCTTTGGCAGTGTCTTAAAATAATAGGTGCAAGCCTTGGATTTTAAGGATAGCAAAAACTTGTTATCCTTCAGATCCATTCTTGAGCAAATTGGCAGAAAGTTCCAATTTTACTGTGTTTTGTCACTTACATGGTAAATGTCAAAGATGAAAGCATTATAAGTGTGGGCAAAAAACTGTGTCTCAGTAGTATAAAATGAGTGAGAGAGTGTATTAGTGGATGAGATGGAGTAGCAAAATGGGATTTAGCTGAGAATGGCACGTATTGGGTCGAGAGGAAGACAACAGTAACAGGTTGATGGCTCTGATTTTTTTGTAGCTATATTTTAAATGAATTGAAAGGATGCCCAGAATAGTAATAGTGAATCAATGCTGCAAATTATTCTTATTGTAAATGTAAAGAGCAAGGGAAGAAAGCACACTGCACTGAAGCCAGATGATTATTTTTTTTTAGTATGGATTTTAACACTTTTTGGTTTAGGAAGGGTGCTCTATCAAGAGATTAACATTGAAGGCATTTGACTTGCCAAATTAATTATGGCACTAAATTCTCAAGACAGGAAAGTAGTGAGATGCTGCAGTGGGAAATTGTAGCAAAGGGGGTCAGAAACATGAATAACTCTTAGTATTTGTTTTTCAAACTTTTGTAATCTTTTAGTCTTTTAGTACACATTTAAGAGTCTGTGGACACTCATTTGTGTATCCACAGAGTATATGTACCAGAAGTGTATATACATAATGCAGATTAATATTGTTCTCCTCTTTCTGTATTTTGTGTTTTGGCAACATGTTCCATCTTAGGATATTTACTAATTTCAAAATTGACATGTGTTTCACAATATTCATGTATTTACCCACTCTGCAAGTAATTGAGGAATTGAGGCAGTAGCAGGTTATTTACAGTTATTTAGTAGCAGGTTATTTGCAGTTTGCATTTCATTGAGCTAAACAAAGCTGTGCTTATATTATAAACTACAAAGCTGTGTTTATATTTGCAGTGCATAATTCTGAAATACAGTAGTCTCACCAGGTGTCACACAGTGAAAAATTTGCCAGCGTTTCAGCAATTACAGAAAATTCTGTTTATTTCATCTGTTATGAGTTGCCTTAGCCTGAGATGGACATAGAGCTTTTTAGTTTAGGCTAAAGTCTGCCACCTTACAGTTAGGGAAAAAAGAAAAAGTTGAGACATCGCTGTTCTTCAGAACAATAAGAGCAGTTGCATCTTAGGGAGTTGGAATGCTTTTCCATTTTTATTTTTGTGAACCAAAGTACAAGAATGAAAAGATCAGACATTTCATCCCTACACCTAAGTATTATGTATTTGTTCTGTTTAGAAAGATCAAGATGTGCTATTGGAGATATTTTGAAAAGAGGAAAAACACTGAACTTTCAGTGCTAAAATTGCACTTTAATATGTTACTAAGGTTGCATCTACCGCTGGCAGATGGTAAACAGTAACTCTGAATACTTGTGAGATTTTTTTTCCAAAGTTTTTAATAAGCTTTCATTTAAAAAAAGAAAGGTCAGTTTTCATCCCTTGTTTTATCGGTCAAATTAAAGAAACTGTTTCAAGAGTAAGATAAGCAGAGGACCTATTCATACCTTATAAAAGAATGTTTTAAAAATTTTTATACTCGTTTTTTGTTATATTTATTTTGCTAAGACTAAAGGACAAATAAAGTACTTTCTTCTCCTTCAGAACTCGCTGAAACCAATGGAAATCTTGACACTGATTTCTACACCATGCTTCAGCTGCGATGTTGGTGTTTAGAAAAGCCTGTTACAGGAATTTGTATAATCATCACTAATTTGTTCAAATGCTAATAATCACCTGGAAAGGTCCTGTCTGTCCAGAGAGAGCTGCCTTAACCAGTCCCAATCACCATGTACATGTTTAAAGGATATGATTGTACTTCCTGGAGATCAGAAGCTGAACATTGATGCAGAAATGTACTGCAGCCAGATGTGTGGGAGATGATAAGAAGCTCCTTCTTTCCACCCCTCTGCCCCCCCAGTTAGAGTACTCCTATTGTCACCCTTTAGCTTGAGTGTTCCTATATGTTTTGAGGTGTCTGTGACTGAACGAATATGGGCTTGATTCTTTTTGTTTCCAGCTGAAGCTACAGAACCTGTTCTCTTGTCCTTCTTCCCTTAATGAAGCAGGATCCGTATGGATCCCTGTTGCTTTATTGGCTTGCATTAGCAGCTGATACAAAAAGGGATTATAGTCTCTGAAAGGAATTGACAATCATAGAAAGAAATGTTAGGAAAGCCAGAAAAACACAAACCCATTAGCCAACATCTTACTGCTGTACTGGAAGTGTTTGCAGTAAATGTATTTTAACTGTCTTTGAGGATTAAAAAAAAGGCAAAAAAAAAACATAAGAACACAGTGAAAATGTATTTACAGCAAACATTTCTTGGACTGGTTCCTCAGCTGTCATGACTATGACTGTGCAGTTACTGCTGCTGTGGGAACAGGCTGCGTGAGTGTTTTCCTTAGTCTGCTTCCTGTCTCATCTCGAACAGATTACACAGGTATGCATGTGTATGCCCTCCTTTGCATAAAACAAAAATACAAAACATGCAGCTGTTTTGCTGGGTTCATTGACTAGACAGGAAGAAATGGCAGAGAGCTCATGGTGTCTCAAAATGGCTGTGCTGGGGCTAGATTTTTTTTTCTTTTTATTCTTTCCCCTCTTTTATTTTCTTGTTTTCCCTTGAGGTTTTGAAGGAAACTGTTTTGAGGTTTAAGGTTTTTTTGCAACAAAGACCTGAATTTTGTGCCTAAATGGCATCCAGCTTCATTCTTAGAAAGAGGTAGTGATTTAAGCATGATCTGAAGTGTTTGCTAAACAGGAATACTGGTGGTAGAGGAACTAGGAAAAGAACAGGCACTGCTTGTTTTCTTTTCTAAATGAAACTTCCATTATTTATGTGAACTTTTTAAAAAAATAGAAGATACCTAATGCCACTCTTTTACTTTCTCTGTTCTTCTCCAATAATAAGGGTGTTGTAGGTTAGATGCAGAAAGGGATGTGGTCATTGCTCTACTGTGCCTAAGAGGTAGGTGCCCTGCCTGCAGGAATGAAAAGTTGAACCAAAGCCTAGCCTGGAGCCACTACATACCTTGTGTGGTAAGAATACATCATTTATCATTCCCAGAGGTACTGGGGGGTTACTTTGCCCTCCTGGAGGTACCTTCAGGCTCTTTGGCAGTGCCTTAGCAGATAGGTGCTGTATCTTGGAATGCTAAAGTTTAGAGCTTGACATGGAATAAGTGGATAGTAGTGGTGTAAGTCAATGGTGGTAGATTCACTAACTGGAAGTAAACAGTACTGAAGATGTAGGAGGGCTATTAGGAAAATCCTATGGGCTGTGTCTCACTTTTTCTTTGTCCTGGATCTCAGCACCTAAATGTGACCTTATTGGACAACTATGTGGAGTGGAGATTAAATCCAAAATTGAACATCTTTTGTTAGTTTCTTTCTTTCAGTTGAACTTCACAGGCTTTTTCTCTGTTCACAATAACAGTCTTGGAAGCCTGGACATGGGGGCTGAAAGTTCGGTACTTTCTCAGTTTGGCATTTAAGGCTGTATTACCTGCTGCCCAGGAGAGTGCCCTGAAATCACATACAACATTCAGAACCTGAACCAGAACTACAGCTGGTGATACAAGATTCCTGGGGCCAGAACTAGACACGTGAAGGGGGGACATGATCAGATCTGTGAGGAAATTTAGTTAATCTGAAGTTTTAGCTTTCCAGGTGAACACCTGACCTACAGGCCTTATGTAGGGTCCTGATTGCTTCTGTGGCTTTTGCTTTCTTGCTTTAATAGTTGCCACCTGCTTGGGAAATTAAAACTCACATCTTGCTATTCATAGATAGGTTCTCTTGTATGTCTAATTATGATATTAAATAGTAGCAATTATAACAACAGAGCCACAGGCTTTGTGATTTTGTTTTTGGTTTAAGCATTTTGTTTTTTTTGATGGCCACAAGTGCTAACCTTTATGTTGAATTTAGTGTCACCAGTGGCAGGTGCATTTAGAGCATGCCTGCTAAATTGGGCTTGTACGACTCGCTCTTTTCTCACAAATGTGTGTGGATCCCAAATGGGTTGAAATTTTATGCTCAATGGAGATTGAGCAGAAAGGGTCGCTTCTGAGTGTGCAGATGGAGCTCACCAAAGATGCTTTTTGGGCATGGTTTTTTCCCATTTTTCAGCCTTTCTTTTTCATCTTTTTGATCAAAACAAAAGTGGAACCTCTCCATCCCTGAACATTGATTGAACATTGATACATTGTTTACCATTGCACACTAATTTTGCATAGTGTATAACAATCAATATAATTGTATAAACAGCTTTTAAAGTTAATATTGAATTTATATATAAAACTGATTGCACAGAGTTGTTTTTTTTCTTTTTAATAATCCAGCTTGCATTCTGACTGCTGGAAGCTGACAGATTGATCCTTCACTGAAACTATCCTCCCATGTCTCTTTGGCTCCTAGAAAATAACTGCAGATATCCAAGAATAGCAGCAGGGTTTGTACCAGTATTCTTTGTAGAAAGTGATTATTTGTCACATCCCAAGTGATTGACACAAATGTAAAGTAATTGTGCTTAAGGTACCAGAGATTGGTGTCATGGGTTTCCCTCCCTCCCCCCCTCTCTAACAAAGAAAAAAACCTTCCTTTTTTGTATTACTTATGAAGCTGCAGAAGATGTTTCTCCTCTTAGTGTGTTTTGCTCCATCAATAGTATCTTTTTAAAGAAGAATTATGTTCTCCTAGCAGAATGCTGTTGTTGGAATACAGTTCTTACTATGCAGCTAAAGTGGATACCCATTTAAAGTACTTCTGCTAGATGTAAACAGCTTATTCTGTAGAAAACCCATTAAATAAGAACTGGAGCTAAATAAAACCCCTAGGAAGTGAATGAAAATATGAAGACTGTCCCTTGCTTGGCAGTAATCACTGTATGTCCCTGAAACTCATGGTATCAGCACATTCAGCAAATTATTTTAATTGGGTTTAGAATACAAGTAACACTTCATTGTTGCAGATTCATAACTGAGGACACTGGTGAATGCAAAAGCATGGTTCTGTAGGCATAGCAAGTATTTTGGCAATCTGTATGTGATGCTTTCACAGATTATCTGTTGTCTAATTTGTAGTAAGTGCTCTTAATATTCTAGGAATAAGACATTCAGTACATCTTTAAATTGTGGCTGTTATGTGTGTGACTGCAAAATGTGTACAATTTTAAAATGTATTTATTTTCATTTTGACATCGGTGTCTTTAATGCACTTTGTGTTCCACTCTTTGTAAGGACAATGTATGTGCAATTTTTCTTGCTCCTTTCTGACCTACAGGCAGTTTTTTTAAAAGATAACATATACCAACTTCAGAATCAGAGTTCCATGGTCATGAATCTGCTCTACTGGCTCTCACACGTGCTCCTGTTTACATTCTTTTTTCACACTCTGTCATCCTCTCGAATCTTCCTGTGTAGTTAAAAGGTTCTATATTTTGTGCAGTATTATTGTTAGTTCTTGTTGAAATTATTGATTGTTGTGCTCTGAGATAATTCAAACATACTCTCCAATGCTGGTTTCATTTTCAGGGGGAGACTGTTTGGAATGCCATGACTGAGGAGGATATGCTTGTGAATTTAAGTACAGAAATTTTGGAGGATGAATCCTTATCCATATTTGTGAAAAACAAGTTATTTTAAAAAAGGAAAACTAACATTTTATTATTGAAAATTAATGTTTCACCCTAAGGCTACTTATTTTGAGACCTGATAACATCTTACCAGGCAGAAGACCAATCTCCTATATCTCAGTTCAGTCATCTACATCTAATTAATTCTATTTCAGTTTTTCTTGCACTATTTATGGTAATATTGGTAGGTTTTCTTCAGCAGCATTTTAAGTGACATCTATCATGTTATTTTCTTGGGTAGTCCTTTTTCAGAAGGCCATAGACTGGCCACTGTGGAAGTTCTGTTTTCTGTACAAAAAAAGTGTTATATACTGTGTTTGAGAAACAGAATTTTCTGAACTGTTTAATCTAATGATTTTTAATTTGAGCTCTAATGTAAAGTCAGTGTCTCAATGGTGGGCATGAAATGGTACCTATAACAGTCTGTTGGTACCCCAATAAGGAATTGATAATTTCTTTTAATTGTACCAGAATATGAACTAAAGCTTAAGGAAGTTAAATAACTTGTGAAGACATTTCGGAACATTGCTTTCCATTGCATAACTTAAGCATTCAGTCTTAAATTATATATCATTTTTTGACATCATTATAGAAACATAGGCTGAAATACATAGAGGGAGTGGACTTAATAAGCTTCTCCCTTTTGGTATTTGTTGCCAACACTTGTAATATTTCCTTATGTAGTTGTAGAGAAAGTCTGAATCAGACAGCTTATATAAATTTTATAAGCTTAAATTCAGTCCTGATAATACTGCCTGAAAAATGTGTTGTTGGCTTGGGGTTTGATAGGTAAACAATGATTTTGCCTTTGTGTATTAGTAAGGAGAACTCAAAGAGAATTTGTAGTTTGGTTGACGTGTAACATTGCTGTATCTACCCGGTGATTGGTTTAATTAGATGATGGGATGCTAGCCCACTTCTGATTTGGTTACTATTATATAGCTTTTGTGCTTAATTTTATTGCAAGAAGATGTAGGAATAGACACTTGCCTCATTCCATATTTATTTTCCCAATGTCATATGAGAGTAGCTGAACTACAGACAGTCCTGTGTCATAGAACCTGAAAAAAAAAAGAAAGGTGTATTTCTGAAGAAAAGTTTCTGCAAATTATGTAGTGCAAACTGTGGGTCAAGGGTAGAGAGAGCAGCGAACCAATGATCAGTCTCAAGAGTGAATGCATAATAGAAGTTTGTCTCTCAAACTATCATCTTTTAGAGAATAAACCCTGGGAAGTGAGTCACATCTCACGAAAACTCTTTGTAGTTACAGCTTGAGCCTTTTATACATGGTAGAGCTGATACAGTTTCTATCAGAGCTATTCCTTTTCAGTCATCCCCAGAGATTTTCCCCAGACTCTTGTGGACATACCAGACTGCCCCACAGCTGTGTTCATCTTTCCTTGAAGCTGGCACGATGTTGACTGGGCATGCTGAAGAAGCTCAGTGTTGAGTGCCTTCTCTCCATCTCCTGGAACACCTTGCAGAGGATAACCTCTTTATTGTGGTCTTCTGGCAGTTTTTTAGTTTCGTAGGTTATACAAATGGAGGTGACAGAAACTTCAGGTTTTCCTTCAGTTCTTAACATTATTAAAAGCCATCAGGGAGGAAGAGGAGAAGGCCAGTTTCTGTTTTAGTTGTTGAATTGAACAGAACCTTGGCGTTCTTCCGAGGCGCTTATTTCTAAAAGTTACTCTTAGTCTATATTGAGAATGAATAGGAGAATTTCCTTCTCCTTATGGAGATCTTTGTAGCAAACTGTTCTTATGCTTCACCTCAATTTCTCTCTGAACTTGGCAGAACAGACTGCTCAGAAATACCTTAGAGGGAATTTGAACTGTTGCAGTCCATCTGATTGCAAAGCTTTGAGATCAGCTAAGCACCAGAGGACAAGTCAAAGGGGCAGTTGTCTTTGTTCAGAAAGTGCCGAGTTGTGTTAACCACTGTAGCATATCCTGTTATGATACTACCAGAGAGAAAGTTTCCCCAGGGGCTAAAAATCTTCTGGTTTGTGTCTGGGGAACATCTTCTTTCTTTATCAAATACTTGTGAAAATAAATTTTAAAAAGTGATTAAAATGCCATGTGTCATTATACTATTCCTAAATTATCTGTTTTCTTACCTTGTGAAGCTAGTTACTTGTTCCCAATGTCCATGTATGTTTAAGCAGAATCTTTTAGTAATTTTTCAAGGAAATATTTTCAAATACATGTTTAGGGGTTTTTTTTAAATATGTGCTTTTTATTTTAAAGAAATGCTTTATCTTAACACAGAAATACATGTGAACAGTTATATAAATCTTCATTTAAGAACATAATTTCTTTAATTTGTTCAGCTATTTGGCACTATTAAATCATTTGTATGCACATGAAGCAGTTAGGAGGACAGATCTGGCAGGAACAGACCTTAAGCTGCCTGCAGTGTAGCTCTTGATGCTTTTCTGATACCAATGTTCAGAGTTTGGCTGGCTGCTGCCAAGTTTGCACCTGCATAATGCTTGACTGAAACTCTGCGTGTATTCCTCTTAATAAGAACAAGTAAATAATGTTTTCTGTTATTTACCAAACAACAAACCAACAGTATTATTTCAAAGTCACAAGTAGCAATTCATCTTCTGTGCTAGTATTCTATCATTTCTGCCTCATGCACAGAGGATACTCAGGCATCATTCCTCAGTAGAAATGTCATCTATATCTCTATGCTTTACCTTGGATTTAACTTGCTATTTGGAACCCTTACTCAAAATGCATATCTGCTGTTTTGATTATGGATTGTCACATAAACAGAATGATTGATTAAAGTAATTTACATAGAAGAATGGTGTTTCTGAGCAAGGGAAAATACACAGAAGCACGTGGCACTTAATTACATTGCTTAACAATAAATGTCAAGTTAAACCTTTTTTAAAAAAGATGAATGCTGTACTTAAGGAAAATGCAATTACATTTCTATGGTTTGAAATGTTTTACATACTGTATACATTAGAGGGACAACGATATTAACAGCTCTGTACATACAAAGGTGCTGACAGATTTCAGATGCTACAAGGCAGGGTTTTGTAGCTGCTGTCCACCAATTGGTTGCAAAGGGAACTCGTTTACTGTAATATGCTGTTAATCTGAGCTCATTTACCACATTTGCATACAGACACACTTCTTGGAACTGATTGAGAACATGAGGACTAGAGGTTCTGATTTGGTAAATTTGTTGTATATAAACAGGATTTGCATTCAAATTAATGTTTCATATCACAGCCTGATTATACTTTCCATTTTAATGATGTTGAATAAATGGCTATAGTAGATTTCAAAAAGCCGCTCCTCTGGTTTTATGTTCCAATTCTAAATTAAATTAAAAATGTCTTTCCCCTGTTTTTTTCTCCTATGCTGAAATTTAGTAACAGACCTGGAATTTCTTCTCCTATTAAATGAAATGTACACTTCTATAACAAATTATCCAAATTACGTTAAATAATTTGTTTAATAGAAGATTTTCATACTGCTGTACTTCTGTAGGAGGGTAATGGAGAAGCAACTAACTCCACAGTGCTCATCATCTACTTCTTGCAGAATAGAAGCAAATAAAGAGGAAATCCACAGAGAGAAATGGGGTGACGTGCAGAGTTCCCAACCTAAGTCTGAGCAAATCCATATGTCCAGAGGATACCACTCAGTAGTGGGCAAAAACACTAGCTCAGTTTTTTCCAGAAATTATGGCTATATTGTTGTGGTGCAGCTCTCCCTTCTTGCCCTGAATTACAAATGAAAAAGAAGAAAATGAAATTGCGAATTGACTACATCCAAAATAAAAAGCAACATTAGTTTTAATGAGGAGTGGTTTTCCAATCTAGTGTGCTATCTGACTTTCACCAGTTCAGCTCCACAGCAGTGGCATGACTCAGAGAGGTTTGTAGAGGGTAGTTCTCTCATATGCTCAATACTTGCGCACCTTGACATCTTTACTGGGGCCTTTTCTGAACTTGTGTGATGAAAGCCTGTTGTCTTCTACTCTGCACAGTGGCAAGGCATCCTCTCCACTGCTGCTGGGATGGTGGTGTAGCCTCTCCATTTTTCTGTGCTCAAATTTATAAGTATTACAATGTCTGTCATTTGATAGACAGCTCATTTCTTTTTTTTCAATCCATGAATTTAACAAAAATATGTGAATTAAGATATTTTCAGTGCCATAAATTAAATAAAGCATTATAATTTAATTGCACTATGTGGTAACAGAGTATTTTTCCTGTTGCCTAGCAATGAGATTTGCCATGATATTCACCATGTGCTTAAGATTCCATTATTAACATCTGTTTCCAAAGGTTTATAACTTTATTAAAAATCATTACTCATAGGACAATCCAGAAAGCGCATGTTGGATGTTATGGGGTCACTTATTAAGGAAGCTTGAGGCAGAAAGCTCTGGGGCCCTCTTATTTCTCTACCCATTCTCCGATTTTACTGTATGTGGTAAACTCTGGAAGTGACTTTTTGAGCAGCAATTTGTGTTTCCCCACGAAACCGAAGGCCTGGGAAAGGCTTTGAGCACTGGTGTTTGAGGTCATCTGCATTAGTGTTGCACAAAGTAATGGAATAGGTCTAGATATTTTCTTTGGGGAACCGTAGTGCTTGGTATGTTGGAGAATCACACGGAACCTGATGAGAAGACTAATGCTTGAAGAGGTTGGAGGAGCAAAACCTCTGGTAAGAGTGAAAAGAAAAGCTATAGGCCAAGCCCAGAAAGTCACTTTGTTTACAAGAGGAGCTAGCTTTAAGTTAGGGCCAGCAAGTGTATGCAAAACCAGACAGTTTTTAGCTTGGGGGGAAAAACCCAATGTATTTATTTTTCATTCCAGTTACCTTTGATAAAGGATGTGGTTTGGATTGTCTTTACTACTCCATGAGGCAGTGCTTTACTTAAAAGGACTTGAATTTGAGCTCATGCAGAAAAGGGCTGAAAAATACTCAACATCCAAGTTTTTTTTCCGAGAATGTATCTGAGAACCAAATGTTTTTGGCATACAAAGTTATTAGAAACTGTCAGAATAATAGCAGTGCTCTGCCACTCATAGTTGTGTTTCCAGACTGCATCTTGCTGCAAGGCAGAAAGCAAAAATCCAGTTTTTTCACTGTATTCTATAGAAGCATTTAAGGAAGGAGTATATGATTACTGGACTTGTAAATTTGGACTTAACAAAAGATGCCAGGACCAGCCTTCATGACGACGGGGGAGGAAGGTATTTTGAATTAATCCTTTTTAAAAGCTAAAACTGTCTGTAACTACCTAGTATTTTGAAATGGTTGTGATTATTACAAAAGATCTGGGTTTGCATATTGAGATTTATGAAGTTTACTTATAGAAGATAAGTATAAAAGAAGATAAAAACATTCGCATGTTTTTAGTTGTGAATCTTCAGGGAACGTGGATTTACTCATGTTGTAAACTACTGCTTTTTAACATCTATATAATTTCAATTTGTCACCTTTATAATGGTTTATTTTTAATTAGGAAACATAGAAATTTGAGGTTCATGCCTTCAGGTGAGCAAAGTAATTTTTACTGGAAAAGGAGGCATTTATAAGTACTGGCATTTATCTGGCATTATAAGCATGCAAGATTAGTTAAGAAAACCAAAGTAAAAGACAGACTTATTTAGATGAGCTGGCTTCTCTACCCCATGATTGTTTCAGTGTGTATATTTTTGCACATATAGGTAATCTTTCTTTAGGGTTATGTAGTCTCAAAATAATTATTAATATATAATTATGAATGCTAATTGCTTTTAGAAATCTGTTAGGCATGTCATTTTTGTTGACAAAATATAGATCATATAGATTATCTACATCAATATTAAATGTGAAAAAGTAAAGTGCATTATTTGCCATGGTTGACATAAACGGCATTTCCTGTTTAGCGTGACTGTCTTAGGCACCATTTAGTGTTCCTGAAGCCTTTGTATAGAAAATGAGGAAAGGGAGGTGTGCCTGAGAGTCCCTAATTTAGACATTTAAAGTTCGAATTTGCAACTAACCTTCCTCATCCCTCTTTTCTTATAAGTGCTCTGAAATCTTCCATCTTCATCAGTCTGCCTTGAAAAATTCCATTTCTCACTGGAGTGCACATTGCTTTAGTGATCTGGATTTCACATCGCATGTGCTTCCCTAGAAGATCATCAACCATACAAGAACTGAATGAAAATGAATGTGTTGCCCTGACAGGGTCTAGTACTACTATTGTGATAATAACTAGGGCACTGGCAAAATGTTGATTTTTTTTTTTTTTGCTGTTAAAATGACACTTGAGGGAACGTGTAAAATACAGTGCTCTAGTTTGGCATATTCCTGTATTAAAGCAGCTCATACCGTTGTATCTTATATATGTTGTATGAGTCAGAAACATACCATATAATTGCATTATGTCTGTGTAGAGGGGAAAATGAGGGGGGGATGTTTGTGGGTCTTTATTTTTAACCTGGTTTTGATTTCTAAAGCTTCTGTAATGCAGAGATGAAACACCTTATACATTACTGCTGTCTAGTAAGATTGTACTGGTATTAATGTGCACCGTGTCAGCATTGAATTGAGGATCTCCCAAAGCTTAGTTAGACTGTTAGGAAATGTTTAGGCAAAGTATAGCTAGACTTTACATTATATAGAGTAGGCCTAGGACCATTTCTGTTCTTATGAAAGATCATTTATCACAGTGCACCATGCTCTAGGAAGAGTTATTTGACTCTCCTGGAAACCTGTCCTAGTAAAGAACATAAGTAATCACAGCATTCTCATATTGGAGTCTGATATCTTTAATGGTTGCTCTCATTTAATGTCTAGCAAACTTTTTTTTATTTTGCAATGTCTTATGTGTGTTGTAAGTTTGTATAATTATACCTGGTGATTTTAATTTAACAAATCTGGGGTGTTTTGTTTCTTTGTTTTTTCTCCCAACACCTCTTTTTCCCTAGGAAAAAAATGGGTAGTGATGGCTCTAAGTTTCTAACAACAAAATGGAAAAAAATTTGAAAAATATTTATATGTAATTTCAACAAGGAACAAGAAGGAAGCAAAAGTAGTTTCAAATTAATGGAAACAATTCCTAAACCATATTTGTTGCACAAACCCTTGATTTTTAGCCTGAATTTTACCTAACATTTGCTTCTAACCTGTGATACAGCAGCTGCAAAGTAAGAGTCTTAAGTTATTTCTACTTTTTTGCGGGGAAATAATTCAATAAGAATTATGCCAATGAAGTTTTGAACTCATAGTTTTAAGTGATCAGCAAAGATTATGTCTCTTAGAAAAATAATGTTTGATCCTGTGCTGAAAGAGTGACTAAGAGGGCATTGGAGTATTAGTCTTTTGAGATGTCCTGGGTTCACTTTTTGCGCGTCAGAGGAAACAAGGACTGCACTAAAACGCAAAGTGCCTTAAATAAAAACACTTAAATTGTCACATACATTTTTATTGTTGTCTTCTAGGTTGACTGGGGTCAACTGGACTATTTAGTAATTGACATGCCACCTGGGACTGGAGATGTACAGCTCTCAGTATCACAGAATATTCCAATTGCAGGTATGTGTTTTGCTTGACTGTTTCAGAGATTTGAAGTTAGTTAAGTTTGGTAGTGTAACCTAAAGAGACCGCAGAGAAAAAAACTGGGCCAATTTAGTGTGTAAGAGAAGATAAAAAGAGCAGGTCATTTAATCAGGCCCTCAGGCCCAGGGAATACACATGACGCATGCACCCAGGCAGTGGTTCTATGACTTTATAATAAGGTCCATCCAATCCCAGATTTATCTACCCCCTGGCTCTGCCAGTTCTGCCCCTGACATGCCCCTTTGGGAATTGGGTCTGAGGTCTTTGGGATCCCCTCTTCCTCATCTTCATCTTCTTCACAGCATATATAGTCCTTGGAGCTCCTCCAAAGTTCTGGGCTTGAAGATTGCTTTTGTCTGTTGTGGTATCTCGTTGTTCAGGCCTAGGGTGTGATGTTCTTGAACAGAGGTGTTTTTCTACAATTCTACCTTGAAAAGAAGACTAAACACATTAAAGGAATTTAGAGGGGTTTGATATGAAATGGGGTAGTAGGATTGAGATGTGTAAACTACTGCGCTAAATGGTGGCATATTATACAGGTACATTGAAATGTACATTTACTACAGAACTACTTCTAAAGTCTACAAAAAGCCAAAAAAAATCCAAAAAGCTCTGAAAAATCTTATTTTAAAATGCAAGTCAAAAATTCTTTTAATTTTCTTTCTAGCATGCTAAGAAATTGTTTTGTCAGTTGTGTGATGATGAAAACGTTATCAGTGATTTTTAATGTGTTAGCATTATGGTTGCGTTACTTTCTTTTAAGCTAAGTTTTGAAAAGATTGAGAAGTCAAGTATAGCTCTTGAAGGAAAAACAGTCATGTCAAAAGCTGGTAAGTTTTGTAGTAGAAAATTTTCTTTGTCTGTACCTACTACATAGTAAAGCTAATACAATAAAATAGTTTGTCTTTATGACTGCTTTTTAGTTAGAAGGTGTAAATGCTGTTAATTCACAACATTTATTCAGATAAACTATTTGGCACTGTAATACACTAATACATTCTTTTTCCTCTTGTGTTATGAATTTGACTTTTTGGAGGGGGATTAAACTTCAACAAGTCAATCTTGCCATATGTAGGCTGCCCTCTAATCTCATTGGTTTCAGTAGGATTTAGAAATACTGCTTCTGAAAGAATGCTTGAGCATCTCACAAGGCCTAGTAGACTGTAATGGTTTATTACCTGTCTGACATACTTCAACAGAAGCATTTGTCAATAGCAAACATAAACAATGTTAGGAACTCAGTGGTAAAAAACAGAAAGCAATCCTTACAGTCTCAGGAACAATTTAATAATTGCTGTGGCTCTTCACCAGGAGGATGGTCCATGGGATCTCCTTTGTCGCCAGTTGTACAGATCATACTAGACAAATCCCTAACTGGCCCTATCTAGTGTTGCCAGTAGAAGACCTCCAGAGACCTTTTCCAAGCAAAAATTCTGTGAATCTGAGTTAAAAAGGCATCAGTAGGACCACTTGCTCCACTTTTAATGGTATCAGACAAGTATGTCAATACAAGCCTGAAACGTAAGCATCTTTTGCTGCTCTCATTCTTTTCTGAGTGCAGAGTGGCTTGTGCACAGGCCCTCTTTCCCTCCAGCACTCCTTTATCTCTGCACTGTGATGTCAGTAACACACTGAAGTGAAGCCACTAAACATTAAATTGGTAGAAATGTTTCACTTGCATGTAGAACTCTTACCAGAATGTCTATAAGTTTAATTAATAAAGAATTGCATATCTCTAAAGCTTCATAGGATAGGATTAAAGAGTTAGCTAGAGCTATAGGTAAAAGACAGGGCCATCTATAAGGGGACTAGAGCTAATGGGTTTTGGGACATATATCCAGCTTTCACAGCAAAACCATTAACAGGACATTGACGTCTGCAGAATTGAAAGGAGTCTTTTATCAGTCAGGCAGTACCTTGTAGCTTTTTCCTTAACACAGGCATGTCTCAGCTTCAGCCAGTCGAACATGATAACCACATTTACTCATATATCTAGAAGACAGATTTTTTGACAAATAGTTAAATTTAGCATCAAGGCTGTGTGGGTATCTCATGATTTTCCATGACGTCAAGTTCAGAAAAATATAAATCTTTTGACATATGAAACTCAAATGTTCAGACACATGCTGACTCAGCCATAACATTAGTGCCCTAAAATGCTGCCTGTGATTGTGTTGAGTGGTGGAAGGGAGCATATCAACAGAGTTGTGATGAAGAATGTAACGAATTTTTCCCAGAAGAAGTAGAAGAGGAGGCTTCTAGTGCCTCAGCTTATCTGTGACCTGGAGCGTATGATAAAAAGCAACCGATTCATACCCATTGTCTTAAATACAGTGCTTAGTAGGTTGCATGTGTGAGTAGAAAGCAGGAGGGCCTTTTACTCCTGGTATTTTAAGCAATGAGATGAAACATGACAGTGGTACAGAAGTTTTTGGTGAGGTAGAATTTCATCAAATCATGATGAAAATTAAAATTATGAAATTGAAGAGTTGAGGATTTATCTTGGGGAATTATTTTTTTTTTTTTAAGTACAGTAGATATTGATGATTTCTGTTTACTACAGTGCACTTAAATGTCCTGATTTAACATAGAAAAGGTCATTAGACTATTGATCTTCAAGAGATTGTTGTGCCCTTTCCCCGCAGAACTGTACACTGCCTTCAGGAGTGTAAGTGGTTGTGGTGCACTGGGTCCTCTGGGACAGAGAGGTGATGGAAATTACTTTAATGATGTATTTCTTCTGAATTTTGCTGATGTCTGATTTTGGAAGGTCATAAAATCTTTCTGACTGATACACTATATCAGTAAATGGAAACTTTAATTTTTTTTCTCATAATACTTACATCTTCAAGGAAAACAATTTTTAAAAAGGCTGAATTTTTTTGCTAAGAACAGTAATGTCCACATTCTCGTGTAGGTGTAACAAAGTGAAGAATTAAGAGTAAATAATTTTTATGCTGTATTTTCATTAGTTGTCCATATGATTGTCAGAAACCTGTGGTTTTCATACCTGTTAAATCAGGTTTTGAGGCGAGTCAAAGTAGACAAGATGTTGATTTTAAAAAGGAAAAACGGGTTTAAAGCAACAACAAGCAATGCAGATTTTCTTGATATGCCATAAAAGGGGATATATTCTTGCCCATGTCTCTCTTTAAACTCTTCACTATAGCTTCCTGGCATAGTTTTTAGCTTTTTTTTTTAATTTATTTGGACAAGTATGGGCTTTTAAAACTTCCTAACTGAAGACAGCATTTTGATTTGAATTCTGAAATGTCTTCGCATTGTTCCTGAAGTTGTTCAGTTCAGCTTATTACTTTGTCAATCCTAACTTAATAAAATTAGGAGTGATAGTATCACTTTACGTTTGTCTTTCCCATTAGTTTGTTTTGTTGAGCCTGCTGAAGTCTTCTGCAGTTTAAAAAAAAAATATATTCTGCTTTTGATGAAGACAAATACAGCAGACAAGGAGTGATAAGATTTTTAATTCCCTGTGTTCTTACTGGTTCAGTGAATTTGTGATTTATGAAGAATTTTCTCTGTTGTTTATTATGGCTATTTTTCACCCTCATTGCAAGGGCTTCTTTTTGTGTATTACAGCTTGAACTGTGCTTTCTTCTTTTGCTCTTGTTACTTGGTTTCTGTCTCTTTGACAGTCCCTAGTGTTGTTTAGCATGCTTTTATTTTCTTCAACCTTGTTCCTTTCAAGGGTGTTGAAGATAGTGTTACAGATCTCGATGATCATATCTTTGGAGCAGTCCACAGAATTCGTCTGGCTTGAGGACTCCATTTGCAATTCATATTTTCTAAGCCCTATGTTGTCTTTTACTTTGTTGTGGAAAATATTTGGTGGTGTGCCATTCTGTTCCCTCTCCAGTTTTCTTGTTCTTTCTTTCTTTATCCTTTGAAGATACCTTGGACAGTCATGGTATTAGTGGAATAATTTCTCTGTTTTTCCTCAGAGGCAACATATATATCTTAGTTAAGTAAATTTAGAAGGGCATTATCTAATTTGCATGAAAGTTGTGTTCTTTGATTTGCATGCATGCATATGTGAGATACAGTATTTGCATTATGGTTTCTTCATTATTAATCTGTGCTTCCTAGGGATAGGCAGTGTAGAATATTTTTATTTTGCCTCTAAATAAATTTACAAAACCTGCACACATATTTTGGCAGCCACTTACAGATTTTTCTGTGCGTAATGAGTATGAATATGAGAAAGAATACTGGTAAAGATGTTTTGTTTGGGGTGGGTTTGCCCAGTTGGGACATCAAAAACTGTAGCATCGCAACATCTGACAATAAGAGAGACTCAGAAAGAGACTAGAGCAATACCTAACTCGTAAAAGCAACACAACAAGATATGCCTTATAATTCCAGTTGCCATTAAAGAGAATATCAGCTACACACAACTTCGGCTGGAGTGACAGTTTTGTGTGGGTACTTTTCCTTCTTTAAAAGAAGATAGAAAACTGCTGTGAGTTTTGCTTTTCATTGTATTAGTCTTAGTCACCTTACAAGGAAATGCATCTTACTTATTCTTTGTCTGTAACTTTGCTCATGTTGCACTTGTTCTTCAACAAACTAGTAGATACAAAATTATATAACTTCAAAATGTGATAGATACTTCTGCGCAACCACCACTGCTTTCCTCAGGTGCAAGTTTGCTTTCCAAATAGAAATCCAGGGTAATTATGGAGAAAAAGGCTTTGTTTATGTCCATTGTTACTTAATTTGCATTTAGTATTACTTTCTTATTCTGTTTCATCTTTTGCATGAACAAAACTCCCAGAAATGGCTTCTTTATGATGTATGGAACTTGAAGAAGTTAGAAACATCCTTACACATTTTCCAACTTTTAAAACATTTAAAAACAGAGGGTTTCAGATGACATTATGATGTTTGATATCAAGATATAGTGTGAACTAATTATGAAGAATAAGGCTTGTTAAATTGAGACATCTAAGTGTGTGTATTTGTTTGGTTATTTAGATAAAGGAGCCACAAATAAAATTAATAAATATTACTGGAAATGGAGGATTAGCCTCCCTAAAGAGGAGAGAAGTTTATCATTCTCTCCCTTCAGAGTGCAAGGGCTATATGAGGAGCAGCAAGGGCGTCTCTGTTCAGGAGGCAATCTCAGCCCTTCACAAGTGTTTCTGCTGGAGAAGCTGCATTGTGGGGGCTGACTGTTAAATCAGTTAGGGTGTCTACTGCCCTTTCATTATAAACGTTAAAATGAGGTCTGTGTTGGTGAAGTGTGACAGCTTGACAGCTCTAGAGGCTGACTTTGTTGCAACTAACAGAACCAATTCCAGGTTAATACTGGAATTGTTTCATTTGCTAAAGTTTGTCATATCACTCTTTTCTTTGGATATTGAGATGCCATGGCTTTGAAAACCATTAGAAGTATACACCTTCCCACCTGTCCAGTGGGAAGCTGACTGAGACAACCAAATAATTTCACAACTTACTGGGCAATCTTTTAATAATTACAGTAAAGAGCGTTGAACTGAACTGTGTTTGTAGAGGAGACCTAAAGGTAAAAGGCTTCAGGTTTTATTTCAGTGCTCTTAATTTTCCCACCCTTTGGAATTAACTTTTTATTTTCCATACAAAACATATATTAATATAATCTTACAATAATAAACTCTAAAAAGGTTGTTAATAAGAATAAAAAAGACAATTAGTCAAAATAAGCAAAAGGAAAGCAAAGTGAATGCTATTTGATGTTTCTGTCAAGTTCCATAAAAGCAGAAGCATTGCCATTGCTAGTCATATAGGGGATTATTTTTGTCACCTTTCAGATTTAAAATCAACATTCAGAGTTCGTACCATCTTTTTATTGCCTTATCCTATAAATGGTGCAGTCTTTCTGAATGCCTTTTTCAGATAAGTCTGAAATATTTATTAAAGGAGTTTTTCTTACTTCAGATATGAATTTTCAAAGAATTGTAATTAATAGGATTTCTTTTTATGGCAATGTTTTGATAGATAAATTATACTTTTTGGTTTTATTTAAAATTTTGTCTTTACTGATTAAACATTAGAAGTCTTATTTCTATTCAAGTATGTACATTGAACAGGAAAGAGCAGAGGGATGCCACCAATTTGAAGACATTTGGCATTTTTAAATTCTTAATGTAATGTGATACACCAAACTGGTGAACCAAACTATTTACTCATATTTATGTCAGTGTCACACAGACCAGGGTGTAGCCTTGTGCACAGCTATTTTATAGCAGTGTGTGTGCACTCAGGAGAACCAGATTCTTCCTCAATATATAATAATGTACGAGAACAAGGAGTTCAGGTCATGAGTAGATGGTCTCTTCAGAAATGAACATTGAAAACTGTAAAATGAGAATTTTAAATCAGCTTTAAAAAAAAATTGTTGACGTTTTATTAAACTAAGTGTGACTTAGCATGAAAAAGAATTGTGATTTGAATAAAGATGTCTTTTTAAATTACCTGAAATTGCAAGATGAGTAGGTATGGTGCTGTTCTCTTGTCTTTGCCAAAGAGAAATGATCAAAAAAAGCCCAGTGCTGCGGTACCAGTTGTGTGTAGCATACAGTTTAAGATTAGAGGTGTATCAGTATTCTGTCATTGCTCTTTGTATAAGTGTTTGTTTGCCCCTTGTGGCGTATCTCTTCCTTTGATGCAAACCACAGTGGCAACGCATCTGATCTTCTTTCCTTTTAGTTTAACAGTAATATACAATGTTTTTCTCCATTTCTGAGCTCGCTTTCTTCTTCTGTAGTGAAGGTACAAAATTAGTTTCTGCAGTAAATTTTTGAAGCTATTTTATGGGAGCCATCTGGGTAATAGTAAATTTTACTTGATCTAATTTTGAATGGCAAATATTTTTAATACCAGATTTTGATGTAGATTTACTCTTTGTTTTGTGCTGTATTTTGATATTTTAAATAGCTGCAGGAAAGGAAAAGTGTGTAGGTTTAGGATACATTGAAAAGCAAAGAAAACCTTAGTCACACCAGTAGGGATTTTAAAATGGTCCTTTATATTCATCCAAAAATAATTTGCATGCTGAAATAGTTTGCTTCTGTTTTCATAATAAATGTAGTTGACAAATGCAAATTATCGTCAGGGGTATCTTAGCTTTGGACACTCGTGATACTTCATTATGAACTGGCAGACTCAGTAGACTCTGTAAACTTAATTTAGAGACCAAAATACAGTATGAGTTTACACATTAATACCTCATACTCTTTCAGTATAAATTTAACTCCTGGCTCATAGAATTGATGTAACACACATTGCCTGTGGAAGATGAAATGATAGTGTATTCAATGCAAATTCTTTAAATTTTATCATTCCTGAAAAATAGTTTCCAGATATTGAGGAAAAAAGCTGTGAAGTATAGCAGCTTTGAAAACTGGGGCTCTCTGAGGTCTGGCAACAGTAGCTAAGTGTATGTTAAGTACTAGATTAGCTGCCATTGCCTTCTTTTTTAGACCAATCATTCTGAACAGGAAGAACAAATGAACCTAGTGTTCAGCTGGCAATTCCTAAAACTGAGAGAAATTCATATGAATAATGCTACTATATTCTCTCCTCTAGCTATTTCTTTTAAAAAAATAAATATTCAAATCTGCTCCTTACCATCCCCACCTCAAGGGGAAAAAGGTAAAGAACAGAATGGTTTGGGGAGCTGATTGAAGTAGTCTCACTGTTGTCATTTTTCTGCAGTAGAATTACTCTTTTACACAGTTCTCCTCTTTGGATTAGGACCTCTCATTTTTTAAAAAAAATCATATTTGTCAGAGAGACTGTTTGGACTTTACTCTTGCCTAGTACAATCCTCGTAATAATTTGGACATGATTGGTAGATGCCCTTGAAAGCAGAGGGTGGAAGAGAGTAGAGCAGAAAATGCTCATTCTGATGGCTAAGGAAAGTGTAAAGTGGCAGTGTCTGTGAGGGAGTAGCTTTTTATTTTATGCCTGTACTTAGCAGATAGTGTTTGTTCACAGACGTTATTATAAATGTTTTCGGTGTTTTCACTTCTCTAAATAAATATTTCATTGTAAATTGCATTAGTGTGACATATGTATTCAGTTTGCCATGACCAAAACAAAACATTTTAACACAGTGAAAGTTGTCTTTCCACATCTTTTTCCATGTGGTCTAGTGTGAAATGGATTTTATAATACTTACCAGTCAGTTTAGATGAGGGCAGTTTAGCTTTAGGGTGACAGCTTTATCCAGTTTGTGATATTCATCTGCTCATTGGTTTCACTGGCAGTTTGACTTAGCGGGAGGAAGAATCTTGCTCTAAGATTTCTGTTCTCTTGTCATGGGCAAATCAGTAGTAGTGTCCTTATGTACAGTTACTTGCTAGTTCTTGGACAGGAGAGGATGTGTTGGAAACATACACTGTCTGAACAGGTGTTCAATGACTCCTCCAAGAAGAAAGCAGTGAGTACGCTGGAGGTATGACACAGCAAGCTGGAGGATCCAGCCCCGGGACAGTTTTGAGCTATATTATGAGTTTGAAGTGAGGACCCTGTAATGGAAAATCACACTAGTGGTTCTTTTAAGTTGCTAGTTGTGATGAGATGTCACACACAAAAGCTAAAGGAACTTCTTTACAAGGTTTATCCAAGGAGATGAAGAGTCTTCCAATGTTAGTTTATCTGTTATTATTTGTTCTTGCAAGACCTTTTTCTGCATCTTCAAGTGCAAAGTGTATCTATATTTGCAGGCATATTTTACCTATGAAGTAAAAAGAAATATAACAGAAGGTCAGAGGGACTCTGAAGAGATCCACCGTAGAGAAGATTCAGGTTAACCAGGCTATTTATAACTGGAAAGTCTCACCTAGAAGTCTGAAATTAATGCAGTGGAAAAGGTAGCAAAAGCTACGAAAAGCACATGAGTGGTGTGTTCAGATCAGACCATCTACAGCTACATTGAGGCCTGCATGTGGTTTCTTGCCAAGAGCATTTAGTGCCTGTCAGTCAGCAGATCTCATTATTCTGTGTCTTTATCCTCCAGAATTCTGTGTGTCAGTCTTCCTGGTCACTTACTTCCCAGCTTTTGAGGTGGCATTGTTTGCTAAGAGGGTGACATAAGACACAGTCTGATACCTGTGTGTGGAGGGATCCTTAGTCATCCATTTGGATGAGAGGCACCTAGCCTGGTTCTGAAGTCTATCTGTGAAGACACTACAGGGAAGAAAGAATATATTATAGGGATCCTTTTCGTCCCAAGGTAGACCTT
>NW_020897693.1:29824049-29871926 GCF_003984885.1 Neopelma chrysocephalum
GTAGACCTTATACAGGAAAGAAAGAATATATTATAGGGATCCTTTTCATCCTAAGGTAGACCTACATTGCTGTTTATCAGCTGGTTTTTAGACCTCTCTGTTTTTTGCTTGGGTACAAATTGACTATAGCTAAGGATTGGTGAGATTTCACCTTATGCTTTGTAACTCAGAGTATCTAATGCAAACTTTAATGGTGCATTGAATATAGGTGATATTTTCTATACACAGGAATTATAGGCTGTTTCAGCAGTTGTAATTTCCTGAACACCAGTCCACCCAAGGGTAAGTACCAATGTGCTGTGTAGGCACACCTTTCTGTTTGTGAGGACTGAGGACCTGGGGTTGAAAAAGAAAGGGAAACATCAGTGTTATTATAGGGTACTGTTAGTTCTGTCTCTATATATCATGTGTCTTAAGGACAGTTAACATAGTTTTTGCTAATGCAATCTCACCTGGACCACTGTGTCCAATTCTAGACTCCTCAGTACAAAAGAGCCATGTAGCTCCTGGAGCTAGACCAGCAAAGGGCTATGAAGAAGATTAGGGTACTGGAGTGTGTCACTTATGAGGAAAGGCTTATGAGGGAGCTGGGCCTGTTTAAACTGGAGAGGAGAAGACTGAGAGGGGATCTTATCAATGTATATAGACAGCCAAAGGGAGGGTGTCAAGAGGAAGGATCCAGGCTCCTTTTGGTGGTGCTGAGCAATAGGAAGAGAGGTAATGGGCAGAAACTGATGTACAGAAAGTTCCACCTGAACATGAGGAGGAACTTCTTTACTGTGTGGTTGACTGAGCACTGGAACAGGCTGCCCAGAGAGGTTGTAGAGTCTCCCTTGCTGAAGATACTCAAAAGCCATCTGGACAGAATCCTTAGTAACATGCTCTAAGGGACTCTGCTTAAGCAGGGAGGTTGGACTAGATGATCTCCAGTGGTCCTTTCCAGCCCATGCACAGCTTCTGTGTGATTTGGTGAACATGCATCAGCTTTTTGTCAACTGACATACAGTGAAATTACAAAAATAAATGGAATGCTTCAATAAGTAGATGAGTCAGTTAAATATGTGTGCTCTACTTAGATGTCCTTAGTATGCTCAAGGCTCAGAAATTATTCCTCTGCACACAACTGCAAACACAGAATTTGTAGTATGTTTTAATGTGCAATGTGATAGCATTATAGTTTCTGCAGTTTCTGTGTTCAATTTGTCAGCCTTAGTTTGTCTCATCCAGACAGAGACTTCTGTAAATGTTGCACGTACTGCTTTGAGACATACTATGTGCACAAATGCAGTCATATTTTATTCCCTTATTGAAGAAAATAACTTTACTGTTTGATAGTCCTCTTAACCATGTAGAATCAAGATAGCAAGGAAAGTGTGGACTGTGTTCTTTCTTGCTTATGATTTTAATCACTTTCTGAATTAAACATATGCAAACTTATTCAGGGAGGGAAGCACCATGAAAAGTCTCATTTGCCATATTCAGTTGCTAGTAAAGGAAATAATGCTGCAAATAATTTGAATTCTTGGACTTCAGGTTGGGTTTGCTGGACTAGCAGTTGTACCATAGAAAGAGAAAAATACTTACTTTATAGGGCATTGGTATAAGTCAGTACAAGCTGGCTGTGAATAAATTTTGTCTGTAATCCAGCTCAGAGTGAAAAGGAAAAAGGAGAGAAACATCTATTACACCCTCAACAGCAGCTTCTTGAGCATGTTGGCTTTCATCTGTGGAAGAAGCCATGCAAATTGTCCATGAGCATAATTTTAACTCATATATTTCAGAAACCAGAGGGTTTTTGTACAGAGAGTTGGTATTTGTGGCAGCTGAAACTCTGCAATGTGCCACTGGGTCTTTTTG
This sequence comes from Neopelma chrysocephalum, assembly GCF_003984885.1. Taxonomy (NCBI): domain Eukaryota; kingdom Metazoa; phylum Chordata; class Aves; order Passeriformes; family Pipridae; genus Neopelma; species Neopelma chrysocephalum. The sequence goes on from NW_020897693.1 coordinate 29,825,907, forward strand.
GCATTTTTGCTTCTTCCCTTTGGATGAGAATTTGTTAGTCAAAAATAACTCTCGGTTAAGCTGCTTGTGGTTCTAGTGGTTTTTTGTTCATAGTCTCCATCCTTCATGCCATGCCAATTATTAGATTCTTAAAAAAATTACTAATGAACCAGACTGCACGTAAGCTTCTACACAAAGATCCAGGGGACGCTGAGCCAGCATCTTGAAAGAAGAGTGTGAATAAAGGTGTGAAGCAACTAACATGAGTGTATACACATAAGGCAAAAATTTCCAATTTTGTTTGAAAAAAAGCATTTATAAGCTTTTTGTCCAAGTATTGAAAGATCCTTGTTCTACAAATATACAGAAGACTCAAGGAGTCTAAATTATTTAGCTGTGGCCTGTGCTTTTAGGGAAAGGTATATTCATTTTGTGAAATTAACCCTACATTTCAGTGTTGGCTGAAAAGTGTAACCCTGTGTTTAGTGAAATGAGGAGCTAAGGTGACTTGGATGTAACTGAATGGCTTCCACGTTATTCTTTGTGATGCTGTTGGAAAGAGGTTGTCTTGGCAAAACCAGCAATTTATTCCGATGCCAGAGTTTTAGCGAACAATAGGGAAATTGCATTTACTTGGTACATTACATATGCCATTCAGTTTTTGGACTTGTTTATAATACTGTGTAAGGCAGAGATTGGCAGCTTTTCAGGAGTGAGGTGCCAGATTGTATTTTTCTTTCACAAATTAGAGGTTAAGAGCGCTGGTTGAAAACATTCAAATGCACTGTCAGGCGGTGTTTGGAAACGACTGGCTGTCAGGCAGGCAAGATGCCACCCGGCAGGAGGTGGATGGCATGAGGGGCAGGGCTCCCTGTCCCAGTGCTGCCAGAGCCAGGAGTGCTCTCAGAATGCCAAAGCTTCTGGTGCTCCGGCCCCTGCCAGTGATGCCAAGGTTGTATGCCTCTGGATATCTACCCACCTGTTTCTTTGCTGTGTACACCAAGGATTGGAAACTGCAGGCCCAGTAGTAAACTCTCTCTCGAGCATCTGAAATTGGCTATTAATGTGAAGTTTGACATAAATTTCTTGTGCATGGTTGGCTTAATGTCACTCTACATTTTTCTGTAACAGATACTTTTGACACTAGATGGTCACAGTGAAACCAAAGCTAATCAATTGACCAGTAATGTTCTCTGCTACATTGCATTTTTCTAAAATAGGGATGAGCATGAATGGTTTTGAGGAAATAATATTTGAAACCCCTGAGCATATGGAAAAAGATGCTCTTTGTGAAGTGATGTGGAATATTCTAATGTCTCTATTGGTTTTGCAGGCGGTATTAATTAAGAAGTAATAGAATAATACAGTAATACAGTATATGATAGTAACCTGTAGGCTTACCTTACTTTAGAATCTAACCTTTAACAAAGAGCTCTAGCTGTTTTATATGCTTAATAACTCTTGGAAGTACTAATTATCAGATAACCTGTAGCCATGTCTGAACAGTCTGAACACTACACTTGATTCAAACCTAGTGCAAGTGTGCATGAGTTGGCCTCTTTTTGTTACCATTCCTACGAAGTCACTGGTGTTGTGTCTAGTGTGACATGTTTCAAGACTGTGTCTGTCAGTGCTTGTTTCAGAAGGCATCCAGGTCCAGTGTGATTACAGGCAGCTACCTCTTGATTTTAGGACAAGACTTATTGTTAAATTAAAAACTTTCAAATGTAGTTATGGCATGGGACAGTTACTGTGTAGATATTCCCAGAGTACCACCTCTGCAACCTGTCAGCATATGGACCACATTGTCTTCTATCCATGGTCATATGACAGTAGATAATTTTTCTCATTTAGAAAATATAAATGGTTTCTACATAGAAAAAGTTGTGATGAAAATATTTCAATTATTTTTATTACTTCGTATCTTATCTCTTATTCTGGTTAGTGCATTATAAAAAACACGGCATCACCTTCTTCCTTAAAAGCATATAAATGTGTGACTACTTTGAAGTAGTAGTATGTACTAAATAATCAAAACATTTAGCAATATAATTAATAATACACATTTTAATGGGATTTCATATTTTCTTTACCTAGGAGCTGTGATCATCTCCACACCACAAGACGTGGCTTTATTGGATGCACACAAAGGAGCTGAAATGTTTAGAAAAGTCCACGTACCTGTAAGCCTCTATGTTAAAAATATCAGTAGATTTTTCTCCCCCAAAATGTAAAAAAAAATTCATATAAGGCAATAGATGAACATTCAGAAATCATTTGAATTTCGTAAATTCTTGTTAAAAGAATTGGAATCCATCTTATATCTTGGAACTTGCTTTAACAGAAAGGAAAGATTTTTTCTTAGGCTGAGGTCATAATAATATGTGATTTCTTTTAAATCAGTTTGTTTAATCATGTGGAATGGATCAGGTTGCTAAACAGAGTATCTTATGAAGTAATGTGTGCTTTTCAATTAACCTGTCTTACTGTCTCCCCATTATATGTCCTCTTCACCTCTGTCTGTGTTAGAGCTTAAAATCTGAAATTTCTTGAAATGTAGAAAAATCATATATTGGTATATTCTAAGAAAATTTAATTTTTTGGGAGATAAGTGTGTATAGAACTGTCACTTTGCCATTTGAAGGGCTCTGTGACTATCATGACAAGTAGAAGGCTGTATAATCACTATTTTTCATGAAGTTTATAGCTTATATCTTAGCTTGCTTATTTGGGAAATACAAAATTTAAGAATATCCACAATTAGGAGAAAATATTAAACAGGCTGACATCTTTGACTAGATATCTTCTATGTGTGCCACAAGTTGCTAAGTCACTGAATGTTATACTCCAGAGTATATTTATGTAGAGATTAATTTTTCCTTTGAAATGGGCATTAATGAGAAAATAAAAACTGAAATGCTTCCTCATCATAAACTGTAAAGAAAAAAAAATGTTTTCTTGCTTACCTGTGTGAAGGTTACTTTTGCTCTTTATTAAGAAAGGAAATTTCTTTCATAGCTAGTGCTTTGTTAATTTAAAAAATGCAACAAAGTTGAAATGACTGCTTTCCCTTTTTTTTTATTTACAGAATAACTTAACAAAAGAAATACTTTGATAAATTCACTATTATTAACTATTCCTTAAGCATATTTACATCAAAATAAAAATATAGTAGCATTTATAACTTGCTGCTGGAAGGAAAAAAAGAAGAATAACATATGAAATGTTTTGTTTTGTTTTGATTTTATGTTTGGGTTTGCTAAAATTATGGAAAATAATTTTCTTCAATTTACATTGTGTTCAAGTCAGCACTGAATTTTCCTTTTGTTTTTATGAGAAAGTACCAAGATTACTTTCTAAGACTGTTTTGTTCAATGGTTTTGAAGAGAATGGCCTCTAAGAAAGTCATGCATTCTAGGATAGGCTTAGCTAACATTAATTTGACTAGTGGTAGATAAGATATTAAGTATCATCTATTTTGGTTCGTTGGAATTTTCAGATCTTGTTAAATCAAATGAAAGTACCAGTAAAGCTGTTATGCCAGATGTTGAGTTTGAATGGGCTTGAACCAGTCATGAGGTCTTGGCTTTTTCATGATGCTACTTCATTTTATTCTGCCTTTGAATGTACATGAGTACAGGTGCATCATTTACTTCTATTTTAAAGCAACTCCTGCCTATGTATTCCATTTCTAAGTGTCAGCTAAATCTGAGGATCTAAAGAAAATGCAGTTACATAATTTTTGATGGAAAATGTCAAACCTGCAGTTTACGTCAAAGAGGTGGAATCTGTGGGACCGTGCTAAAATTATGTATCCTTATTATATAATTGACTGATCTTTAAAATTCTAATCTCTAAAATCTTTAATCTTTTAAAAAGTGCTTGCAAAGATTTTATTTTTCAAAGAAGCAGAGAGTACATAGGTTGCAGAATTATGCTTTTTTATATTTAATGAACTGCAGTCTCTCCTGTGTACATATAGGTCTGCATATACTACCTGCCTCTCATACCTACTGTCATGAGTTATCAAAGATTCAGATGACACTTGTGGTATTACCACAGTAAAGTCACAATCGTTAATGTTGTTTGTTTGTCCTTTACAATATCAAAATTAAAGTAGAATGACTGAAGGAACTGATGAAAAGCTGGCAATGAGAGCGTTAAAACCAGGATTACAGCGCAAAATTTTCAGTCTTAGGACATAGTCGTTAAAAGAGGAATGTCATCTCTTGTGCGGTGGAGCACACCTACACTTCCAGTACAGAAGGAGTTTTGCTAAGTGGTGCTGACTCCTATCAGAACAAGTTTTTAAGATTCTTGCTCATTATGTGAGTTTGGTCAACGTTTTCTTGCATTTCAGAGGGTGACTCAGAGTGAGTAACTTTGAGTATTTAGGAAAAAAATTGCCTATTTTCACCTGCTGAAGCTGAGTTCAGTTCAGTATGGTTTATCTCATCAATCATATCCCTGAAAGAAAAAGACAAGGTTTTAGTTAAATCTGCAACTTTTTTGGAAGGTTACGTTGTGGATTTTTTAGGTTTCAAAAAACTGCTTAGATAAACTCAGCTATGTATTTCCTTCTAAGTTATACTAAAATTGCTTGTTTGGCTATGTTCTTTCTGGTATATCTGTAGCATCCAGAGTAGCCAGCCAAGATTATGGTTTCATACTGGGAGCAGATGTTAGAGCCAAAAATTGCTCATTATAAGATGAAAGGTAGGAAGACAGAAATATTGTGCGTGTTTACTTGAAGCACTACAGTGTGAAGTGACTGACTCATGGTTACGTAGGAAGTTGATGGCAGACTGAGGAATTGTAACCCATCAGATTGAAGTCAGACCTCAGCACCATCCGTCCTTGAGTACAGTGAATGACTTAAGTGGGTTAATTGTCTCCTGGTGTAAATACTGAGAGCTTTCATTTTCTTACTGTGTTTTCTCTAACTTAGAAGGTAGTATATTTGGATTTAGGCATGGTTTATTGTGTAACCAAAAGGTTAGTTAAGCACAAGAAAAATGTAAACATTCAGAAACTGTGTGCAGATAACTCATACTGAAAAGTTTCTTCATTTCCTGTTATTTCTTGATAGGTGTCTCTTCACCATTTAAAATAATGATTTGACTAAATGAAATTCAGTTCCATGCATTATAAATATACTCTCCTCTGCTGCAATAGATTAGCTCCTGCATCGTGATTCATATAGTAAATACTAGTTTTCATGTCATTACTGAGCCAAGTTTGCCAAGAAATGTACAGGAAAAGGAGCTCACTAAGGACTGGAATAGTATTCTCACATGCTTATGGGATAGTTTGTGTAACAGCTGCTTTGAATCTATTAGAAGTCTATTATTTGAGCAGGGAAATGAGAGTTATTACTGACTTCATTAGCAAGATGCATTACTTTGTAGATTTAAAAACTCTGAAGATCGTAGTGAACTCTTTTCCTTCTTTAAATAAATGTGCAAAAATATGCATGGTAAAAATACTTCAGCAGGAAAGTTGTGTTTTTGCACAAATTCTGTATTAAACTTAGTATTTTTAAGTTGCATCTTAATATTAAAAAGAAATCTTCATACTGCGGAAGAATAATTTATGTATTAATAAATATGCAATACCCATTGGTTGACAAACAGCACCAACACTAAAAGATTATTGTGTAATGCTGGAACATTATTTGCTTTTAGTAAGGTTTGTTGAAATGGAAAGAAAAAGGACAGTAAATAAGGTCTCTAAAACTGATACAGCATTGGAGATACAGCTGTATCTCAGCATTTGCATTAACTGAGGCAAAAGGGCTTCTTAGTTATTAGGTTACCAAAGAATTAACAACACGGTTGTAATAGTGCTTAACTATTCACAAAACAATAGTAGACTACAAAACTTTTTCTTTGATTGTAAATTCGCTGAATTATAAATGGTGCGTGACTACTTTGAAGAGAACAGAAAGTTCAAACTTCAAGATACCTTAAAATGAATTAATTAAAGTGCACAGTACATTTCAAATTATCTTTTTTTTTTTTTCCTTCTGTGCTGTCAAAAATGGCTTCCCTGTATCCTGGTGAAAATAATATTTTTCTTTTGTCAAATCATACTCCTTCCTGTGTCCTTCAGTTTACCAACACAGTGAAAATTCCATGACTCGACTTTAAGGAGAGCAGGATGAATGCCTGCTCAACAGTCATCCATAGCAGGCTGTGGCTGTAGAGATCCCTTGGACATGTAGTATTTTGTGTCTCTCCTAGTTTAAGAACTGGATGAGAAAATTACCTATAACAATGTGCCAGTAAATAGAAACTTGTTCCTCTTGCTCCTCTGGCAGTCTCTGGGAGAGAGTAGAAAGTGGGGAAACTCAGTTTGTGATATTAAATTGAAAATAGGTAATTTTTTTTAACGTTTTTATTATTTCTTAAAATGTTCCTTGCTTAAAACCCTCTGAGAGTTTTACATAAGTAAAGAAAATACACCTCATGGTGGTATAGAAAAAACAGGTGACCATCTTTTGATAATTTTAGCTTATAGGTAAGGAAATTTTTATTAGGATATTGTAAATAACGCGCTTTTTTATTTTTAAGTTTGGTGCCAGGAGTTGTACATTCACTTTTAATTAAATAACTTTATAATTGTTGGTTGCATTGAACACTGTGCATCCTTTTAGATATGCTTCATTAGCGTAGTGATTATGTTTCTTCTCTAATAACTAGGCCAGCTTGTTCAAGCACAAAACTAGAAGGCTCAGGGAAATGTAGAAGTACAAAGTGCTACAAAGTAAATAACAATATAAAATATATAGTCATGTTTTTAAAACTTGGCCATAGTTTGTGTGACATATCTAGATAGCATATAAATCTGAAAATGAAGTATTGTAATATGTAACCTTTTAAAGCAGGTCTTGTGTTAATTAAGAGATGGGTAGGAACTTTCACCCTGTAGCATTTGAATGCTGTTTGATCACTTCTGGAAATTCTCCTCTGCCTTAGTGAAGAGTTTTGTTACTAGGTGAACAAAATGAGATCAATGCTATCATTAGCATTATTGTATATTGTGAAAGTATATTTTTTTGTGTGAATGATTTCACAAATTTTCATTTGGCATATTTTGTAAGGATGATGTGGAACACCTGGCTTCAACAGAAAGGTATCCAGGATGTGTGTATTAGATTGTTATGCTGTGGGTTTTGCCACTTCGTTTCACATAACTATTTCTTATGTTTGATCTTTAAAATGTGTTTCTGCTCTTCAGAAGAATAGCAAATCTGGTTCTTTTTGAAAACATTTCCCTACAGGATAATTTATAAAAATACCTTAAAAGCATGTCTGATTGTGTAATTCCTTGTAATGGTGTGTTTTTATTTTGTGTTTCCTGAAACTGCAAAGTACAAAACTGTAAAACACAGCATGGAAATTCTTCCAGTGTTCAGAGTTTGAAAATGAAATACTGGCAGGGAGGGTTCTTGGCAAGATAGGCCTGTGCAAGAGGTCCTTTTTGTTACAAATAAATCTGTTAGTGTTTGAGAGGTATAAATGTGATAAAATTGAAATAATGCATAAATGATGGTGCAACTGAGATGACTAATAAGAGCTGATAATGATGTTAATGAGTCTGATTCCTATTGTAAATGAGTACTCTGTGTCAATTCTTAGTTGATAATCTATTCTTTATTGTCAGAGATGAATAATGGAAATACCAGTGCTTGAATGCCAGGTTTGAACATCCTTTCCTTTACTTTAACAGGTTTTAGGACTGGTTCAGAATATGAGTGTTTTCCAGTGTCCTAAATGTAAGCATGAGACACATATCTTTGGAGCTGACGGTGTAAGAGATCTAGCAAAAACCCTTGGGTTGGATATTTTGGGTAAGAATATAGAAATGGTTTTATTTTTGAAGAAAAATTGAATGGTGTGCATGAAGCATGAACTGAAATATAGAACTGCATAATCCTAGATTACTCTATATTCAGACAGTGTTCAGATATAATAGAACTAATAAGTAGTATGCTCTGTGCCTTGTCATTCTTGTAATGGCAATGCTGACTGATTATGAAAATTCTTGAATTGTATCTTAAATCTCTTTGTATCTACCAACAATCCAGAATGTGAATTGTTTTGATATCAGTGTGCTGTATTACCTGAAATTCGTTATGTTATTGATTATACAGCAATTTTTACTAATAACCAAGAATTCTCTTTGGTCTTAGGACAGACCTAAACTCTGTCCAGTAATGTCAATAAATGTTTTCTCATTTATTTCATTTAAAGTAAGTGAGTTGTTACATATTGACTTGGTGGAGACCTTATAGCATCCTAAAGGGGCTTACAGGAAAGCTAGAGACTTTTTACAAGGGCAGGCAATGATAGGACAAGGGGGAATTACTTTAAACTGAAGGAGGGTGGATTTAGGTTAGATATTAGGAAGAAATTCTTTACTGTGAGGGTGGCGAGGCACTGGCACAGATTGCCCAGAGACATTGTGGATGCTCCATCCCTGGAAGTGTTCAAGGCCAGGTTGGATGGGACTCTGAGCAACCTGGTCTTGTGGAAGGTGCCTGTCCATGGCAGGGGGTTTGGAACTAGGAGATCTTTAAGGTCCCTTCCAATTTAAACCATTCCATGATTCTGTGATTAGCCACAATTAAATGCATACTTATAAGCTAAAATATACATGAATCTTGAAAATATACATCACTGTTCTAAAAAGGCATGGTTCAACCTGTACTGTAAGTAAAGAATATAATGCAACATAATTAAGTTGGTAAATGGGATAATTGCATGCACTAATGATGTGTTTCCATGTATTACTGTAATTATCTCAATGATTTTCCATAGCTAATTCATTAAAAAGAACCAGGAAGCTCACTTAGAAAGATCAACATAGAAACATCAAGGTCTGACATAGACATAAGATAGCAAGGCAACACATAATTAAAGACATGCTTTTGGGCTATCTTTTAGTTTTCTGAATATATAATGAGTTGTGATCGGGGCCCAAGGGGGATTCTACAGTCCTGGTTATGTGGATGGATGCAAATGCTCTGCAAGCAGTTGAATCAAACATGCATTTAGATACACAGGCACAAATGATGTACTGTGCCATTGGTCCCATAGGTAGTTTGTGTTATTTCCTATGAGGGAAGAACTGATTGTGATTGTATTTAATTAGGAGTGATGTGAGAGATGTACAGATTTAGCAGGGGATAGATGAGATGTATGGAGAAAATCAGAGTGAAGTTTAACTTCAAACTGTCAGTGAAGGACCACACTAAGATTAAGAATAATGCCTCAAGGGTTAAATTTAGAATCATAGTGCTTGATCTGATTAGTGCACTCCTCCTTCCAGGGATGACCATTATATAATAATACCATATGGTATTGTAAGAATTACTGCTTACAGATTTTACGTTAATCTATCCCAAATGGAAATTTTATTTCAATGTTATTTGAATTCTGCCCCAAAGCCTTGCGAACTTATTTTTACATATATATCTATAAAATGTATATATTTAAAATTAGTATTTCTAAATGTATTTTGCTTATATTTTGCAACATGGCTATTCTGTTTGTTTAAATAAGAATCTAGTGCTCCTTTGAAACCTGACAAGCTAACATCTGACAAATTCTGCAGGGTAACAATGTGCAGGATTGAAAAGTATTTTCCTTCTACTTGCTCAGAGTCGGCTGCTATTAATTTTAGCTAATACTTCATTTATTTTTGTTTGTGACAGAAGACAATTAGCAGTTGCCAGAACACTTTCAGGTGTAGTTTATTAATTCATATACTTCTGATTGTCTTGTCTTTTTATTGTTCCCTAAAGGAAAGTGTGATAAGGTTTGTGAGAAAGAGTTTTGTGCTGCTGATTTTTCTCTCTCTTTCTCTGAAATTTTTTTTTCTGAAGTTTGGTGGCCATAACTGTGTTTTGTTTGTATTCCTGCTTCCTTTGCATTCTGTTTTTTTCTCTCTTAAACTTTGTCAATTTTCATGTAGTTTTTTTAATGTTTCTTTTTCTGCATACACTGAACCTCAGTAATTTACACTGGCTTGGTTTGAGTTAAATAAATGTTGCTAAAGTGTACAAATTAAACTGATATGGTTTCTGACATCAGTCAGGGTTGAACTTAGGTAGGCTGTTCTGTCTGCATCCATCCATGATGTAAAATGTAGCTGTGTCTTCCACTGAAGGAAATTTGGTCTTCAATTCACTTTATAATTTTTTATGTAGCAGTGAACTAAACATAGGAACCTCCAAGTTTTTTGTAGTGCTGAAATCTGTGTTTTGGAAAGTATGTTTCAGAATGGAAAAGGGCTGCTAATTGAATCTCCTTTAGAATGTTCCTTTCCTCTCTGACAGTTCCCTGCTCATTATAAAAGCAGAATATAAAGAAGATTTCTGTTGGAAAGAAGAATGAGCTGAATAGCTGTCCACCTTTGAATTGAATCCAAGGCCTAATAAGGGCAATAACAAATGCTATTATTTGGAAATTTAGTATTCAAAGAAGTCTTTGAACAGTGATTAAAATCTTAGCACAGAAAAGAATATACAATGAGGAGGTGGGCTGAAGAGTAAGTTGCATGATGAGCATTTTCCTATAACTCAAGCAATTTATTTAATGTATGCAAAATAATTTGTATCTCAGCCTGTGTTTTTCTGTGTGTTTGAGGCAAAAAGCCCTGCCTTCTCTAATAAATGACAATGCATGGTCCTTCCTATTCAGAGCATTCAGTCCAAAATAGTTTGGCATTATTTATTATGGATGTAAGGAAACTGTACTGCAGCCAGTATTCATTTTAAATGCTAATTCTTGGAGACTAAGTAATTCAAAGAATATACTGAACTGAAATTTAATATCAAGTTACTTCAGGGCTATTCTAAAGAAACACTTGAGAAGTATTAGGTCTTCACATATGTGTATCTTGGTATTTTTGATGCAGGAGACATTCCACTGCATGTTAATATACGGGAGTCGTGTGATTCAGGACAGCCTGTTGTGATCGCTCAGCCTCAAAGTGATGCTGTAAGTTTGGTGCATTGCACTTAAAGCAACAAAAAGCCCCCCTCCGAAAATGAGTGGAGAGAGCTTCTTGGTATTGCTGTTCGAAAAATGTGTATCTGAGTGGAACTTAAGAAAATAAGATAAAAGAAGGTAGTATCATTAAGTAACTCAAGCCCTTGATTTTGGAATGCTGGTCATCCGTTCTGCTTCTGTGGGTTTGGTTTTGTTTAATTAGGCTGAATCATTCGGTATAATGAAGATTTGATCCAGGTCCTGGCATGCCAAGAGGAGGAAGGTCAGTGTCAAGCCTCATGAGACCTTGCAGCTAATGTAGGTCCTCTAAAACTGTCAGTTGAGCCTTTGGTAGCTGAGCCTGGAAACTGTCAAAGGGTCCTATCCAAAGATGTTTGGAACAAAACCTGCGCATTGTCAGTACCTGAGTTGTTTTCAGCAGGAAGTGGAGCAATTTACACACAGGAGGAAATGGATTTTCCTGTGCATTTACCATAATATTTTCTTGCCTGTGGAAAGTAGGAGTCGGTGAGGTGGTGAGAGTCAATTACACAAGTCTGTAAAGAAAAGCAGTTGTACATACAGAACTTCATTAATACTGATAGAGTAAGATTTTCCTGTCTAGTGTTTTCTTTCTCCTCTGCTGGAGTTTGTCTGCCAGGCTCTGTAGGGCAGGGTGCTGTGCATAGTATATGGCATGATGCAGCCTCACTTTTGACTGCTGCTTATGTGTTATAGTGAAAAAAAATGATTAATGCTGAAAATAGATGGTAGAATTAATTCGAGATAAGGTAGACTGTACCTATGGTACATTAGTTTTTTAATATCGTGATTGTTAGGCACATGCTGAAATACTTTTTTCCTTCCCAGTATTTTAGAAGATTAAGAAAAAAGGGAGGACAGGATTAACATTGTCAATCCAGTGTTTAATAACACTGATCGGAATTCTGGAGGAACAGTGACAGTCTTAAAATTGTAATACATCATTTGCTTTTGGGAGAGAAGCAGCAGCACTATTGCATGTTGATTTCTAATTGAATGCAGTATTTTTGCTAGACTTGGGCAAGGCCCATGCTGTGGAATAATGTAGTGATCTTGAGTTCAGGTCCTTGTGAAAAGGAATCCTTATAATCCATGGGGTAGTTTCTCTCTGGGAAGTTTGATCAGCAGTGTGAAGGTTTGAATGGATGTATGGCTTTGGTCAAAGTGGAAATAAAACAGCTGAGCAAACTAAGATAGAAGGCTCGCAGCTCTCAGTATCAGAAATCTGTAATAACCAAGGGTCTGTAGCTTGCTGGACTATTGATCTAAAAATTCAGACATGGAGAATAGCATTCTGAAAATAAAAAAAGACAAGAAAGTCTGTGTTGCCATCTGTTCGTCCTTGAACTATATTCTTGATAACAAAAGGATGGGTTATAATCACCATTTGTGGCAATTAAGTTAAATATGAAGAGGAATAAAGATTTACAAATATGTGTGACTCTGGGGAAAACTCTTTAATATCCTTCTCTGCCATTGTGTCTGTGAGATAATCATTCTTCTCAGAAAATGAGGTTTTCTTAAATGTCACTAATCTCTACAGAATAAAAAAGAATTTCCCTTTGTCCCTGGTTTGCTTCTCATTTTAAAGACAGGAAAAAATATTGTTGTTCTCTTATATTTTAAAAGAAAGAAAGCAAAATTAAATTCTTAGTACATAACTGATGGTGGAAGAGGTCATATAAGGTCAGATTCTAATCTTTAATACATGACACTCATCACCATGTTTCTCAAGTAAACTAAAATTGTGGCTATTCACGCGTGAACAATCACAAGTTTTCAGATAGAGAACAATATCTGCTGAAATTATCCCTGCTCTTGTCTTTTAAATGTGCAGGGGATTTTTATGCAAAATTCTGAGCTGATTTTGTTAGAACACACAAATAAAATACAGAATCATAGACCTGAAATAATACCCAGCAGATTCAAACAGTAGGGAATAAGGATGGTGATTTACTTTTTAGAAACCCAGCATACTGTCACACCTTCTAAGCTCTGTCAAGCCTAGAATAAAGGGTGTTTCTAAAATATGCCAGTTAATACTTTTTTTGCTTACATGTCTGCTGTGGGGTTCATCTTGCCTTGCAGATATATGAAAGTATAGCTCTGACTCTACAATAGAATTTCAAAATGTGTAAGCAAAGTTGTGTAAACTCATTATTTTAAAGCTTAGATGTAGTTAGTGGAAAAGGGGTTTTACAAATGACCAGGAAATTGCTAACAACTAAAAAAAGAAAATTACTTGTAGAACTGTGCACGTTTGAACTTAGAAAGTTGTTCCTCAGGGAAGGCACAGAGTACACAAGAATAATCTACTTATGGAAAGGCTGACAATATAGCTAAAGGATATGAAGGTTTAATGGCTGGAGTTCTCTTCTGGTGAAGCTTGAGGGAGTCCTCAGGGAGAAATAAACAGCGCTGGTAAAATGATTTTGCTCTTGGTATAACATTGTCTATGCTAGTGTTTCTGTCAGCTGAGTTGTTTAAATTGTGGCTTTTTCTTAGTACTCTTCATTGACAAAACTTTGTTATGTGCTGTAGAAAGTTGAATATGGCTGTACTCGCATGACAGCCTAATGCAGCAGTTGAGAGTGACCAGAGGTCCTCTACAAAAAATTTCTTAGTTTAATCAACAGTGAGGACTTAACAGACCCTTCTGGGGATTAGTTGAGCATTTCTCTCCTCTATCAGGCTGTGAAGGTGGATTGGCTGCCTAGGGCTTCATTTTTTCGCTCACTCAAACATACAAAAGAGTCCCTAAACAGCAAAACCTAGTAAAGGAAAATCATGAATGCTACTAAAATGGTAGAATGGGGGGAAAAAAGTAGGGTAAAAGGTAGAGTTAGGGAAAACAAATGAGGAATCACTGAAACCAGGTGAAATTGATTATGCTCAGATGTAGGGAAACCTCCTATGGACCACGGGAAGGAGCCAGCAGCAAAACAGGTGTTTGGAAGAGGCATCCTGAAGCTTGCAGATAAGAGGACTAGAAGCACAGCAAGACATACAGAACATGATTAATTGCAATGAAGTCATTCTTCCACCAAGTGAATTGCTTAAATGCCCAGTGAATTCTCCATCAACACTAGGAGAAGAGATAGGGGTTGCTAAGATCTCTTCCATCTGTGAGTGCAAAACCCAGAGTGTGGTGGTTATCTTATGCAGAATTCCTGCTAGAAGCTTTTGGGTGTATCACAGCCTTCATGGCACAGTGGATTTATTATTAATACCTTGGTAGAACGGACGGGCTGCCTTTGACTGTTGAGCATCAGACTGCCACCTGTCTTAAGGCTGAAGAAGCAGCTCAAACAAATAAGAAATACATTTGCTGTACCAGTGTGTTCATTCACATCCTAAAAGTTGAGATAGACATTTCAGGGAAGAGACATGCTGGAGGCTGAAGCCAGCAGTAGGTGTTGTCTCTCATCTTCTTGTCTTGGGAATGAGATGTTTAAAAAAATATTGTGGAGGAGAGGTGATACACCTCTAAGGTTCATCAGGGATAATGTATTCAAGACAGCAGAGAAGTCATGAAAGAATGAAGTTTAGATGTCACCTTTTCACCCTTCTTCATTATTGAAGAGATAGCGACACTTCATGACAAAATATAGAGAAGATGACTGCTTTTGGGGGGAAAAAAATCAAATTGCAGGAAACTCATAATGGTCAGTTAGTTCCTTAGTGTTTTCTTGCACATGTTGTTATGGAAAGCATTTGGAATCTATTAAGGAAAAATACTGAGTTCACCCTCTTGTTCCATAAAAATCAAGTAGAGTATACTGGGAAAGCAGGGAAAGATGAAAAGAAGCAAAGCCGGTGAATTATATATAGGTAGAGTGTTGAAATCCCCATATTGCACAGCCTTTTGCATGTATGCACAAACTTATATGCAGTGTGGTGAGGAATTTATGACTTGGATAGAACAGCTAATCTTGTCCTGGAGCAAGGAAACCAGGAGCTGTGGCTGAAAAACATGCTTAATGTCATCATGTCCAGTTTGTGATAAAGACTAGTGTATAATACAGACCCCACATACTTCTTGAGGGAAGTTCTGTTACCATCTAGCACACATTTAACTATGTGGAATATATTCAGCACTCTTGCAGATTTTTTATATTCATATATATTCATATATATTGGTGAAGGATTTTTAGTCCAAAAAAATTGCACACTATAAGGGGAGAGGAAAAGCCCAGTCAGGTGGAAAGCAGGGACACAAGGCATCCTTAGTTTGACATAACAGAGCAAAATAAGTCTGATTAAAAATCCCTTTTTGATTAGAGCAGAATGTTATAAGCCTTACTGTGGTGTCATCCAAAGAGACGGCTGAAATTTGTATTCAGAAACACTTTTCCCGTAGAACTCTGTGAAAGGGCGATGTGTAAGTAGGGTAAAAATGTACAGCCTTTTAAAGCTTGCAAGAAATAGTTGGAGAAAAACTGAAGTACTGGTAGCAAATAATCATAGAATCATATTTGGTGGTGTTTAGCTGTCATCAATAATTCCATTTAATGAGTGGTCAATCCATTGTGTAATATCTTTAAAGAAAAGCAAACCCCAAAGAAGGCTGCATGATATGATTTATAATATGCCTTATCATCAAGGCTTCCTTTGAATGATCACAGTAACATTTGGTATGTGTAGGTTCAATTCCTTCATTCGGGGTATAGATAGTACACTATCAGAACTTCATTTTTGGTTCTCTCCACTGAAGGAAATTCTGAGTGGTAGGTTAGTCTGTTTGAAGGATGTTACTGTGCTGCATTTGATTTGCACTGTTCTACTTAACCATGTTTTCTGGACAAGATGTCTTTTTAGATGTCTGTAATGGTATTTGAGTGATGGATATGCATAATGGCACCTTGGGATATCAGTATTACCCAGCTGAGGCTCCCTCAGAGAGTGGCTTGGCTGTTGCAACTGCTATTATGTAGGATTAACAGGAAATTTCCCATGAGCACTAGGGGTTTTTCTTTAAGATTTCAGTTTCATAAATGCAGCTTACTTACCCACCTCTTTAATTTCATGTTATAATGTGTGGATTGACTTTTATTGTCTCATTAAGCCTTCTTCTGTGAGCTGAGACTTCTGGCAACTCCTGCAATGTACATGCAAAAAAGAATCTTACGGTAGAACTGCCCAGAGGAGGACAGAGTGGGAAAGGCTCTGGACCTCTTTCAGCAGTCAAGAATTTCTCTGGGTGACATGAAGCTTTTATCTGAAGTGGCAACTTATTTAAAGCTGTGTTTATCATCATGCTTTTAGTGCCTTCTGAGTTGACCACAGTAAAATACAGACGTTAGAGGGCAGCTCCAGTCATGCACTGAAGGCTGGATTTGTGTCAAAGTAGCAAGCAATTTCCATGGAAATTAAAGTTGTTTAAAAATCTGATTGAACTGGAAAATGGACTGTGGTTGAGCAGAGAGTGCTAATAAGAACAAAAGCTACCAACTATTATTTTCATGTAAATGGCAGCTAAGTCTAGGATGTGATAGTCACTATTTAATCAGTTGCTCATGGTTGCTAGCTTCCTTTAGCAATGAGTAAAGTATAAGCCCTAACAGCTCAGTTGAACAGATTTAAATTCCTTTTCCTTCTCTACAGGTATAGTAGCATCCACAGCATTTGGTATTCCAGACAGTCAGGACTTGCCTAGATTCTCCTTTGGATGGCTGCATACTTCCCTCATGGATAAGATTTTTAGGGAGAATGAAATACCATAACTGAAAGTCTCATATTTCTCTAAGATTACTGTAGGGCTTAATTAGATGAGCTAATAAATAGCCTTGCAGTTTAAATCTACCTATTATCGCATGGTAATACAGATTCATTACAGAGTAAGGAATCAGGATGTTCTCTGATTATTTAGGCTAAGTAGGACTTTTCAGTCTATTTCTGGTGAACTTCATTGCAAGTTCTCCATTTCCTGCTCCACCATCTATACTGCCATTAGTCACTTCGTTGGCGGCTGTGCCCTGGAGGTCCTAAGAACTGTACACTTCTGGCAGTGTTTATACCAGTGTCTGAGAGGTGAACAGTCTCTCACATGGCTGTTACCCAGCTCTTTTGACTCTATGAACGTCACCTTCCACTTCTACTTCTGCCCTTCCCTGTGTTCCTCTCAGTCGTCGTCTAGGCAGTGTATGAAGCAAGTCTGGTCTGGTTTTAGGGCATTGTCTTCCTGTGCACTTCTTCATTCTTGTGAAGCAGGGCGAATGATAACCGCTGTGCTGTTTGTTGACTATAAAGTTGTCCATCAGCAAAAAAATGGTTTTCAGAAAGTCCGTAAACCATTCCTTTAGAGCTTTCAAACATAAAGGGAATAACTGACCTGTAAAGTTTGCTTTTATCCTATTAAAATGAAAATGGTGAGTGATGAATAAGAACTCATCCTTTACTTTTTCTCTTCTGGTTTTCCACCCAGAAAGGAAATAATAAACCCTGTCCATTTTCAGTTGCAGCCTCACTTGTATAGCTTAGTAATGATGAAGTAAACAGCTGAACTGTGCTCTCTGTCTACAGATGCCACATTGAAAAGATCATGAGTAGGAGAAACTATTCAATACACGTAGGGTTGTTTTTATGTAATGCATATTGACAGTCACCAAGATTCCATTTAGACCTTTCAGGTATGTTGATTGATAGATAAGCCTGCACTCCTAGCTAAAGGATTTGTTCAAAGGTAGGAAACTAAGGCTTGAAACACTTGATTTTTGTTGAAGCCAGGTTACTGGTAGGATTCTCTACGGACATGTATGAGATACTAGTCTGTTCAACAGACAAAGTGGTGGTCTAGGAAAACAAAAAAAAGAGATGCTTAGCAGGTAAGACCAATTGTTGATAACTGTAGGGCTGGGTAACACTGGCATGCTGGCTACAAGGAATTGCACCAGGAATCTCCTGTTGCAAAGTGGCAGATCAGCTGCTTGGCAAGTAAGAGTCAGTGTACACTGGGAAATTGTTACTCAGACACTCATTAACAATATTTTTGGGGAAAAAAATCTTAAGTTTATTGGGATCTTGACATAGGGTAACATTTATACAAGCAATCAAGTCTGTTTATGGTGGATTTATAATTCTGTGTACAGTTTGGTCAACTCTGGAGCAGAAAAACAGCCTGGGCAGTCTCTAGAAGGGGCCAGATTTTCTATGGAGGTTGTTAATTGACTCATTAAGATGCATGAATTGATTTGTGCAAAGTGGGAGCTGCCTGCAGGACTATTCAAGAGAGTTCAAAATTCCCACCTGGAGTGCTCCTAGACCAATTAGTCAAATATTTAACTGCAAAGGCAGCTTGACTTCAGTCAGTCACCTTATTTCAAGTTAGTCCATTATCTTATCTAGGCGAGTGGTTAGTTGGAGAGTAGCTGGACCACCCAGGGAATTAGTATCTGAGTGAGGTGGGTGTTGCACACAAGCTGTGTTACCCAACTGCACTGCAGTTGTAGCCGTAGGTGTTTTAATTTCATGCTTGTGAATTAAGTTCTATAGTTCATTCTATAGTTCTTGCCACAAAGTCATGCATATGGGAGAAAACAATTCTACCTTGGTGTCTGCATTCCTTGCAAACTCAGAAAATTACACTGCTTTAGTTTTAAGGTGATGTGAGCACTGAGACTCTGAGGCGCTGGGGCCGGGAGTGCCAGAAGAGAAAACCCTACATGCTAGGAGCAATCCCTAGAAAAGAGGAGACATGAGTAATGCGTGGCCATGCAAAAGGTTGACACATGGTTCAGACTAGTGACAGCTGGAGCTAGTGGGAGCTACCAACCTTCCCTCCCTTCCCCTCAAGCTCTGACCTCTGGCATGTGTCAGTTCGTTTCCTATTTTAAAGGCTCATCAAGGATACAAGATCTAATTCATGGTTAGAGCTGTCTGAGAATGCTGCAGGAGGCAGGAAGGATCAGTGCATTTGGAGTTATTGTAGGGATTTCTTCTAGTAAAACAGGGCAGTTTGTCAATATGGGCTCCATATTCAGACTTACTTGAGAGGATGGAGAAGTAGGTTGGTGTAGTGGGTTGACCCTGGCCAGGTGCCAGGTACCCACTAAAGCCACTCTCACTCTCCCTCTGCAACTGGACAGAGGAGAGAGAAAAAAACAGCAAAGGATTCATGAGTTGAGATAAGAGCTGGGAGAGGGCAGTGACTGATTACCTTCACGGGCAAAACAGACTCAAAGTGGGGATAGTACTTAAATATTACTAACAGGATAAGAGCCAAAGAGCGAGAAATAAATCAGTCTTAAAAAACACCTTCCCCCCACCCCTCCTTCTATGTTCTCCCTCCTCCCCCCCAGTGGTGCAGGGGGACGGGGAATGGGGTTTCTGCCACTGCTCAGAGAGGAGTCCTCCCCCTGCTCCCGTGGGGTCACTCCTCCACGGAGTGCACTCCTTCATGAATGAGCTGTACCGACATGGGTCCCCCACAGGGGTCACAAGTCCTACCTGGGAAAAAATCTGCTCCAGCGTGGGATTCCCTCTCCATAGGCTTCAGGTCTCCAGCGGGACCTTGTTCCATCTTGGGCCTCCCACGGGGTCACAGCCTCCTTCATGCATCCACCTGCTGCAGCATGGGCTCCCCCATGGGCTGCAGGTGGGTCTCTGCACCCCGATGGTCCTCCATGGGCTGCAGGGGCACAGCTGCTTCACCATGGGCTGCACCACGGGCTGCAGAGGCCTCAGCTCTGGTGCCTGGAGCACCTCCTGCCCCTCCTTCTGCACTGACCTTGGTATCTACCTTGTTGTTCCCATGTTCTTACTCCACTCTTCCCTGGCTGGAATTCTCTTCTGCACAACAACCTTCTGTTCTTAAATATGTTATCACAGAGGCGTTATTATTACTCCTTATTGGCTTGGCCTTGGCCAGTGGCAGGAAATCCGTCCTGAGCTGGCTGGCATTGGCTTCACAGGACAGGGGAAGCTTCTAGCAGCTTCTAACAGAAGCCACCCCTGTAGTGCCCCCCAACCCCTGCTAGCAAAACCCAACCACAGAAACCCACAGTAACAGCTGGTTACAATCTGAACAGAGTAGGAGCAAATTGAAGTAGGGGACTTTGCTGTATATTGGACAGACACAGAACATGATGCGCCAACTAGAAACTGAAGCATCACAAATTCAAATTATAGATAAGGTATACATTTTTAACAGTGGAAGTAATCAACTTTTGGAACAATGTACAATGTATATATACACACACAGATACTATTTTAGTTAAAAATCTTTATATCAAGATTTGAGATATTTTTAAAAGACATGTTCTATTTTGACTAAAAGTTGTTGAGCCTGGTATAGGAATTATTTGGTTTAATTTTGTGGTTTGTTCTGTTTTGGACTTTATGCAGTGTTTTTATATATGTCTCTTGACATTAAATTTATGTTGATATTAGACTGATCATGGTCCTAGCTGTGTCATGATTTTAGAGATGTTAACATAAGTATACTTACTTGGCTTGTTCTCTATAGTCCTGCAGTTTTGTGCTATTGTGCCCTTCAGCTAAGGTATCTGACCAGATGCCACGGGTTGGTGTGAAAGAGAGATTTAACTCTGTGGATTCTAGAGCTGCAGAATTCTTTCCAAAACCCACTTCAGTCTTTGGGAAAGATTTCTTTTTTTGAAAATACTTTAATTTTAAAAGTCTGAATAGTGTAGTCTAGTCTGTAATGTAATTCTGTAGTGTAGTCTAGTCTGTAATGAATTAATTGTCTCAAAAAATTTTTTTTGAAATGTTTTTGGTTTCTCTGGTTGTCGTGGTTAGGGAAGTTTATAATTAATAGTACCTGTGGGACTAAAGAGTCTTATTCCTCCTCAACACTTCCAGGAGACTGTTGACTCTGTTTGCTCTTAAAGACAAATTGTTCAGTCAAGTTCTATTCTTAGAATAATAACTGAGTTAAATTTTACCAACTCCCTCTCCCCCAGTATTTTAAATAATGCTTGTACTTATTTTATGTATTAATGCATCATTTTTCCAGAAAACAGACTAAATTGAACCCATTTATTTAAATATCTTTGGTTTTCTTTGAAGGTGTGTGAAAGAACAGATAACTAACGAGATGTAAAATGTTCCTTTTTATAGAAATGAAAGGTGCTAAATATATGTTTCTGTTTTTACAGGCTAAAGCCTATCTGAAGATAGCTATGGAAATAGTAAGAAGACTGCCAGTACCTCCTGCTTGAACTATTTACCACAGAAACTTGCAAAAAAAGCCATCTTTGTTGCAACCAATGCAGAAGAGTCCTGCTACCTAATAATGTGGAGGCCATATCTTAGTTTTAAGAACTTCTTTAGGAGTTAATTTACCAGAGATTAAATTAAGATTGTGATATTTACTGGTTTTTGAATCATTGCTTGTCCATGTCCAAAGGGATTGAAGTGTGCAAACAATGATAGACAGTATTTAACTGCTGAATTGTAACATCATCAAGCATTTTTCATGTGTGCTATTTTATGAACGAAAACCAACGTCTCCACTCAAGGAGAATGATGAGAGGTATGCCAAAGGATTAATCCTGCTTAAAAACTTAAATTTTCAGTACTCTTAATTTCTTTCAGTTTTGGTTCAGCTTTTACGTAGTTAACTATCAAACTGACCTCAAGTTCTGCAACATTTTAAGAAGAAAAGTCAGTTGTGCAACTGCTGTACTTTTTGTGTGTTCACCTTTAAGAAAATTTTTAAAATTCCATATATACTCTGAAGAGTTCTTGTGATGGATGGTGATCAGATTTATTCATTATCAGATCAAGTTCGATCATGAGGCAATTCATGGTTTAGTGAAGAATGGATTACATGACCCTGAGGCTTATTTCTCGACCGTTTTGCATTGTAATGAACCCAGACAGAAGACCAAGTAACCGAGGTCCTCAGTGAAAACCAGATGTTTTGCCTGATCTCAGTTTGCCAGGGAATGCAATGATCAAGATAAATTAAATTTATGATTGCATATTCCTACTACAGTGCAGCAACTTGGAATTTGAATATAAAGATATATTTTTGAAGTAAAGAAATATTTAGTCTGCAAACTGCGTGGCCTTCTGGTTTGTTTTTTCATTGCCTTTGATCTTTATTTTTGTGTTAATGTGTGGAAGTGAAAGATTATGCCTTCAGGGAATGAGTTTCCATTTACAATTAGATGTTTGAGTTGACATTTAGGCTTTTTCATTTACACAATCAAGTATGGGTGTCTTAAACATATATGTTAACCATACCATACTGTGAATTTAACCATACTAGGGAGTTCTGCTGTTGACCTCTGAGGAACCGAGGTTTTCCCTGTATTTCCAAATACTTATTCAGGATTTTGGATGAATTGTTTTTTATTACTTAAATGATACAGCATAAAAGTTGATATAGATTTACATTAAGAATATTTAAGTTATATGTACTCAGAATTTGCATGGAAAATCTAGGCACAAATGATGAGTTGAATTTCAAGCTTAGGTGATTTTGTAAATATGTAAGTTACATAGTCCAAAACTGTGGATTTTTTACTTCAAGTCAATCTCTTAACCTCTTCGCCTTTAGCCTTCCCCATGCAGTCTCCTATAAGTGATCAGTTATTTCAGTAGTATATTATCCCAGGCCTGTAAATTTACAAAAATACTCACGTCCTTTGAGCTGTCTGATATATTTTACAAAAATTAAAGCTGGCTTTGTGTTCTGCCCTTTCATACTTTATTGATAACATTTTTTAAAATTAAATTTGATCTCTCTGTATTTGTTCACTTTGCTTTACATATCGTAATTGCTGATATACCTGTCTGTAAGTAATCCTGTGGTGGTTCTGGTGTATTATAACCATAAATTTCAGTTGAAAAACTGGGATTTCTGGCTGGTTTTTAATTTAAGACGGTGATATAGTCTGAATTGTTAGCATTTGTTATTTTCATTCTGTTAAAAAGTTTTTGAATGTCTCTGACATCCAGTTCATGTTGAGACTGGGTGAACAGTCAGTATACAGATAGACAGTTGTTTGCTTTCCCTTTTGTTTTTTTTTTTCTCATTATTTCTTGGGTTAGTTGAAGGATGAAATTTGCTTTCAAATGTCCTTTTATTTTTACTCCTTTTTCTCTTTTTTTCCCCCTTTTAATTAAGTACTGGGGTTTTGCTCTGTTGAATCTTTCAACTGCAGAACTATTTTGAATGCCTTTATCAAGAAACTGGTTCTAATGATTAAACATAGTTTCTGTGCCAGTCTCTGAAAATTCATATTTAGTTAACAGTTTTGTGGAAGGATTGCACAATGTAGTAGATTTATTGATTGAAAATTGTCAATCATTTTCAATAAATATACATAATTGTACAGAGTCGGTTTAAGTGCATTTAAGGGTAGCAATGATCAAATAAAATTTAAAATGAGAATGTATTGCTTTACTTCCCTCATTCTCATAACTGAAAAACTGTTTCCCAGCCCTTCTCCTGCAAAGTGAATGAAGGACATTGACAGTGTTATTACTGCTTAATGTTATACAAACACATATTCATATTTTCTGTATTACATGTATATATGTTAAGTATATATTAATGAATTCTAGTCAACATACTACATTTGAAATTGTAATTCATAAAATCTTTTATGTAAGTTGTATGGGGGGGGTGTTTGGATCAATTGGAGGTTTAGCAGGAGAAAGTGGTATTTAACCATAGTTTATAAATATAGATTATAGACTTGACACACAGTGCTGTTTGCTCTTTTCAACTCCAGTATTTTACTTTAATCTCAGTGATATTTCCTAGTGTACTAGTAAGTTGTTTTCTAAAAATGGTAATCCTAACAAGAGGGCCTGGCTTTCCTGAGGTGTATGGTGCTCTTTGCTCAGAAGCAGTGGAGACTTGCTGCAGAATTGCTGTGATCATGGATTACTGGCACAGAATTACTGAAGTCTGTAGCACTGTGAGCTACAGTTACACACTGGAAAATCCCACAGAGGAAGGAAGAGAAAGAAATAGAAGGGCTAGGGAGGCACGGGACCAAACAGGCAGGAATGGGGACAGAGGCCGGTCAGTCCCAGTTTACCTCCTGTATAGGTTAACAGCAAGATCCTCAAGAGCCCCTTGCATCACTGTCAGACATAGTTTCACTTTCACCACATGACCTTTTGTATGGTGACGACAGTTCCTGTGTTTGCAGATAATTCCTGCTGTTTCTTGGGTGAGGGGCATATGGGCTGTGTCTTAAGATAGTGCATTTCCTGGCTTTCAGAAATTTCGGTTTTGATGAAAATTAAGCTGAAAGAGGGTATAGAATTGAGTCAGTGAAGTATATTGCTGTAAGATTTTTACTGGTATGTTGAGCTCATTATGAATTGTTCAGCCTTTGAGACTATGGTTTGTGCAATACTTCAGATGTTAGACTTCTCACAACAAAACATTTTTAATTGTTATTTGAAGTTATGAGAGAAAAATAGTTTGCAAGTCAGTTTATCTCTACTAATTCGAGTTCAAACTACAACCCATTTTAGTTGCTCTGATTGGTGATCATGGTTATGAATTAACATTCATGCAGAGAAAAAGTGGCAAAGCAGGTCGTCTTCAGTATATTAACAAAAAACCCCTGTAGTTCAGACCTTACTTCAAATAGTTGGATTCACTTGGATCCAGTTCAGCAGGTGAAACCCTCTATAATATCTTTCCATTAGTAAGTGTGGTTTTCACCTTGACCTACTCAAACTCACTGTTATATTTTTCCTGTTTGTGATGGATGCAGTTGGTGCTGATTAGAAAAGGCTTTGATCTGAGGCAGCTGCTGTGCACTGGTTTGTTGGTAAACTGTGTTCAGGGCCCCCTAATATAAACCAAAGGCTGCAATCAAGGCAGTGGCAAAAGGGAATAAATAAGAGGTGAATCTTGTGCCAGTAGGAACATCTCCAGGTTCTAGAGAGGCTGCCCGTTACAGGGCTTGCCAGGTACAAGAATGTATGTGGAAGAAGAACAGCAGAAGAGCAGCAAGAAAGAAAAACCCTTCTGTTGCTTAGGAGAAAGATTAAAGTGCTGTGAGAGGCTCTGTGGGCTACAGAACTGATTAGCAAAGGTTAAGGCACTGAAGATGCTGTGCAACAATTTAAAGGGGATTTTGGTACTTACTCAGGCTGTGCAAAGCTTCTGTCAGAGCATCCTCAACCCTGAGGCTGACACATGAGCTCAGTACCCAAGTACCGAAGTCTGCAGGCAATGCTCCTGTCCTTCCAGATGTTGGTGGGGGTAGGATCTCCATGCTTATTTTTCCACATGGTTTGCAGTAGTTGTCCAACGTGTAAGAAACTTGTTCTACGCTCAGGTTTAGCTAAAGATTCAAATTCGTAGCTCCTAAACTTCGAAGAGATCCTCAGCCACTTGGCTTAGTCTTTGCTAAGGACCATCATGGAACATTCAGCACTTCTTCTGATAAGCCTGTATCGCTCGTGGAAAAATAAGGAACATAGTCCTAATCACAGCTAATTATTTTTAGCCTAATGACTTGGGCTAGGCTTTGATCTTGCTCCCAGCCTTATTGATGTCTTTTACCTAATGAGACTGTGAATAAAATTATCAATGCTTAGGCTAATGCCTGGCATTTGAGCTGCTTGCTGATGTGGAATAAGGCTCTGGGGTTTTGCTTTTGTGATTTTGATACCCATGTGTCATTCTAGTTTCTCATGGCCACATCTGGACCTATACTGTTGTCATCATTTTTATTTAACAGGAATACTGCCTAGTGGAGATGGTTAGGGGGAAAGGCTTCTGCTTAGGAATGCTTGACCATAAGATGAATCTGAATTGCTGATTTAATTTCAGAATTGACTTATAATGGTAGGAGTTATAATGATAATTATGTTTTATTTTGGCAGCGTATCAGCCAAGGCCCCGATATGTCAGCCATGTATCACAAAAAACACAGCAGAAGAAAAAATTAATTCCCAAAATAGTTTTCAACCTAAATTTAAGACTTGCTTTTTTTTTTTTTTAACCTGTGTTTTGCATTATAAAGATATTAAGTCTGAAGAAAAGGTATATTCAAAGGTCTGTATTTTTCCATCAGCTTCACATATTCAGAGAGGGTTTTTTTTTTTTCCAGCAAGAAGAGGACGGGCACAGCCTGTCCTTCCTTATGCACCTATTCCTCTAATTTTCTGTTTGTATGAGTCTGGATCTGAATACCCACTTTAATCAATGCAAATAGATTACTTCTCCTAGGGAGTGCACGAGTCTTCGAACAAGCTAGTGGGGAGGGAGAACATCTGTTGTCCTTTAACATTGTTTTGAGGGCTTAGACATCTATTTGAAGTGTTTTCACTCATACCACTGGGATTTTCTAAAACTTGTGTTATTTCTTCTTTTCTTTGAGAGAAAGGCTGGAGACTCCCCATACTTGCCTCTTCCATGTATGCTTCCTGTTACTAAACAAGGTCTGTTTTACAGATACAAACTTCCGTTTACTTTTCCTGAAAAGTGTTAGCTTATAAATATTGACTTTCTAATGACACTTATAAGTACTTTTTAGAGACTATTTCTTTTCCCAAATTAATATGGAAGAAATACTAAAACGTATTTTTAAAGCCCAGTGTAACTGCATATTTAGGAGTAATAAACAGGGTGAGAAACTATCCTATTAAGCCAAACCCACAGTCTGTAGGTGTAATTTTG
Organism: Neopelma chrysocephalum; assembly: GCF_003984885.1. NCBI lineage: Eukaryota > Metazoa > Chordata > Aves > Passeriformes > Pipridae > Neopelma > Neopelma chrysocephalum. The sequence continues at coordinate 29,852,547 of NW_020897693.1, forward strand.
GAGTGTTCGTCCACTGCGTAAATGTTGCAAATATTTTTCATCTCATTAAGGGAAAATGTTAAATGAACTAAAGTTCAGGAGCCTGAATGTTCTCCTGCTCCGCAGTAAGCATTTGAGAGTGACATGAGATCTGTCTGTAGGCTGTTTTCTGCATTGATTTATCTGCTGAATCAGGAAGTTTATACCTGTCTCTTCTTAGAGGGGGAATTTCCATATAAACGGGCTTTTGTCTGTGATTGGCTTGAGACCTCTAATTAATTACATTTCAGATGAAGTGGGGAGATTATGGGTTTGTACTCCCTACTTCTGCCTGTAGGATATTAGGGCCCAATGGCTATTTCGGAGAGTTACTTTTTAGAACAAGTTTTAAAAGGCTGGAAGAATGTGCCTTGTAAGCATCTAGGCTTTGAAAACTTAGTCTAATAACCCCACATTTATTTGTGAGTGCCAGCACTACTGGCATCTCTTTTGTAATGCCTTAATATCCTAAGCTTTTAGGAAGCCTGTGAATTGTGGCTTGTTTGCACTTTTTTATAAATGCGTGTTTTACAAATGCATTTCTGCTTAACACAGACAGTTACTTCATTTTTGGCTTAATTTCTCAACAGTGTAAATAAACCTCTTTTTGTAAAGCAGTTTTCCTTGCCTATTGGTAATGCATCTAGAAAGTTATTCCTCTAGAGAAAGAAGTGACAGCGCTGTTTGATGCTGAATACCTTCTTTCCTGTCAGGTTAATACAGGAAATTGTAGTTGTTGTCTCAATGAATGTTGTTGGTTTCGTTACCCTGATGGGAAATATATCTTCATTAAAACAAAATGAAACTGCTGATAAAATGTCTTTTAATTATTTAGAGCTTGTAGCTCATGAACTTTGAAAACAGTACATTCTAGAGTAATTTCTTTAAAATGTTCCCATTTATAGACTTTTTAAATATATTTTTTTAAAGAAAGTAGTAGTATTAGAGATGTTTGGACAAGCTCTTAGGTGTTGAAATAGATTGCTTTCCACTGCCTGAAAAGGTCTGCCATTTTCACAAAGAATATGAGTCAGTGAAATTATGTATTATTGCCCATCAGTGCCTGCGTACAGAATCCTAAGTATGAGTCTGCAGTAGCAGGTGACAGGAGGGTAGAGAGATGACGTACCAGTATTTGCCTGGAATGACCTCATGCCAGGAAGCAATAGGAATTTGTTTGGCAAAGCAAAAATAAAAGCAGGGTTACATTTTTAGTGAAGGCAGATGGGTCAGGGCAAAGCAGGGAATTCATCTTAGCTGATGAATGCGACTGGCATATGAAAGGAAATAAAACATTTAATTGAGAAATGAAATGGAAAACGAATCTTTCCCACTTCTACCGGAAATATATGGCTATGTGACCTGAGGTGCCTGGCACACTGGGGATGTGTTGATTCTAGTGCTTCAGAAAGGTGACAAGACTCAGCAGATCATCAGGAGCCCTCATTTATGACAAAATTTCTGCATGTTAGGGAAGCAATTGAAAAATGTATTTACAAGTGAATTGTTGAACACAATTGCTACAGAAGGTTACTTGAGGAATGAAATGTCTCAGTTCTTGCTCAGTCTGCTTTACATCAGGTGACGTGCCATCCCAAGGTGGTCATTTATTAAAGTTAGCATTTTAGCTGTCTTTACCACAGGAGCTGAAGGTGAATGCAGTAACAAGATATATATTATCTGCAAAGTACTTTTCCTGACACCATCGTGATACCAAGTGTCAGGAAAATTTTGAATACCTTACTGAATTATTGTACCTGAGCTTAATATGCAGTAACTTGAAGTTTCATTCTATTTCTGTCATTTTTTCTATACAAAGTGTATCATGTTTTCATTTCCAGCACTTTATGCCTGTTGTTGGTTCCTCACATAAAGATAAAAAGATTTATGTACAGGGACTCCGAGAGGGAATTTCATGCTTTGACATGAAATTATATATTTCTTCAAAACAGAATGGTCAACAATAGGGTTGTCTTTATTTTCTGTTTTGTTTTGAGAACTAGTCACCAGAAGATAAGATACCAATTGGACATGACTTTGGATAGTCAGACTGGAATTCTTCTAACCAGGCGCTAGTTGTATCTTGAGAAGACAAACGCACAAGCAACACGAAGCTCTTTTTTTTGAGTATATGAATTTCTTTTGTCATTGGCATGGAAAAAATAAAGAACTATGGTAGATAAAATGTAATCCTTTGATCTGAAAATCATATGAGTTAATTGTCATGGTTAAGGATCATGAAAATACACCTACTGAACCCAGGTTTTTTGATGCAGCATGTGCCTGTGCTGGCCCTGGAGGAGTCAGCAGCATTCAAACAGAAGTTATTACCTCTTAAGTAAACTCCAAGCTCATTCTGTGATTTGCTGTTAAAAAAAGTCACACCCTGAACTGTGTCAGCATTGAACCTTTAGACTGTAGGTTCACATTTCCCTAACACAGGAAGTGACTCACTGAAATGTTTGTTCTTCACCTTGTGATCTACTTTCCTCAGAAAAACAGAGATCTATTTACTCCACAATGTGTCCGTGCTTCTTATCAGACTGTAAAATATCCCTGCCAGGCCAGGCATTGATCAATATTTGTTAGTAGCTGGTTTGCTGTTTGTAGAAAGACAGTTGCTGTATATAATACTTGGGAAGCATGTTCATGTTCTGGTGTAGACCTGGCAGTTGTTACAGGCCATGATCTTTGCTTTGATTTGCTTCTATTTGAGTAATGCTGCATTATTTGCAGGCAGTGTGTGGCCCTGTAATTCGAAAGTGTTACCATTCCCAAGATAAAATCCTGCACTGAGAATGATCCTCTGGAAATGACATCTTACCCTTGTAACTCCACTGCTTTGGGAAGAGCTCTGCATGGGCATTTGGAGAGTGTGGCAGAGCTGTCCACTTTCATGAAGGACTTACTTGAGCCTGTTGAGACACAGAGGTAGCTGAAGATCAACAGAATGGTATGAGGAAATAGCCTGCCGTGTTATGTGTGAACACGAAACTAGTAAGGATGGAAATTTGAAGGAAAGCTGGAATCTCTCTGCTGTTTGTGGTTTGTTGACACTGGCTGTATGCTATGTGCCCACCAAAGCATCACCACCACTCCACTCCTCAACTGGACTGGGGATAGAGAATATAATGGAAGGCTCATGGGTCAAGATAAGGACAGGGAGAGATCACTTGCTAATTACAGTTGTAGGCAAAACAGCCTCAACTTGGGGAAATCAGTTTAATTTATTACCAATCAAATCAGCATAGGTTAATGAGAAATAAACACAAATCTTTAAAATACCTTTCCCTCATCCTTCCCTTCTTCCTGGGCTCTACTTCATTCAACTCTCTACCTTTTCCCCAGCAGCAGCACAAGGGGACAGGGAATGGAGGCTGCAGTCAGTTCATCTCACATTGTCCCTGTTACTCTTTCCTCCTCAGGGGTAGGACTCCTCACACTCTTGCTCTGCTCCAGCGTGGGGTCCCCTTCCACAGGAGATAATCCTCCACAAACTTCTCTGAAGTGATTCCTTCCCATAGGCTGCCACTCTTCATGAACTGCTGCAGTGGGGGTCCCTTCCATGTGGTACAGTCTTTCAGGAACAGACTGCTCCAGTGTGGTTCCCTTGCGGGACCACAGGTCCTGCCAGGAGCCTGCTCCAACCTGGGTTTCCCACAGGGTCACAGCTTGCTTTGGGCACCTCCACCTGCTCCACTGTGGGGTCCTCTGCGGGCTGCAGCTGGATCTCTGCTTCGCTGTGGTCCTCCATGAGCTGCAGGGGCACATCCTGCCTCACCGCAGGCTGCAGGGAAATCTCAGCTCTGGTGCCTGGAGCACCTCCTCCCAATGCTCCTTCACTGACCTTGGTGTCTGCAGAAGTGTTCCTCTCACATATTCTCACTCCACCCTTCTCTGGCTGCAACTTGCTTCTACCCAATAATTTTTTTCCCCTTCTTAAATACATTATCCCAGAGGTGCTACCACTGTCCAGCAGCATGTCCATCTCGGATTCAGTACCTCTCCTGACGTTCAACTGCAAAAATAGGAGAAGGAGTACATGTGTGGTTGGTTTCTGTTTAAATAACTGTAAGTTTTGGAAAAGAGCCTTTACTATTCTAATGGGCACTTGTCAAGCACTACTTCAAGAAAAATGTGAACACACTTCTAACTACTGCTTTTATTGCTCTCCAAGTCATTTTGAAAGTATGTTGTTTATAATCTTAAAAGAACTGTTTTCTAAAAGCGGCAGTGTTTAATATGTTCAACTAAGAAAACTCAAAAACTGTTTATGACATAATTTTATAGTTTCTGGTGGGGCATATGAAGTCCATATTTTCTATAACCTCTGCTGTATAGCTTAGTGCCACTAAGATGCAAAATAATAGAGCCTGGCATCCATGGGGGGATCCAGAAAGGGTCAGCATAAATTGCAAAGAAGTATATTTGTTGTTTGCATTGTAGCATAGAGAAGGTAAGAAGTTGCCTGCATCTCAAAGCCAAGCTCTAAGCGTAGTCATCTCTCTGCAAATTAGAAAAAATATTGTGAATCCTAATTCCTAATTTTGAAAAAGAATTTATTTCATTCCATGATGTGTTGTGGAGGACCGGATCACTCTCTCTCTGTAGAAGGGCACTTAACAACTTGACAAGACAGCAGCAGTGTTCCCCTAGCAATGAATGCTGAACTCTTCAAGAGGATTATTTCATTTTGATTAAGATAAATTTTTTGTCATGACTGTACACAAACTATTGGATTCAGTCCTTGAAAATGCTGGATTTTTACCTCCAGGGATTCTGTCCCGCAAGACATCCAAGACTTTAATTTGGCACATGGTCCAAAAGTCATGGACAGACCTCCAATCTGAGGGGCACAGCTCTGTGTGTGCATGGGGGATGCATGCATTGGAGGAGTTGCATCGTGTCACCCAGGAATCCTCTGCCTGGCTCACTTCAAGCGTTGCTTCCCCTAAGGGAGTTTTGAGCATTTGTGCTCTTTAAATGGGCTACACTGGAAGATACTCTTGTGAAGCAGCAATTCCACAGGAGCCAAAATACTGTCAATACTTGTATTAACTGCTCATTACCAGTGTTTGTGCATACGGGCCTACATACCAGGTCCAAAGCCCTGTACTCAGCACAGATGGTCAAATGCTTCTGACAGATAAAACCTCCATTCTGAATCGATGGTCTGAACACTTTCAGACTCTTTTCAGTACTAACCATGTGGTTCAAGACTCAGCAATTCAGTACATTACACAACAACTGGTGAAGAATGAATTGGATATTGCCCCTACTATGGGAGAAGCTTTTAAGGCCATACAGCAGGTGAAAACTGGCAAGGCAGCTGGGGTTGATGGAATTCCACCTGAAGTCTGGAAACACATGGGCCAAGCACTCCATGCTAAATTTCATGAGTTTGTGGTGCGCTGTTGGGAACTAGGCGAACTACCTTCAGACCTTCGTGATGCAGTCATCATCACCTTGTATAAGAAGAAAGGAGATAAATCAGACTGTTCAAATTATCGAGGTATTACTCTGCTCTCCATTGCTGGCAAACTCCTGGCAAGAATCCTTTTAAACAGATTAATACCCGCTATAGCAGAAGGAATTGTACCTGAAAGCCAATGTGGTTTCAGAGCCAACAGGAGTACCACAGACATGGTATTTGTTCTCAGACAACTGCAAGAGAAGTGTAGGGAACAGAACAGAGGTCTCTATGTAACCTTTGTTGATCTCACCAAGGCTTTCGATACTGTGAGCAGAAAAGGTCTATGGCAGATTTTGGAACGTTTAGGTTGTCCCCCCAAGTTCCTTAAAATGATCATCTTACTTCATGAGAATCAGCACGGGCAAGTCAGATATGGCAACGCACTTTCTGAGCCCTTTCTAATAATCAGTGGTGTGAAACAAGGCTGTGTTCTCACACCAGCCCTATTCACAGTCTTTTTCAGCATGATGCTCCAAAGGGCCACGGCAGACCTCGATGATGAAGATGGTATCTACATTCGATACTGTACCGATGGAAACCTATTCAACCTAAAGTGACTGAAGGCCCACACTAAGACCTTAAACCATCTTGTCTGGGAGCTGCTTTATGCTGACGCTGCCGCCCTCATCGCCTACACAGAAGTAGCTCTGCAGCGTTTAACATCCTGCTTTGCAGAGGCTGCTGAGCTTTTTGGGCTGGAAGTCAGCTTAGAGAAGACAGAAGTTTTCTGTCAACCTGCACCTCAGGAAGTCTTCCATCATCCTCATATCACCATCGGCGAATCAGAGCTCAAATCAGTCCAGCAGTTTAATTACCTAGGCAGCCTCATCTCCTCGGATGGTAAGATTGACGGAGAGATAGACAACAGGTTAGCGAAGGCGTATAGTGCCTTCAGAAAGCTTCATAAAAGAGTTTGGCGAAATAAACACCTGAAGAAAAGTACCAAGATCAGTGTTTACAGAGCCATAGTGCTGTCCACTCTTTTCTATGGTTCCGAATCATGGGTCATCTACCGCCACCACCTGCGACTCTTAGAACGCTTCCATCAACGCTGTCTCCGTACAATCCTAAACATCCACTGGTCAGATTATGTGACTAACACATCTGTTCTAGAACAGGCAGCAGTTATGAGTATTGAGGCCATGTTACTGAGAACACAGCTGCGTTGGGCAGGGCACGTCTCAAGGATGAAGAACCACCGCCTCCCTAAGATTGTGCTCTATGGTGAACTTACCACTGGCTGCCACAAGAGAGGAGCCCTGAAGAGGAGACACAAGGACTCCCTGAAACAACATCTCAGCCTTGGCCATATTGATCATCATCACTGATCTACTCTGGCCTCCAATCGGGAGGTCTGGAGACACAATATCTATAACGCTGCTGCTTCTTTTGAGAATGCACGCAGGATCACTCTGGAGGAGAAAAGACAATGCAGAAAGAATCATGTCTTGCCGATACCACCTGGGGAGTCTTTCTGCTGTGCCTTTTGCAACCGGTCGTGTCTATCTCGTATTGGCCTTTTTAGCCACCGGCGTGCTTGTAGCAAATGTGGGTAGAGCCCTTCCCAAATCTTCGTTCGCAAAGCCTAGCCATGATGATGACCAGTGTTTGTCATTTTGTTTTCTTCAGCTGTTGTTTTGGTGTAAGCAATGTCAAGTGATCTGACAACAGCAGAAAATCACAGTGCTTTCAGAGGGTTAGATGCAGTTTATTTCTAGCAGTTAGTGATGATCTGCAGGCTAGCATCTCTTTGTGGGGGTCACCATTCTGCAAACCAATCCAGGTGCCAGCCTGATGGCGCAGTTTGTCGGGGTACTGATGCTGCTGTTTCAGTGCTGTTGACTGGCCCAGCTTCATGCAAAACAGGTGTGGGGTAGTGCTGCTCTGCTTTGAGCCCCCAGCAGCACAGGGGCTCATCACAGTCTGGTGCAGTGATTCGGGTGGTCTTGCTAAGGGGAAGCTCATGTGGACTGCAAAATATTGTGTACATATTGGTGTTTGTAATATACACACTGGACCAACCCCCTTCCTTGTGTTACAGGGGTTCAAAACACAACTCCTTCTGAGAAGGGGAAAATTACCTCCCTTAATTCACTGAGGAAGCTATAAAATGGAGGTGCTTTTCCTAGCATTTCTTGGTCTGAGAAATTTTCCCAACCAAGTGACCCCTTGGGAGACAGAGTAGGCTGTGGGAATGGGCCACCAGCCCTGGGGCTCAGTGACAGGCTGAGCCAGGTTCATCTTCTAGAGCCCATGATGAGGGCATAGCCCAGCCCTGCTACTTCCTGATGGATTTCACTCTCTAATTCTCTAGAGATTGTAAATCAAATACATGTGTTACAGATCCCTTTTGTGTCCTGCCCAGCACTTCCTGCCCCTTCCTTGGGACTGGTGGGAGATGTTTGTGTCAGGTTTGGTCTGTTTGGGTGCCACAATTGATGGAAGGGGAAAGTCGTGACAGTTTCAACAGGGAATGAGGTTCTGCATGCAAAGCTGAGTACTGGGAGTACATGGAAATACCAAGATACACAGGAGTCTGTGTGTGTGTTTGCAAACTAACTGCAGGTTTTATTTAAAGAAAAATGTCTCATAGCTGCATGGTTTTCATTAGGAGGCAAGAAAGAGGGAGAGCAGAAGTGCGGATTTGTGGTTGTACAGGGAAGCTCTCACACGTGTAACTAATGCAATAATTCTCTCAGTTAGAAATCTAATCTAGCTCCTCTCTTTCGGAGAAAAACATCACAGTTTTTTTTCTCACAATGACTGTGAGAATCACCCTTCCTGCTATAACTTCCAAAGAGAGGAGAGGTTTCCTGTGATAACTTTAATCTCACTATTCCATTAGGGTATGAAATAACAGCCTTTACTAATGTAACAGGAAGTAAATGGTTTTGGGGCAAGTTTTTTGCCCGTAAGGTTCATTCTGCACTGCAAGCATCTTAGAAATCACCGTTACATTGTTGAGCTGTTATGTCATGTAGAGTCACCTTTTTAACATTAAAGTCATGGCTTTAAACTCTTCAGCAGCTCTGCACAAGCAATTTTGGGGTGGGATGACTCCCATTGTCTGGTCCTTCTGCTCCATCAGCAAGGTTATTTCTTTAAGTGGCTATAACAGAATGAAATAACACATAGCTGTTAATCTCTTGATTATATTATTATCTTTGATAGGAATAGGATTAAAAAATCAGATTACATTTCTTAGAAATTTGCTGGAGTGCTTCTTGCTTCTTTGGAGCTAGCCACACAAAACATGTAAACTTTATTCACGGAGGGACAGATACATGAGAAATGAACACTCTTACTCATAAAAAACCTTTCCCTTCCAAAAGCCTTCACTGACTTTTCTTTTACCTTTCGTTATTTAAAAAAAAAACACCACCACCCAAACCTCCCTGGTTTCTTACTTTTTTTCCGCTTTCTTTAAGTGACTCAGTTATTATTCAACAGAGAACATTGAGCTAGATCTTAGGTATAAGTTCTAAATAGCACAAAGCTTTGCAACTGGCAGCAACATTTGGGTGAAGACTTTCAGAATGCACCAACCCAAGCAGGTATAGTCATTTGAGGTAGATTCCATTAATTTAATTCTTTATGAGAAAATACTCTTTTTTTTTCTTGGCTTTATCTTCATGACAAATACCAAGAAACTTATGTTCCTTGGTAATTTTGTATTTATATGCCTACCCATACAATCTGTTAAAATACACTTTTTTCAAGACATTTATGTGTTCTTTTAAAATACATATACATTCTTCTTTACATTTTCAGAACGGAATTGGTAATTTGAAGGCTTTGATTTTCAAACTTGAATGAATTGCAGCTTATTTCTTAAGGAATTTTATTCCAAATTTTAGTATATTGTATTCCAGACCATTGTTAAAATTATGTGCATGAATTTGAACTGCTATGACAAAAATGAATAGGTGTGCAATTGATCTTTTTCTAAGTATATGAATGATAGGATATATACCACATATAATTGCTTCTAAATCCAACTAATATATTGTGACTATGTTTTTGTAATGTTCCCTTCTACAAGCTTGCAATTTATATTTCAAGATATGCAACAATTTACATTTATAACATTAGTTTGACCCAGCTTATATTAATATTGCGATTTCAAAAAGGAAAAGCGAGCAATCCTCCTCCCCCTTTGTAAAGCATAGCTGGTGTGGCTTCGTACAGTACTGAATAAGAGATCTGCCTTGCAACCTCTGTTCTTTTTGTCCAGTTTTGAGGTGGCTTGATCAGATACCCCTCGGGTCTTGCTCTGAGGTCTACAAAATAAATAGATTTATCACAAATGTTAGCAGCAGAGGCAAGGAAACTTCTGCCTTGGTAGATGTGTCACCTGAGAAATTCACTCTGTTATATTGCTAGAATGAAATACAAGGAGATGGCACAGATCATGGCTTGGATTAGGCAACTATCACCCGGAGGAGGAAAACTGGGCTGTAGCCCAATTTTGTAATGTTAAAAAAGATTACACTGAAGGATGAAATTATCTTGGTCTCCAATACAACTACCTTGAATATGGTTTGTACCAAAAGATACCATTTTCATTTGCATCCTGAATACTTGAGGCCTGCATATCTTGAAGGTATAATATTTCTACCAAAAATACCCACGTACTCAAATTTGGCATACAGAAGAATCCCTGCTCCAGGGAACAAACAGGTCTGAACTAACTGAAGGCCTATGAAGAGATGTAAACCTGTCTGTAGGAAGGGATGCAAACAATGTTACCAAAACTATTTGGAAGATTTCTCAGTTGAGATTACTCTGTACCTATAATTTCAGCATAAGACATTTGTGTAGCTACTTTCACGTACTGTACTTGGTACATTTATTTATGTACTGTGCCTGGTAATGCTCCACCTGAGACCTCTATGCTTTCCTATTTACTTTGCATACAGGCCTGACTGTGTGTATCTATGCTAAATACCGGCACTTGGGCATTGCTGGTGTCACTACCTGTGCCCACGTGCAGCAGAAGTTTCTGCTGTCCCTCACACGCTACCTTGATAAACCTGAGTTTGTCTTGGGGAATAAAGTGTGCTTCCAAAAGACCTGTAAGATCAGAGATACCTTCTTCAGCTATTATGCTGAAATAAGCAAATCAAGGCTGAAACTCACCACTTTTGAAGAATTCTGTTTTCCTGTTCCTTTATGTAGGAGCACTGTACTTTTCTCCTCACCCTCATTATGATGGTAAGCTTCTGTTGGATTGAATGCTCAGTTGGTCTTTCTGGTATGTGAGAGATAGTAAAAGAAGAAATAAGTTTGTGATTTAATATTGTCTTCATAGAACAATTAAAATACTTCTGCCATTAAAATGATACTGTTTATATCGATTCAGCTGTCTGGGTATGACTCCTGTAATTTTTACCGAATGAGGGGCTGGCAAACAATTGGTTTGGAAACTGGGGAGTGGAAATCACTTCTAATGAGGAAAGGTCACCTTGAGTGTGTATGAACAAATACTGCCAGATGTTCTTTAAGAACAAGAGGGAATTATCCATCACTTATATTTCAAAGTTGCTTAGCATGGCCTTATTTTAGTATTTACCCCACGCAAACAAACATCTAAAAAGTCTTCTGCTTGTGCTCATTAACACAAACACCTTCAACAACACATTGAAAGTGACTTCTACATCTGGTTGCCTTGTAATTTATTAATAAGCACATGCTGTTTAATAAATTATTAATTTTTTTTAAAAAAGCATTAACAATTTATGTTTGAGGTTTTTTTTTCTTTTCAGAGAAGTGAAAAAATACCTTGGAGTTTGATTTTTTTTCTCTTTGTATCTGCTGTAGATATCTGTATTTTCTATCAACATACAAGCACAGAAGGAAACTTTGCAAAGGTCAAGGAAAATATCTTTTCAATACAATGAGACAGTGAAATGCTGAACAGGGAACCCAACCCTGGAAGGTCACCATTGACTGTGAATGATTTAAAGAGGCAAAACCAGTATCTGGATTTGCTTTATGATACTGAATTAGAGTGATGGCCTCCAACAAGCAGTCCGGTCATCCAGATTTTTTTTTGTGATGTCTGTTATTAGGATTTTTTTTCTTTTTCCATACTGAGATGTGGTTGGTTAGAGCTTGCATTTTTATCACTTAGATTTGCGTTTCAAGGTTATTTCCATGTGACTTGGGGCTTTGATGAGGTAGTTACACCCTCCCTGTTTCCAATATACTTTTATGCATGATATACCTCCTTATATGCATGGCGTATCTACTATAATTATCAAGTTGGCACAGTCTGTATATGGCCTGTCAGGGTATCTGGGCATTTACTGAGTTTTGATTTTTCTACATAATGTGAATTAGTGGAAAATTTTAAATCCCAAAGTTACTTCTCTCATCTGCTGATCTAAACAGCGTTGCAGAGGGAGCATTATGAAAATAGGAATCTAAGTGAGTGACAAAGGAGTTGACTGTGAATTCTTGGTATATTTGTACAAGTTGGGACAATTAAAGCTAAGCAAGAAATGAGAAATGACTATGAAGTAAAAAACACTTTTAATACAGCTTGAAAGTAGATAACTTCAGACACCAAAAGGTTCCTCTCCTGTGACAGCTTTCAAACAGCTCTCACAGACTTCAGCTGGCACCAGCTGATACTATAAAGAGAGAATTCAGTCATCACTGGCCTTTTCTGGCTTTATTTATAGGGGACAAAGAGGTCAGAGTGGCTAAAATGCAGCCAGCATAAGGTCTCAAAAAGGTGAATATTTTAAAACACAAGTTTTACATTTCTTGATGTGACTTCCATTCTAGGCAAACAAAAGTGAAGGTGAGAGCAGAAAATTAAGAGCTAATATTGATCTTAAGTTCAGTACTGCCAAACCTGAATTTGCAAACCATCAGGCTGCATAAAACTCATGATCTGCTTAGGGAGAACTAAAAAACTGGTGAGGCAGCCAACCAACCAAACAACCCAAACCACCTTTTTATTTGCCTATGGTTTTTGAGACTCTGTTTAAGACTATTCACAGGTTTCTGCAATTGTGGAGACTAGAACTGTACCAGTTTGTTTTAATGGAAGTCAACACAATAAACTCCCAGAGCCGCAGTATAAAGGGAAAACAAATAGGAGTATTTTAATGAAATTGTGAAAGTTGGCAAAATTGCAGGTTGTGGAGGTACAGGACAAAACCCCATTGTTGTTAAATTATTGCTTAGGTACTGACAGAAAGGATTAGCTTTTTGTAGCCTTGTTTTAGTGCAGCTGCTGTGGTCATTGGATGAATAAGGTTGTAGATAGGGCTAATCAATGAAAGAGAAAATCCTGTGGCAGCAAGCAGGCAGTGGCTGCAATGTGACAAACTATAACTATTATGTGAATGAGGATCTCAAACAGAATGCCTCTTTGAAGGAGCTCACTTATCTCCTGAATTAGATGGACCAGAGTGAAAAATGTGAGCGACTTTGCTGGATGCAAGCATCCTCATGCCCTCTGACATCACATAAACACAGAAAATTACCCTCTTGGGATGCCATCCCTTACTGCAAGCTATTTACTCTTTCAGAAGGCCCAAACCTGCCTGGGTGGGGTGGGTGCTGCAGGAGTCCTAGGCAGGGGCAGGATGCTGGATAGGTGATGGTTTTCATCACTGCATCTAACTTCCTTCTGATGCTTGAATGAAACAGCTAGTGAGGGCTCTATGCAATAACCTAATTGCTCTGATGTCTGCTCTTTTGTACCATTGCATATAACATTGAGACTGAAATAAGCTGTATCCCTGATGCATCAGACATCAGGGCAACTGGTTGGGAAACTTCTGAAAAACAGTGTTTAATCAATAAGTGGTGACTGAATAAAACCAAGTCTTTACATGTTAATTTCCATTTCTCTTCCTTCTCTCTCTGGCTCCTACCCTCCTCTCCCTCCTGTCTTTTTGTCCCTTTTGTTCTGCCATTGGTCACTGCTGCAATCTTCCCATGCCTGCAGCATCTCTTAGTCCTAGTTGTGCTTCTTGCCAGACTGGCATCAAGTGTTCAGAGGTCCAGGAAGTAAAACCTGCCCAGAGACCAAGGAGTTACTTTACATGGCTTACACACAACCTCTGTGTCTACCTTTTTTTTCTTCTTTGTCTGTTTAATTATTTTCTTAATTTAACACATTGACAAACAGGCTTTCTGCCTTTGTTTCCCTTGAAGCCCTACTTCTGCTGGACTTGTAAATATTTTGAATTTTAAAAAATTAAATTTTATTATATGTATTTGTAAATTCTGCTGAGCTTTTTACCTTCTCTTAGAATCCTTCATTTATGACAGTACTCTTAATGTCCTCAGATTCAGGCAGAGTCTAAAATGTGCATAAGCAATCAAGGAGGTGAAGGGGTGAATGATCCATATGAATTTACTTTGACTTTTTGTTTGGGTTTTTTCCTTTATATGTACTGCTTTCCTATTTGTACGGCCTCTTGCTTTGTTCTTCCTTGGTCTGATGGAAGAGGGCCAGCACAAAGAGCTCCTCAGTAACAACAGCCTGTGTGTGTGGTGAAGGGCAAAGAGGTGAGATGTTCCACCCAGGATAGAGAGAGACATGAAAAGAAGGACACACAAGGAAGTATATTAGCAGCATGAGCATTAACAACGGGTATCTACTAAACACACGAAGGCTGGTGTTTCTGGCCAACTAAAATGTCTTGATCACAGTTGTCAACCGAGCCACTGTGTTTTCGATATAAATTTAGAGGTATGGCCCAAAATTACTGTGTGTGGCAAGTGACAGTTCTTCAAGTTCATCATTAGGTTCTTGTACTGTTCATACTGTCAGATATCCCTTCCATCCTGAGATTCCAGGGTGATTGACTGTTCACACAGACTAGGAAAGCACCAGACTGCTCACACAGAGTAGGAAAGTTTTCAGAATCTCCAGCAGGTTTCAGTTTCCATTAGCCTTTGGTGCACCTAGATTTGACCATACTTGTTACATCCCACCAACCCCTGTCTACTCCTCAGTCACAGTATCCGCAGGGCTTCTGAAGGTTTTGTAACTGTTTCATGAATTGTGAGATAATGGATATTTGAAACTGATCAGATCAGTGTGTAAAAGTTGTTTTGGGAGCTCAGAGAATCACTTGCTCCCTGCCTGTGTGGAGCAGTGCTGCTCCCCTCCTCAGTTCTCTCATGGGTTGCATTTGGGATAATAGACCTGGCTGCTTTCCAACAGCTGCTAAAAGCGGTGACCCAGAGCTGCACAGGCTGAGGAGAAAGAAGGCACCACTGTCACTCACAACTGTGGGGCTGAAATGGGTGTTGTGAGACTGGGTCATAATGCTCCCAATTGCAGAAATGATAGAAAGAGAACCAGTGATGGAATCATCTCTGCACTCCAGTGTCTTTTGATAAGCCATAATCTACTTTGGAAGCTTATGTCTGCATGCTAATAAAATTGAATTGCATTTCTGAAAGTGTCAATATCAGCACAGTATGCAGACTTGTATACAGACTTTTATAGTGAAAAAAAGAGTTCATAGCCTTTTTTACTCTGGTAATCGCTGCTCTTAATTAATGTCTTTGTTATCTCTAAATTGAAATAATACTGTGAGCTACTCGTGCTTCCTGCTTAGCTTTACTTAATTGTCCAGACATTTGACTCAGCACTGACTAACCTAGATGCCAAATCCATATGCTAATACGTTCCCTTGCTCTCAGGGGACTGGTAACGAGCTGCCCATTTAATGCTGAACACGTGGGAGCGGCTGTGTGGTGTGAATATGATGGCCCAGCAGACTTGTTTCAGTGCCAAAATGCTTCACAATCAGACATAATTTTTCAGTGTCACATTCCCTTTCAGGGAACTCTCCTGACACGACCAGGCTTGTTTTCTTCTTTCTGAATGACCATAAGGTGCTCAGAGATATGAGAAGTAAAACCTGCCCTGGGACTTGGGAAGGCTTTGCATGGCTTGTCTGCTGCCTCCCTTTTCTTCCAATGCCAAGGTAGCAATGGCCATGAAAGCAGTTAGCTGCCCCCTTTACCTCCCTTCCCTTTAGCTTCACAACAGCCTCTGAACCTGCATTGTGGAAGACTATACTAGGAGATGTAGGACTGAAATATAGATATATTAAGCTGAAAAAGATATGTAGAAACCTCAAATTCTTTCGTTAAGGCAGATAGTAACAGTTGGCATGCTAACAGTGCAATGCTGTGAGTATGATACCCTCCCAGAAAACACAGCACTCTTCCCCTGTGATCTGTAATTCCCAGGGGGAGTAACCAAGGCATTTCATTTGAGCCTGCTCAATACAGCTATCTAAAGCTGTAAGTAACAGGAGTGCAGTGTGAGGCTGCCTCTTCTTCAGCCTGTACTTTGTTGCAGTTGTGAGAGACCAACAAGATAAGCAATGTGAAGTTTGCAGGTGGAGGGAATGTCTCAGGAGATCAGCTGGGAGAGCCGGAAAAACCTGATCAAGCCATTCAAGGAACAGAAGATCCAGTTTAAACTCACTATACCGATTTTACTGTAGTACTGAAGAAACCCAAAGCTTGTTCAGCCTTTTCAACTCTACCAGCTGCTGTAACAACAGATGTTACCTCTACCTTTAAACTTTACAGGCATTGCATTTTCCCTGCTAGGAGCTACACAATTACAGGTTGTGGGCCAAGTTTGCTGAAAGGAATGGTACTTCCTAGCATCGCTGGCTCACTGGCACAATGGACTGGATCCAGTCTGTCACATTCCTTCAAAGCCTCTTAGGTGAGAGGACAAAAGCAGCTAGGTCTTCCCACCAAGGTGTCAGAGAAACTCAGCATACTAGAAACACCAAATTAATATATTTCCTAGGCAGCTACCTGGTCTCTCCTCCCTCTCAGCACAGCTCACTCTTCTGGCTGCAGTGGGCAGTTAAGGGTAACAGCAGACTCCCCATGGCCCTTGGTTATTTGTTGGGTAAATCCAGCTTTATAAAAAGCAAAGAGTGAACAAATATGAAATAATAAAGTGAAGGGTGAGAACAAGGCATTGGTTATATTGAATCACATAATCTATCATGACTTTTGCTCTCTTTTGTCTACTCTATTTTTATGGACAGTATTATTAATTCTCTCACCTCACGATGTTCCTGTAGCATTGCACTATCCCATACCTTTCTTACTTTTGTGTGGGGTTCTACCCTGGTAAAGCTTGCAGGAGCTTTCCTTCTCTTCAGTATTCATACCCATCTTTATCTTGTTCCCCATTGCTGAGGATGGAGCAGAATCCACTGCTGGTGCTGTGCTCTGGTTAGGTAGAATGAGATATGGCAAAAAAAAAAAAAAAGAAAGAAAGAAAAAAAGAGTGGGGAGCATTTTTTTCCTTCCTGCAGGGTTCGGCAACATTTTGAAGCTTGGGCTTCATTAGGGCAGTGAACGGGATGTGGTTTAAAACTAATCAGAGTCCATAGCCCTTTCACAGTTCATAGTATCATGGATGATTGCACACTGAGCTCTTATATAAATAGCAGTTTATTAGTCTGACGTTTCACTTGCTTTCACATCTTTGAATGGTGATTTCTGCATCCCCAAGAGGATAGGGAAGTCCCAGAAACAGGCGTAGTATAACATATGGTTGGAATGTCTGGACAGACATTTTTCTTTTGAAAAATGCTAATTTGTTGAAACTGAGTTGTGCAGGGGACACTGAGTTTGGTGTGTGTTTTTTTTGGACTTGCATTTTGTTGTAGTTGATGCTATTATAGAACTCTGATTTTAGTTGGTACAAGATAAAAAAAAGATGAAAACAAGAATGAAATGTTTTGGTTTACTGGATTTTATTGCTGTTTTGTGGGAAATTCCAATTTTTCAGTCCATTCGGGAATGAAACAATTTTTGCAACTTCAGCTGTTCGCACGAGACATTTTGAAATTGGCCAGCGCTGTGTGCTGGTCTGCACTGCTCATCTACCTCTTTCCAGCTGGCTGTGCTGTGCAACTTTTGCTATAGTCAGTGGTGTGACCTGTCAGGAATCACTAGAAAAGTTGTCTAAATATCAGTCTGGAGAAGAGACTGTACTAAGCAACTTCTGCTGAGGCCAGGCAGAAAGGATGCCTGGCTAATGGAAGCAGGATGGAGGAACCTCGCTGGCTGCAGTTCTGGCTTGGAAAGTCTGAGGAGAGAGTTTCAGTAACATTATTTATTATTTGCATGGCAGTGTCCTCTGCAAAAAGGAGAGGAGACAATGAGAGTCCCTAGGAAAAGAAAGCAGAAGAGAGGAAAGGAAAAATAAGGAAAAAGTTGATTGAGTTTTCTCATGAAGAAAAAAGGTAGCAAAATTACTGAAAACTTTGTTAGAGGAAGAAAAGGGAAAAAAATGAAGGTAAAGAAACAAGAGGTTGTCTTCAACATGCTGACAGAAAAGACAGGATGACTGTGATTGAGAAGCTACAGAAACTGAAATGATAGAGAAAAGTTGGGGGGGGAAGGAAAGAGGAAAATCAAGTGAGGAAACAAACAAAGAACATGGTGAAATTCCCTTCCTAGTAATTTTGTGGAAACAGTGATTCTGGGCATGAGGTGCTATTTTCTGTGCATTGAGAGAGTGATAAGCACCCTGACTTTTGGTACATTTTCCTGTCAATTGCAATGTCTCGAGAGGCATGATATTGCCCTGAAGTCTGATAACAGGAACAGGTTATGCTGTGAAGTTCTATCACTTCTAATTTATCTGGCCACCATGGATGTCACAGGGAAGGAGTATCTTGCAATTACTCTTTAATTATATGATTAGTTAATAGGGTTCCCTATTAAACACTGTGTAACTATGTGGAGATTACCATGTAATTACTTTGAGTAGATCCAAAACTAATTAGCATATAACCTGTATTCTTGCCTTGTGGTTCGGAAGGCTATAATCTTGTAATGATATGGTACTCACTGTGTTGTTAGCCTGCCACTACACGCTAATATCCATGTAGTTAAATGCACAGTAGCTTTCATACAAGTAGTTTTTGTGTTCTGTTACCAGTTGTCCTATAAACTTGTGCCCCTGTTGGCACTGATAATGACTTAAACCAATTACATTTTCAAATTGCCTATGTGAAATGCTTTGTTATACCCTTTGCTTGCTGCTATGCCACAAACTCAGCTGGATATGAACTATAAAAACAATCTTGAGTCAGGTGACTTGATTAGTTTCATTCATTTGCTCACAGCACCAAATCTAGTGCAAAATGCACACATCCATTTTACTAATGTTTACTGTTCATTTGTGAGAAGCAGTCGGTTCTGAGTAGTAAATATTGCAGGTAATGCACCAGTTCAATAATCATAATAAAATTATGTATACTTTAAAGATAAGCATCCATGCCCAAGTTTAAGTGGAGGTAAATTCTTTCTGTGTTGTTTCTCTTTTAAAACTCAGTGGAAGTATTGGTGAGCAAAGCTAGCTTGCTTAATAAACAGAGGCTAGGTTATATCTTTTAGCACATGAATAAAAATATTTTTAAAATAATGGCTCTGTTTTTTGCAATTCACTTTCTAAAGAAGGGATCCATCATATCTCTCAGCTGGGATAGGACAGGAAAAATGACCACTATAAATACAGTTAGGTTGATTTTTCCTTTCCTTTTCCTTTTCCTTTTCCTTTTCCTTTTCCTTTTCCTTTTCCTTTTCCTTTTCCTTTTCCTTTTCCTTTTGCCTTTCCCTTTTCCTTTTCTTTATCCAGCTACCCAACATCTATCCTCCTGCAATGCTCCCCATATGTTTTAGTTTCCCTTGAACCCAGAGTAACCTCAAACATGTAAATCCACTCTGTTGTCCCCCTGATGCCCCACCCTTTGCTCAGAGGGTCTTGCTAAGCCCAAGGAGGACCTAGAAGACACTGGCATTTGAAGTGCTAGGTGAGCGATATTAGCAAGGTGGGCTGGTTGTGGTTTAATTCTGTCACC
>NW_020897693.1:29871936-30162745 GCF_003984885.1 Neopelma chrysocephalum
GCTTGTGCCCTGTTAGAATTCTGTCGCCTGTGCATGCAATAAATGCACATTTCCATGTTCAGGCTGCTTGGGAAATTATTCAGCAGGAGCAGACCTGGGTGGAGGCCAGATTGCTGCAGATCTCACTACCAAGTCTCTGTATCCTTCACTTTGACTGTGACATTCTGCTGTGTTTGAGTGTGTAGGTTTTTTCCCAACCAGTTCTGCACCCATCTTCCAATAGTTTCATCTAGAATATTTCCCTAGCCTGTTTGTGCTAGGGACTGTCACGAGAGACAGTGCCAAAAGCCTTAATAAGTCAAGATATATGATGTGCACTTATTCTTTTTCTATCTGCCATGTCTGCTTCTTTGACAGAGAAGGAAATTACAATAGTTTGACATGACTTGTGCTTGGCAAATCCATTATTGGCTTTTACTCATCTCTCTTCCCCCCCTTTTCTCTAAGGTTTTTGAAGTAGTTTGTTTATTTGCTGTTTTTCCTGACTACTTTAAAAGGGTTTTTGCTCCTGAAGCCATCTCTGAGTTTTTTTAATGTATTACATCAGTTATCTTAATCAAATTCATTATGTCTTCCTATTAACCCTTCCTGGTGTGTATCTATACTATCTAAGCTACAAAACTCTGCTGCTGCTACAGTATTTACACAGACTGGTCTGAAATTCACTAGCCCCTCCATTCACCTCTTTTAAATAAGAGCATGATATTGCTCTTTTTTCCTTTTCCTAGACCCCATCATTGGCTGTCCGTGAGCTCTGAGAGTTAACTGCTAGTGCTCGCAACACTGTTTCACATCTTCAAGTATCCCATTATGAAATCAGCCTGACCAGCTGAACTGAAAACATTCAGCTTCTCTCTAATATCTTTTTTGCTCTTCTAGGCAAATATATTAACCCATCTCTTGTTGGTACTACTGGTGTTAGCAAACTGACTATATGGATTCAATTCTTTGCCTCGTTCCTATGTAGTAACAGCTTTCTTCCCCTATCATCAGCAAACTAACTCTTTTCTTGGTCTTCTTTTTACTAATAACCTGTTTATACAAATACATTCTTGTTGCCCAGGATGCTTCTTCCTAACTTTATTTCATTCAGTCCTTCTCTGATTTTGCCCTGCCTTTATTTTATATCCATTCTTCTATGACCTAGTTTTACACTTTTCAGTATGTTTCCTTCTTGTCTTGAGGACAATGAAGAGCTTATTATACAGACGGATGAGGAGATGACCACCACCTTATACTTCAGTATTCTGAATATTGAATAGGTACATGAGATGTGTAAATATAAGACCACATGGAAATTCAGATGTGCAAGTAGACACAGGTTCAGTAGAACTAGAGTTAGAGAAAATTTTCCTGAGCTACATGTAGTCTTTACAGTGAAGTGGTTGGTTTGTGCAGCAGTTAAGATCCAGCTGTGCTGCATGTTATTACTTGGGATTGATGATGAGATTTATCATTTCAAAGGAGCTCTAGAAACAGAGATCAGGCTGCAACACTAGAGAACAGAAAACTCTCTCACCTTGCAGGAAAGCTGCAGGATAAACTTGGAGGCATCTTTTATCTTCCAGCTTGTTTGTATCAGTCTTCATTTTCCTGTCATTCTCCTCTATCTTCCATTTCACTTTTCTTCTCTATCTTGAGATGTCAGAAAACTGTGAAAATCCATGTGGAAGCTGGGAAAACCTAGCATGTTGCAGACAAAGGTAGAAAATGGCACAAGTTAGCAGGTACTCTTGGCTGTGGTGTCTGTTAGTAGGCTGAGAGTGAGCCAGTGCCTACGAGGTTATTGTGGTGGAACTGGGATCACTGGTGGAACTGGGATTCTTATTATCTGAGAGCTGGAAGCTGCACTAGTGATAAGGTCTGCTGTGAGGTCCTCCTTGTCATTTTGTGTGAAATCAAGAGCACAGCCGGACTGCACATAGCACCTGAGTCTCGGATGCCTATACAAAAGGAGCACAAATGAGGAGAGAACCTTTGGCAACTCAGTTGCTTCTATTTACTTGAAATCTTTGAAGGTGACAAAACTGTGGTCTCTTTACCAACATTGCAAAAAGAATACATTTCTTTACCTGTGGATATACTTATGTCCTGATATCTACTTTGAAATAAGTGATCTGTAATGAAGCTGGTTTCATCTGGGGTGCCTTACTGAAACCTGGTGTCTGATGAGAATATGAATACAGCATTGTCCATCTTTGTCTGCTCTCTGGTCTGTGATGTACTAAATAACCTTGGGCACATGTGCAGCTTGTGCTGGCACTGAACCAGAAGCAGCTTTATGTGTTCTCTAATGAGATCAGTGCTGTTGAGGGAAGACTCAGTGCTCATTCTCAAGTTTAGTTCATGATGTTTTGTGCTCTCTGCCAGTAAAATGTTTCTGTAGTACTCAAAGTCTGGCTACCTGGAACCTTTTTTATTTTTTTGTTAATTTTTCTTCTGTTTTGGAAAAATCCTTGTGATTTAAGATGATACTGTTCTGGATGTTGAGTATAGACATAGTGGTCTAGACTCTTAAATGCAGGAGAGGGACAAATCTGTGGGATATGTTACGTTTCTGTCTGGGAACAGGTGCAGGCCCTTTCTGGTGTAGTAATGAGGATATTAAAAGAACAATGACCTAAAATGACAGAAGTTTAGTAGCTGACAGTAAGAACAGGTGGAATTCACTTTCCAGCAGCATATGAAATATGTCGGTGGTATTAAAGGTTTGATTTCTTCAAACTTCCTTTTCTCACAAGAGCTCTGGTACTTTCACCTGTTTTGAATGGTGATGGAGAGAACATCCTGGAAGTGTCATAGCACTCGTAGTAATTTGGCAGAGTGACTTGTGGACTGGTTCATGTGATAACAGATATACTGAGGGTAGAATCTGTACTTTCATCTTTGATTAGTTCCGCTCCCAGATCTGAGACTTCCATATTGGACCAGATACCTTGGCTTACCTTCTTCTGGACAGGGTGCTGTGATCTGGATAACATAGCAATCGTACGTTTTGAATACTGTTTTTGAATTGTCTCAAAGAAAAAGTTTTTTAACACGTTTTAATTTAGTTCGGATTTGTTTAATCATACATACTAACCTTTTTCTTCTCTCTTTTATAAAATGTAGATTTTAAGAGTACATTTTTCAATCCATCTCTCTGAATCTCAGTTGAGAGCAAAATACAGTTATCTGTCAGCAGCTGTGCATGAAGAACTTTACTGAGGAGCCAGTCTGCTGTTTTCCAAACATTTTCTTGTTTTCTTTCTGTTGCAGTAGACACAAAATCACCCCAAGCACTATGGTCTGTTTAAACTCTATGGTTATTTTTCCACACTCAGAATAAACAAGCATAATTTGTTTAGAAACTTCTATCACCCATGTTTTAAAATAATTCTCTACCGTAACTCACTTGAAATATTTGCCCTGCAGATGTTAAAAATGTAGGTGTCAAAATCATCATCTGCTTGTGGGCTCTAACCCTGTTATGGAAGTATTACTAAATTGTGCCATACTTATTTACAAAGCTACACGATATAAGTGAAACCAAAACTTTCAACTGTAAATATTTTACCTTTCAAAATACTACAGAAATAACTTTTGGGATAAAAAAAGATGAGTCCTAACAAAAAGGAAAGGCTGCATAAATTCCAAATATATAAGATGGTACTTGTACTTTTTAAACCAAAACCGACAGAAGACTGTTATGAAGTGTACTCTGACCATTGCATAGATATTCATGGACAGTATAAGACTTGGCAGCAGAAAAGGCACTACATGTGTACGATTCATGTTTTATATTCATATGGCATTAGAATTTACCTCGGTCTGCTGTGATACAAAGCTATGCAGAAACAAATAATCACTAGAACCATTATTACATTTTCACATATCTGGCACAATGTTTGAAGGCATAAAGACATAATATAATGCATTTTTCTAATCTGTAACGGGATGAACATAAGTCTTGCCAGCCTTTGTGACAGAGATTTCACAGACTGAGTATCCCAAAATCATTACAGTGTCTCAAGCAGATCTTGAGACAATTATTTCTCTTATTTGAGCAAAATAAATTGAAGTTTTCATTCAACTTGCTGGTTACATGAAGCTGCTTAAGTACCATAATTTTTATCTCTAAGTTTTTGCTTATAAATCTTCCAAGAGTCCTCTCCTTAGGCTAAGCTCCCAGTCATAAAGGCCAACTTATAGTTCCTTAATAAATTTGAATTAATTTCTGAGTCTTTGCTCTTTCCATAATGTGCATTTGATAGAAACAAAGATACTGACCATATTAGAGATTCAATTTCAAGAGGACACTTGGACCGTTTCCATTTGAGACTCTGCTACATTATATAGCAAGGCAGGACAAATGTGCTCTGTATAGATCATATCCTTTACATAACAAAATTAAGAAAACTGGCCAAAATTGTATTCATGCTGTCCCAAAGATCACTAAATAGAAATCACATTTACAAGAGAGCACAGATGAAGGGGGGAAAAAGGTGGCAAAATAACAGATCAAAACAAATAATTTTTCACCAAGGGGCATTGTGATTTTTGGACTCTTAAACAAAATACATTCCAAATGCAGAATTTAGCAAAAATTTACAAAAGGGATTTCACATACAAATTAATTTCAAGCAAAATATATTGCTTGAATACAAAGATGAATGACAGAGTGTTATGGTAACAAAACATTATATAAAAAACAGAGCATTATGGTTAACAGAGCAGTATATATAAAACCAAATATTTATGCTTCTGTATTTGACCAGAGTTTTAACAGCTTGAATGAAAATCATGTCCTTTTTCTTTACCTCTCAAAAAGCTGTGTGTTTAAGCTAATCTTCTAAACATTGTGTGTCATATCAGGAAGAAGAAGAGACAAGAAGCTATTTCTTTGGCATTTTAAAGCTTCGGTTCAGCAATGAGCTCTCTGTTTATCTGCACCAGACGAATACTTCATCAGGTCTGGACAGCAGGAGCTCCACTGCTCATGCAGAGCTCGGATAGGTAATGCCGTGGGCGAGGATGGCTGCATTCAGTAGTGTGGGCCAGGGCAGATACAGAATGAAACCACACAAAGCTCCTTCAGGGCTGGGACGCGAATATGATCTATAGTGATTGCTCTTCTAATATAATCTGTGTCTAGACAGATGAATATGCTCTTGTTAGCTGATGAGTTGTGTTAATGGCATTGTTAGCAATGTATCTTCAGACAACCGTTTACTTTCTCTGAGAACTGCATTTATGATGTTCCACGAACACTGTACACAATTCTGATTTTTTTTCACACTCTTGATGTTTTTTTTAAATAGCATGTCATTTACAAGACTCCCAAAGACAGACAGCTTTCCCTGCTAGCTCGCAGTCACTCTGCAATTATATGGAACAGACGTTGAAATGATGATGGTGACGTCTCACTACTACATTTTGCTGCTGCTATGATCTAATGTATTTCAGCAACAAGCAGTTCCCCCTGCATTTTGTGTTCATCGGATGTTGACATTAACACACTGTCACTTCTATCAGCTATACTCACTTTTTTTCAAACTTGAAAAATGTTTTTTAATCTAGAAAAGGTGTCACTATATAGCTGTAACTGTAAAGGTGGAAGTTACCCGATGCAAAGGCAGAATGATGCCTTACCATTTAAAACCTCGTTCTGAATATTAATATACATGTTTTGGCCTTTATGGAGCTAAGTTTGCTTGACCAAATTTTTCATGCTCTATGATTAACCTATATTGTTCTCTGTAAGTATCTGCTTTTGACAAAAACATTCATCTGATGTGCACGCTGACATTCAAAGCTATCGTTTTAGTTTAGTTTCTTGATGATGATCTAAAAACACCTGCTGAGGTTGTCTCCATCCTTTATCAGAAGATTAAAAAAAAAAAAATGCCAGATTTCACATAACACTACTGCTACTGAAAAATTCTCTGTGAGAATACTGCACCCCCCAGGGGGAGGTGTGCTTGTTTATTTCACGGAGGTATCACCTATCGTTAGAGAAGTTTACAGTTCACAGTATGTTCTGTGTCTCCTTTTTTTCCCCCTGTGATATAAAAGTCTGTCAGGTTGAGTTTTGGAATGGAACAAAACACAGAGTTCTAGAAAAAAAGGAAAAGTATTTGTTTGGTTTTCCTCCCCATGGCTGAAAATCAAGACATCAAAGAAGTATGTAAAGCACATCATACTAAAACAGTGAGTAAAGAATATTTTCTTGGGGTGATTTTGATATTAATACATGTGGAAGAGTATGAAAAAATATGAACATTTTTCTTTACCTCTTATCTACTTATTACTCTCTATATATTTGGTTTACAAACACATATTGCAATGAAAGTTCTTTTCACACTTCCTGCTTGTTGAAGATTTAATTTCTTGTACATATCTAAAAATACATAGAAAGATAAAAAAGTCTGCACGCAGCAAGTTACCACCATGCAGGGACTTCCTCTGCATATGCTCAGTGTTTTAAAACTGCATCAGCAATGGAAAACTGCGCATGCAGCATTTATTAGATCTGTACTAACTCTGCACTCACCAGGCAAAACTCCCAACTGGAATTTTTTCCTTCTGCTGATTTGTACCAAGGCTGCACTGCACACAGCTAAAGAATCTTCAAGATCAAAGCCTCATGCCTGAGCACAATCTTGTTCCCGACGTGTCATGCCAGGCCCTTTTCACTGTGAGTGCTTTGATGCAGCAACAGTCAGGAAAAATAACAAACTAAGTACAAACCGAGAGATGAAGGAGGCAATGCAATGTGTTCTCACGGCTTTAGGCTTCTGCATTAAAACTAATATGTGCAAACCTCCTGGTTTGGATAAGTTTCCTTTCATTACCATTATTTTCCTTAGTTACTGCTCCCACTGTCGTGCCTGGAGACTTCATTCTCACATTCTTGTAAATACACCAGTGAAAACTAAAGGATTCTGGATGAGAGCAAGAGACTATTTCCAGCCATTCCCAGTGTAGGAGGAACAGCACACCCATTGATTAACCCGAACTTGCACCTGGCCAACAGCAAATGAAAGTGTAGTGCATGATATTATGTTGTATCACCAGCCTGGGAGGTTTGCAGGAACCTTGAAAGCATTACGTTTCCCTTCTGTGAGCCCTTCTTTGCTCAAGATTGGCTGTTCTCAGTGACTGATGCTCAAGTCTCCCAAGGGACCCTCAACTTACTTTGTTCTGCCAGAAGAGGCCAGGGCACAGAGCTGAGAGTGGGCATCACAGATGAGGCAACTCAGGAGAACCTCTAGGACTTCTGAAAAGAGAAGCAAGATTTCCAAATAGAAAATGGTTGCATGCACAGAGAAAAGAAAAACTGCTACGTGAATACTACAAAATTTAATAATGCTAAGAAACAGGAAAAAAACAAGAAGCAGTACAGAAAAGTACTATGGTGATTATTTCTATTTCAGGCATGACTTCTGGTGGGAGCCAGGAAAAAAAGCTTTTTTCTTTTTTCCTCCTGGTAGAAATAGGACTTCTAACACCCTGGCTATCAGTTACATTGAAATACCACGTTCCCACTGACACTATCTTTTCACCTGGAGAAGGCAGCAGTTCTGTGGAGGAAGTCTCCTTGGTTTCCTCTCTGCAGAAAGGGCAGAGAAGAACAATTGCAAAGAGGGGATGGTCTTTCAGATCATTTCTGGGAAGCTGTTTGTGCAGCTGCAGCCAAAGCACCCGAGAATGTACCACAATACAGCAGAAGACAATTGCCCAGTTTCACAGTAGTACTGCAACTTCTGCCCCTGGGCCCAACTGTGACCTGAGGTGTTGTGAGGTGTGTGTTGGCAGGTTTTCAGCCTCAGGCACCTGAACCCCAGGTAACAGTACAGGAGTTTCGTAGTCTGTGGCCTGTCAAGCACATTTTTTTTATCCAGCTTCTGCAGGTGTATGGGCATTCAAATAAAACCAGAAGAATAATGGCTTGATATTAAGCAGATTTATGATCTCTTTGTGCCTTTACCTAGGGGAAAGTCCTATTAAATTCAGTAAAAATTTGCATAAGCTGAGATTTTAGGAATGAATAAGGATGTGGATTAAAATTGTTTTTTTGTGATTATTTATGGCAGCACTCTTTATATACTAGACAAGTTACAAACCGTTAGAGATGATAGTGAGTTCACTTGATGAAAACCAACACTGGATTCCATTTAGAGGAACATATAATAACCTAAACAACTACTCCACTTCAAAGTTATCATCTGTACTTGCTTCTCCTGGCTTGTCCGTAAGGATTGGCCAACCAGTAACCAACAGGATGAGAGCCAATAGGGAATGCATAGATTTTCTTCCTCACTGGAATCAATGCTTTCTTTACCTTATAGTGAATTACTGTCAATAGGTGATTTTGCCAAGTTTGCCTAGGCTCACAGCTGTCCTGTGTTCTGTTGCTCCCTTTGTACCTCTTATTTCTTTAGGTTGATTGCTGTGATTACTTAAGCTCTTAATTAGCTGTCTATAAGCAGTTGTCTTAAGGTGCCTAGGAGTCAATTTCACTTTTTCTTGTTTTTTGCGTAATCCAGAAACCAGTATGTGACTGGGGTTGTTTCTCTAGCACAGTTGCTCTGTTTCCACTTTACTACCATTTTCAATTTTATCAATAAAAATCCTTTTGATTACTCCTTTGTCAGATTAGCAGAAAAATCCCCTTCTGAGCCACAGATGATGTTACTGGGTGTAGACAATGCCAGGCTTCCACTTTTGCTTTCATTATATTAATGAGACTTTTCCTTTGTCATATCAACAAGAATAAGTGTTGATAACAGATAAATGGAGCACGGGTTAAATTCCACAAGTGATGTTAATGTTTTTACTTTTACAAATGTTGCCTGTAGTAATTGCACTTGAACTCCCTATCTGCTTTCCACCTTCAATTATTAGCTGATATCATCTGTATTGTAAGGCTGAAATTCACTAAATTAATATGACATGAATCCAAGCACCCTGCAACTGTTATTCTCTCAGCTGAAACTTTTCTCCCCTTGGACATAGCAGTTCTTCAAACACTGGCCCAATAGCAGGACTTAGTACCTGCATCAGCAATTAGAAAACAAACACAAAACCTGAAGCAGACAACCCTGTAATGTGCTGCCATTAGAAGATCTAAATGAGAAAGCTGCTACACACTCTATATTCTTTATAAGCTGTCTGCATCATGTGATTTTTAAAGTACTATATTTGCAGCGTTAACCATTAGTTGATCACTGGAAAATGTTGTTATCCTTCAAGAGATCACATTATCCTAGATGGGTATATGTTTCTGGCTGGAAAACATGCTAATGAATTGATTCAAGCCAAAGTCAGTTCACCTCAAATATTGGGAGACTTCTAAATAAAGATCTGTCTAACCCCTACTCGATATGGATCATCCTTAAAAGTTTTCATACCTTGCCATGATAATTCAGGGGAGTTTTCTCTGCTGTCTTTCATGGAAACAGGCTCAAACATGTTATCCTGCCTACAGTGAAGTCAGCATCAAAACTGGCAGACTTTATGTTCATTGCGAGAACATAATTGTCAACAATTTAGCGTCTGAGAAAGCTGAGCAGAGAAATACCACATTCTCCACTTTTATAAATAATAAAAAGCAATAAAACAAAATTATTTTTTTCTTAGACTTCCAATGAAACAAAAAATATATTAAAAACTTTTAGTTCAGGAGAAACTCATACAAATATACTTTGTCTAGGGATTAGGAATATGTAGTATAATCACTTTTTTAAAGCTCCATACATTTGCCCAATATATATTCTCATCATTGTTTTACTAACTTGAAGCAGGTATATACTTGTTGTATAAATGTGAAATGATTTGTGAAATGAACACAAGACTGTTTTCCTACAGACAATGATTATAGATGCCACTGAATAGGAAAGACTTGAATGGCTTTTCTTTGTAGACATCATTCCATTTATATAAATATTTATATTATGGTTTAAACTTTGTATTTTAAAATAATAATGAACATGTATTCAATGACAGAACGGTATATAGTAATGTAGTAGTCACAGAGCCAACAGAAACTTTTCTTAATCTTCTTCAGAACCATCTCCTAGATAAAACCTCATCTTTCAGTTAGGGGCAAAGATAAGGAAGGTAAAGCCAAATCTGTAATCCAGATTGCCTCTGCAACAATGCTTTACATACCCCTTTTTCTTTTTGCATTCTCTTACTGTTTACTAAAGGCAAGGGAAAGAACAATGTGAAATATTACAGCCTGTGACTAGCAAATATGTGCACATGATCTGTGTCTGGTCACGTTTCACTTATAACAGGGATGCAACAGTCTTTGTGCCAAAGCGTTGAATGTACACATCATAGCAAGGTTATGTTAACTTGATTGATCTGATTTGGTGAGCTGCATTATTCGTCCAAGCTTCTGGACCTTGTTTGCTTTGGATATCATGGGGAGAGCAAAAAGTCACAATAGTTTTTGCTATAAGGGAATGAGTATGTCAGCACACAACTCCGTAGGGTCACTGGGAACTGCCTTTCTGGAGAATTTTGGCTATCTGTTTCAGAAGTGATCAGAGTTAAATAAATAACAAAAGTGATGAGGCACAAAGCTATGTGCAAATAATGTCCATTTCCTAATGAATTGTCCCACTATCAATCCTGGGATGTGTTAACTGCTCAAACTGTAGTAGAAACAAGAGAAACTTCTTTTTTCAGTGATGTTCAGAGCTGCCAAACTGATTATCATATCAGAGACATTCCTCATGAGTTGTGTATATCCTGCATGCTTGTGCTTTCTTATCATGAACATTACAGTCTATATTGCACTACATATTGCTCAGCTGCTTCCCTTTCATGGAGGCTCATTTATCACGTATTTTGGCTTGTGCAAAGATGAGATTAACGGCCTTCTAGTTGCTGCCCAATTCACTCCTACTTTTCATAACTTCTTGGTATAGTAGGCTGTAGTTTTTCTTAATGGGTGTATTAATTATATTTAATCACCTTCTTTAGCTGGAAGAAACACAGGATCCCCTGACCATACATCTTTGATCACTGTTCTCCATGAATGCCAAATACTATAAGAAAAGGATCCCCACTCTCCTTGTTCATTGATACTATCCCATTTCTCCTGTCCCATCCCTTCCCAACTCTGTATATCCTTAAATATTCCCAAAGGTATTTTCAGTATTCAGTTGGGTTTTGGTCACTCTGCTTCCTCGGGCACTGACTACCTCTCTCTAAGCTTCCCCTTCTATTCTTCTCTTGTTTTCCTGATACACCCTAAGTAATTCAGCTTACAGTTATTTGATGCACTGCTGCAAGCTGTGACGATACTGAAATAGTAACATATAGGATATATTCACTCTGTGCACATTTTAAATCCAGCCAGGAAAAATGTAAAACACTGTTCCTCTAATGTGTTGATGAGGAACAGTGAGATGGGCCAGCAGGGGTAAAATTTCTCTGGAAATGTTACTGAAACTTTGTCCAGAGGTTTTCCTTTTCCCAATGGATTTAAATACTGCACTGCAGTAATGTTGCCACCAAATATAAGAGTTCGCAGCAAAGCTGAAAGAGAAATATTCCAAGGTGGAATACAAGTTTCTCCTTCCTGTGCACGTATGTTGTTTTATCTATTGCTGCTTCTCTCAGAGAGCATCCAGAGAAAAAAATGAAGAACATCTTCCTTCAGTGGTGCAAAAGCCTGTATTTCAGCAGTAGAGGTCTGTCTCCTGGCAGGCATTGCCTAGAGCTTTACTCTTCTAGTTCACTTTGTTTTGCTTTCTATTCTTACAATCTATCAGGCTCTTCCTTGGAACTAGTGCCTCAAGACATTTCCCTTCTGGATGCTGCTTCTACCCTCCCCCACACTAACTGCATGTTGAACTCTGCCAGTTCCTGTTTTAAGAATACAATGTTCTTGGGAGCTGACAAAAACATAATTTGCAGTGGCATATCATTCAGTTACCCGGCTTTCAAAGGGTCAGGGTAACAGCCTGCAACAATGTGGCCTGCAAAAAAAAGTCAGAAAGTTGCTTTTCAAAATCAGTAATGCACAAGTAGCAAGCCATGCTCCTCTGCCTTTCTTTTACTCTTTCTCTAAAACTTTGAGTTCCCATCTGCCAGTATTTTCTCTGGGACATCTTGTGTCTCATTGTAATCTTCGCTGCCATTTTCTTTGGCAACATTCACCACAAGTGTCTTCAGCCATTAAGGCAACTTGAGGTGAACAAGATCTCTTCTATTTTATTCACACTCCATGTTCTTTGAAGAAATCTCTAGATGTCTCTTTTCATAAGGAAAAACATACGTAGCAAACAGCAGATAGCCATAAGCCTACTTGTATCATGTCCATGTTTTGCCTAGATGTCAGATAATTACCTTAATAAAACTCAAGATGTTAAGTGCACTGTGATTTGAATATCTAAACCCAATCTGCTTCTTTTAAAAGCCTAACCTTCAGTTGTGATATATTTTAACCTTGCAGGCTAATTAATCACCTGAACAAGGGCCTTTAAAAGACATTAAACTGGAAAACTTAAAGACGTTATTTTGTCCATAGGTCTGGGATTAGTAAGGCTTTTGGCATATGAACCTTTTAACACCCCCCCATCCATTCCCATCATTCTTTGAAACACGCATGGTTAAAGGAGCAACCCGAGCCCAGAGCTTGGGTTTCAGAATCTTCAGGGCATATTGTAAGGACTGCAGCTACCTTGTCCTTGAACGGTTGGCTATTCGTTCCTGGCCTTCAGCTGAGGAGCAGTTCCGATTTACTGGGTTATTCCTCCCGGCCCCTTCCAGTGCCCAGTCAGACAGATTAGGTTAAGTCATTTTGGTAATGGTTAAACTTTGCAGTGAAACATATTTAAGAGTTTTCCTGCATTCATCTTCAGCTTCTCATCACTTTGAAGCACCAGGAATTTACTGTCTGGAGCAGCTGTGACATATTTTCTTGAACTGCTACAGCTGTTTCCTAAGCAAACTGAGGAGCTTGGCACTGACACCCCTGTACTTTTCCATTCACACTGCCTTTGAAGGGAAGGTCAGACTCTCTTACTATGGGCCTCTAGCGCTCTGAGGGCTGAAAGACTTCCTTGCCCATTGGAGAAAAGGCATCCTGGCTTAGGCAAATGTGTTTGCTGCATGGCTGAACAACAGGTGTAGTGTTGTGAGGATCTGGTCTTGGTCCCAGGTCTGAAATATCGATGTGCAGTCCAGAGTTTCTTCTGGCTTAAGTCACTTGACATTAACTCTTCTTGCCCTATCAGTATAATAAAAATCAAGCGGCTTGTTTGGTAAAAACAGCTCTGGGAAATAGTCACAGGCTGTGCAAGTGCTGGGAAAATGATGAAGCTGTTCCCCAGCTCTATCTGTGGCCGTCTCTGTACCTGATGGATTGCTGTCATAACCTTGCAGAGGTCTGCTCATGAACCAGTGGGATGATTGGGAGTTGGGTGTACATCACTAGAATCTGAGTTTTGTACCTGGGATCTGGGATCTGTACTCAGCATAGTTTGCACAGGAGAATTTTGCTACACT
Organism: Neopelma chrysocephalum; assembly: GCF_003984885.1. Lineage (NCBI taxonomy): Eukaryota > Metazoa > Chordata > Aves > Passeriformes > Pipridae > Neopelma > Neopelma chrysocephalum. Next base: position 29,885,443 of record NW_020897693.1, read on the forward strand.
GAGATGCTAGTAGCTCCCTGAGAACTTCACAGGAAAGCACACAGGAAATGGGGTAGTGCGATGACAGGACATGGATAACATTGGCACAACAGCCCTGGATGCCTTACAGAGGAATATCTCAGTCTGCCACAGCCTTGTCACTTGAATTATTGATTCTCTCTGTCACCCCTTCTATCCCAGGAGAGGCAAAACAATCCAGAGGAGACTGCCATTACTGAGCACTTGTCAAAAATAAAAGATGGCGGCTAATAATTACCTGAGTCTCAGCTTAGAAGTAAAATCAGTAATCAAATGAGCTGGGCATAGAATTGAGCCTTGTGCCTGTAAAAAGACAGTATGAAAAAAATAACAGGGGCATTACACCATCATCATAATCAAGTTGAATGAATTCACATTACCCATCACATTGATGTTAATAAGAAGTGAACTTTTTTTTTCTGGATGTGGACTAACAAGTGAACCCTATGCATTACAAATAGTGGAAATACTTTGTTTAAACAAAAGAAAATCAGAAGCTGTTGCTCTCTAGCACCCTTTCTCATGAAGAAATTCAGCTGCAAAGATTTTTCAGTCAGCATGAAGCAAGGCTGCATGCAGGACAGATCCCAGCATCATCCAGCCCTCTAGCAGCATTTGCAGACGGACACAGCAGCCAGCTGCCCATCCAGCTCTCCCAAGGCTTGGCAAGACTTCCAGGTTCAATACTATTTCCAGTGACTTAGAAAGTGCAGTTTACAGTAGCAGGGAATGGCATAGCTCTGCAAGAGAAGCTACAAGTATTTCATCCCATAGGGATGTAAATCTCTTTCCAGTGGCTGCTCTGACTGCTTTGGGACAGCAGCCAGCTGGATATTGCATGCTGCACTCCTGTCAGGGCCTGGGTGCTAGGCCTCTTTCCAAAGCCTGGCAGTTAAACCAGGAAAACATTCAGTTGAGGGTTAATTGAAAACCTTAACTGTAGAATCACAGAATGACGGAATATGCTGAGTTGGAGGGGACCCACAAGGACCATTGAGTCCAACCTTTAACCCTGCACAGGACCATCCCCAAGAGTCACACTATGTGCCCAAGAGTATCATCCAAACACTTCTTGAACTCTGTCAGGCTTGGTGCTGTGACCACTGCCCTGGGGGGCCTGTTCCACTGCCCAACCACCCTCCGCATGAAGAACCTTTTTCTAATATCCAACCTAAACCTCCTCTGACACAACCTCAGGCCATTCCCTCAGGTTCTGTCACTGGTCACCACAGAGAAGAGATCAGTGCTTGCCCCTCCTTTTCCCCTCACGAGGAAGTCGTAGACTGGGATGAGGTCTCTCCTCAATCTCCTCTTCTCCAGGCTGAACAGACCAAGTTACCTCAGCCACTCCTTGTATGGCTTCCCCTCAATACCCTTCACCATCTTCATTGCCCACCTTTGGACACTCTCTAATAGCTTAATATATTTTATATTGTGGCACCTGAAACTGCACACAATATTCAAAGTGAGGCCTCCCCAGTGCAGAGCAGAGCAGGACAATCCCCTCCCTCAACTGACTGGCAGTGCTTTGCCTGATGCCCCCCAGGACACGGTTGGCCCTCCTGGCTGCCAGGGCACTGCTGACTCATATTCAACTTGCCATCAACCATGACCCCCAGGTCCCTTTCTGTGGCACTGCTTTCCAGCATCTCATTCCCCAGGCTGTATGTACATCCCAGGTTGCCCCATCCCAGGTGCAGAATCTGTCACTTTCCCTTTTTGAACTTCATATGGCTGGGGATTGCCCAGTGCTTTAATTTGTTGAGGTCTCTCTGCAGGTCCTCCCTGCCTTTGAGGGAGTCAACAGCTCCTCCCAGTTTTGTGTCAGCTGCAAACTTGCTTAGTATCCCTTCCAGTCCTGCATCCAAGTCATTTATGAAGATGTTGAAGAGCACAGGGCCTAAGATGGAACCCCACTAGTGATAGGTCACCAGTCTGATGTCACCCCATTCACTATTTTCCTCTGTGCTCCACCCCTGAGCCAGTTGCTCACCCAGCTCACAATGTGTTTACCCAGCAGTGGGCTGGACATTTTGTCCAGAAGGATCCTGTGAGAGAGTATCAAAAGCTTTACTGAAATCTGAAAAGATTACATCAACTGGCTTTCCTTGATCAACTAGGTGGGTTACCTTGTCATAAGAGGAAATCAGGTTTGATAAGCAGGACTTTCCTCTCATGAAGCTGTGCTGGCTGTGACCAAAGACTGAGTTGTCTTTCAGGTGTGTTTCAATACTTCCCAGAATAATCTTCTTCATAACTGTACCAGACACTGAAGTGACACTGACAGGCTTCTGTAGTACTAACCAGAAGAGGAAATTCCATCATTTAACAAGACTGGTAATGGTTGTTTGCCCTACAACAAAGGGAGAAGCATGGAAAAAAGTCTAACACTGTGAATAAATCTCTGCCCCTATGGTGAATCACGATTCACCTTTGTAGATATTTTACTGGGTAATTTCAACCTAATTATAAAGAAAGAGGATCAAAGAAGCCTTTCCTCACCCCCTCAAGAAGTGGCTGCTCATCTGATGAGCATGATGGGGGTCTCACTGAGCTCTCATGCAGGATGTTGCTTGCCAGCACTTGACTGATGCCTGCTAGCTATTTGGCTAAGGCAGTGTGCTGCTTAGAGCAAGGACAGTGTGAGAGCAAGAATGTACTTGGAAAACAATCTCTGTCATGACATGACAGCCTGCAGGTTCAGTCTGGATGAGCTCTTCTTGCTGGAGTGAAAAGCTCCAAAGGGACTGCTAATGGACAATGTATATCTCTGACAGGGTTTCAGTGCAATCTTTCAGCATGTGGATAAACTTCAGAATGTCACTTAATCTGTCCATTAATTGTTGTGGTTTCTTTTGGGTTGTGAAGAAGCATGGAGTGATTGTAAATTGTGCATATGTCTGTAGTCTAAGACCTGTTGAACTTTCCTGTGAACATTGCTTTCCTATGTATAAATATCCCCATTGGAGGAGAAACAGAAGCCTATTTTTTCTCAGGATGTGTCCTTACTAAGGCTATTAGACTGTTCTTTTAAGCTCTTTGCCCCACTGAATATTTAAGTGCTTTATCCAGACTACTTCACTGAATCTCCTCTAGCCTAAGGAAGTGGCTCTTCTCAATGGCCAGGGAAGGCTTTGAGAAGGAAGAAGTAAGTTAGTGTAGGTTGTAGCAAAAAGTAGGTGGAAACTGCTGCTACTTTCTCAGAATAATTTTTTTTTATCTGCTTTTTGTTCCCTTCTCAGTCTACTGTTTGGGCAGAGCATGAAAGGAAGAATGTGTGGTGGGGGGAAGAGGGAAAAGCAAGGAAGAGTCCTTGCCCTTGGCCTGGCTGCTCCTTCTGGATTGCTGACTGCCCACCTGAGCTCAGCCAGGCTGTGAAGTATCAGAGAGCCTGAGCGGTTTTATGCTCTGTTTTGCAAGACAGGAGTGATTTGACATGGACAGCCATGTCTGGAAGACTCACTAACTGTAAGTCATTATGACAGCCTAAAAAGTCCATGAGCACTCAAGCTCTCAAGCACCAGCCTTTGCACTAGTGTTTCTTGCTGGAAGGCTGAGGTTGTTGCCTGGTCTGTCAGCTGATGTCTGTGAACTCCATTCTTTAGCACCTATCTTTCTCTATGAAACAAGAAACTATAGGCTTAGGACCAGGACTCACTAGGCATCAGGATGGTTAAGATGTTGAACCTGATTCACCTTTAGGAATTAAACCCCTATTTATTTCCTCTGTGCAGTACTATTTGCAATCCAGCAAGTGCAATTAGCTTATGTCTCAGTCTCTATAGATCATAATGATTTTATTTGCTTAAATCCTTCTACAAGGGCTTGTGTCTTTGAGAACTCATCATTAAGTCTGGCAGAGTGACTGCTGTATATTTCTAATCCTTTAACCATTTATTTACAAATAACAGTTGGGTGTCTATGCTGTGCAAATTAGTCAATAAGAGGAGAATTTAGCAAAAGGCAAATGAAAGAGGATTCAATTTTAACCGTTTATTTTTCAGTTTCTAAGAAAATGCACACGTATTCCCATTTTTGAGAATTTACATCCCTTAGTATTTATTACCAAGTCCTTCGTATTCCTTTTTGAGAGACTTGCTTTGTAGCTGTCAGAGTCCAATTCTAAAGGTGGAATGAGACAAAGATACTTGTTCCATACTTGGGGATATCTTGAGTGAAAAAAACCTCACTAATTCAATTTAACATCAGTAATACAATTTTAGTTCTAAAGCACTCCATTTTTATGGAAGGTTTTCATTTGTACACTCTTATTTATGCACCTCAGTGAGCATGCCTAGTTAAGCCTAACCCCATGTCACATGAGAAATGGGAGTACAGACTTGAATGCCTTCTGTCGTACAGCAGGCACACCTGAAAATCTATACAACATCAGGACCATCTAGCAGGTATTAGACTACACCATTCAGTGTCAGTAGTGTATATATTGCTCTTAAACTTAAATTCAATTAAAACATCATCCATATACGAGCTTTTCTGTTGTATCTTAGAGGTAACGATTTTTTATTAAAATTAGTTTAAATACACATGTACATAAAAATAATCTTATCCTGAAGGAAAATAATATTGATTTTTACAAATGGCTTGATTTTAATTGATACCAGTTTGGGGTACCAGGCTTTAATGGATATGAGCATTGACTCTGTGGAAAGATGCCTCAGTATGTTTCAAAAGGTGCAGGTTTTAGAAAACTCAAACAGTAGTAACTTGAAAGTAATAACCTCTAATATTCTGTAGTAGAATTCTGTAAATGCAGTAAGTGTTGCTACATGCTTTTGGGTTATTTTTTCTAGAATGCTGTAGTGTTTTGATAAGATTGTTTAGACAGATGTTCTTCCTTTTTTGTATAAGAACTATTTGCTCTTCTGAGACTCAGAGATATTCCTTCTGATGTTGAACTGACATCTGATCTCTCTGAGGAAAGATGTCTGCAGGTAGAATTGCTGTAGAAATACATCTGTTAGATAATTTAAGTATACAAAGTTTTAGAGTTGTGGCAGACAACAGATTTATAAGCTCAAAAATCCTGACTGGTACTGAATATACATCCTACTGAGTGTGAGAATTCAGGGACTTTTCAGGTCAGATTTTTCTCTTAGATATTTCTGTTGCATCTTGAAAGTACAATGACAGATTAATCTGATCATTAATATAACACAGTTCTGGAGAGTTTGAACCATTTTCTATGAGACTGAAGTCACAGACAAATTGGAGAACTCCTAAGCCAGAGGGAGCAGTATTAGAGATACTTAGACTTACAGTTGCCTGGTTACGAGACTACTCAGTCCAGAGTTGGTTGGTGAGTTTGTAGGGATGGATGAGCATGGGAAAGGTCACAACAGTGCTTATCCTCACTGCCCTGAGGATGACACAATGGGATAATGGGATGGACTTTCATTAGTTTAGAGAATTCTTGTGTATCTGAATCAGACAATATCAGCAAATACTGAACTTGTGTCATGGTTTGAGATTGGCCCCCCCTCGAAAGAGGGGGGCTCAGAGGTGATTGGGTGCCAGGGCAGTGTTCCCTGAAGAGCCAATCACCACTCATGCTGTTCGCTTCTGCTCGAAAATCATATATACACAGCCCACCAGAAGTTGTTGACAAGTTCTGTGTTGGCACTTGGGCTGTTGGTGTCTGCTGCGTGTAGGTGTGGAAGGCCGGGGGGTGGCTGGGCTCCTTCTTCCCCCCCCCTCCGGGGAGAGAGGGGAGCCCTGCGGCCCCCCCAGCTCTAAGCAGAGCAGAGTTAGAGGCAGCATTTTTGAGTTTGTGCAGTGAGGGAAGAGACTCACAGCACCTGACCTGAGGTAAGAGGAGAGAGGCAGGCTTTTGCAGCCAAGCCTTCTCCCCCCTCCTTTTCTACAGCTAAGCTGTGGAGGGGGGCTTTCCTTTCCCTCCGCTGGAAAGTGGAGGAGAGGCTCAGCATTGAAGCTGAGCCAAGTGGACGGGCCGTGGAGGTAGGCCCGGCGCTCGGGAGAAGAGTCCCAAGCGAAATTGGAGGCGGACCCCCCAGAGAGAGAGAAGGGGCCCGGAGGATGTCTCTGCCACGCAGGACAACCGAAAACCCGAGGAGAAATCCACATGCCAGGACGTGGACGCTTGATAAGCAGAACTACACTGCAGCAGCCTACAAATCGAGGTATGAGAGAGAGAGATCACACAGCGGCAGGAGAGCAAGGACTCAAAGCTATCTTCTCGGACTTCATGAGGAGGAGAGACTACAACAAAACAACTGGAACTTGGTGAGGGGGAGCGTTCAGGCCCAGAACACTCCCACAGAGGGACTGGTTACTTTCCAGCCTTGAAAAGGCTCTTTCCTGGACTAAACTTAAAGGAGGGGCTTGAAAGGACTGGTTGATAGAAATGTAATATATATATAGTTGTCTTTAGCTTGTATAGTATTTATTTGTGTAAATAAATGTATATACTTCCCCCTTCCCCTATAGAAGCCTCTGGCCTGAAAGTTTCTCTTTGGTGTTGGCATAAATTGTGGGAGGGGGTGGAGAAGCCTGAAAATTGGATTTTTTGGATTTCTAACGTGGCTCAAACTGCCACAATTTGTTAGCTATGGTATCTATGCCCCACTGAAGTGTTTTCACTTTTTCAGATATTAAAAGTTTTACCCTACAGAACATACCTCTTTCCAAAATGCAGGGATCTCATACATCTCTCCAGGATTTCCAAAAGGAAAACATTAGTATGCATGCACTATGTCATTCATGTGCCATAAATCCAACTTCTGGATATGTCAGGCTTACTGTGCCTACATTTAGAGTCAACCTGATCATGTTTAGTTCTTATCTGCTCCAACCAGGATACCAGATATCCAGAAAAATAGCCTGAGTCTTCCTCTTACATCCAGACATGTCCAGAGTAACTCAGACATACAGCAGCCAGCCAAAGCATTAGGTTGTGGCTTATTCTGTGAAAGAAGCAATGTGGTTTCCTCATGCTTTTTGAACCTCTTTACATGCACTGCCTGCAGTCAGAGATGAGAAATAATACCCTGGTTTTATGTATGGACCAATGCTGCTATCCTTCCATAGCAAACAGTGCCACTGTATCCCAATTCCAGCAAAAGAAGGAATCCTCTTAACTAGCATGGAAGGGATTGCTCCTTTGTGGTCTCAGAGCCCCCTGGGTCATGCGCTCCCACTCCAGCCAGGCCAGGTATGATGTTGCTCCAGTCCCCTTCAGATGGATGTTTGGCTAAATCATGGAGGCTGTTGCAATCATTTATTCATCCCTTTTGCAACTATGAGTTTCTATTCAAATTGTGTCATTTTAGTAGCAAGTAAAAGAGATGGGAATGAAATTTAGCTGCCAGTAGAAAAGGAGAAAGGAAGTACAGCTTTGAATTATCCAATGTGTAATGACAAATGCTGTTGGAAAAATAAGGTGCATGTCTGTCACAACCTAAGAATCTGCCTCATCTGGAGTAGGATGTTTGATAAGCAGCTCTCTGTTTACAGTTTTGCAGCCAAATTAAACTTTTTACCTATGTGCGCTGCCAGGACTACCTTCAGTGGGATAGCTCCCTACACAATTCCCGTGCTTACTAGGTTTACTGGTGTTTGTAATTCTAAGTTTGAATGTACAACTGGGTAGAAGGCTGTCTTCCTTTCTCAAAACACTGAATTCTAATAAAATATGAAACTACTTGTGAATGAGTTCTGTATTCACTGGATGGTTTTCACTGTGGTATCTCATTATTTCAAGCTATATAATTGTCCTCTAATAGGAATTCTCATACTGAATCTTGTCTCCTTCATGTGAATTTTCATAGGTGCACCATTTTAAGGCACGACTTCAGCTGTAAGACAGTTCAAATGAAATAGTGCTATTTTAAGCCAGTGCTTCTCAAGGACAGAAAATGCTTTATTTTGAATCATCCCTAGTCAATCAGCTAAAAGCATCAGATTTGTCCTAATCCAGTGGATCCAAAGAGTTAAATACATTCCTCTGGAGCAATGCCGCTGAGACAAATTAGATATTCCAAGCAGAACCAGGTTCATTGTGTAGTTTGCACATGTGAGGCAGTATTATTCGTGGAGTTTTTATCAAGAAAAGATACTGAATTTGTCAGGAAATAATATGTATTGGCCTAAATTGTGCAATTCTCATTCATACTTGTGAACATTTGCACAAATAGACCCATTGACTTCATGATGAAAGTGTTTCATTATGATCATTCCTATTTCAGTGATCATTATGTGATTTGAAATAGTAAAGCACCACAACCCCATTGACTTCAGTGATACTGCTTGGTCCACCAACATTAGTAAGGGCTGTGCAATGTAGTTAAAAGGATCTTAATAACAAAACCTCTGTTATCAAGCTAAATATAACCCCCACCACAACCCTGCCGTAGAATAGTCACAAAACTGCATGGGCTCAAGCTCTCCCATCCCCACACATACACACACATCCCCCTCCAGTTTTTCTTTCGGAACAAAACCAGCTGTAACTGGAGCCTGAGTTTTACAAACTGAAAGGAGCTTGTAGCAAAAAGAACAAAAGTGCTAGTGTGCAGAAGCCACCCTGCAAAGAATGTTGGCAGGAGAGGGAGCCAGGCCCTTCCACTGCTGTAACCTTAAACTATCATTTGTTGATGTTGATGTATTTCTTATAAGAGAGGAAACAAGAACACAAGAAAAAGGGAGATGGAGAACTTGAGACCTTTTGGAGACTAGGCTTTTCACATTTTTATGTAGCCTGGCAAGGCAGAAGGAACTCTTTATTGAGTGATAATAGCATATACTGCACAATTTACCCGTATGCTTATGTGAATGGGATACTGCCATAATCTGCAGGCTTTTTGTTTTACAGGAGTGAAACCAGTAAAGAAAAAATGCTTTGTTGCTCAAGTCTGAAGTGCAGACAGATATGGGATTGTGGCTCCAGTTTCAGAGAGAGCTGATGTTTCTTTACTGAGCAAGCTATTTAGCTATCAGATCAAGTGGTGTGATCTGGAACAGAGCAGTGCATTACTCCAGTATGAAAACACTATGAAGTTTAGTCTCTCCATGCACACTAGGAAGGAGTCCCAGTTAAAAGAAAGAACCATTTTAGTAGCAGTACTACTGCTTAGGGAGCTGCAAAGCCTGATGTATGGATTAATCTATAGTCTTGGGCTGAAGGGCTGTTTTTACTTCCAAAAGAAAAAGGGCATCTTCTAGTATGTGAAGAAAACAAACCAGTGACCATAAGCAGTCACTTTCTACCTGAGGATCTCTAAGCACCTCGGTGTCTTTACGCCCATTTGACAAACAAATTGTGACCAACAGAAGCTGTGGCAAAGCCATGCCCAGCACCCACATTTGCTGGCTCACTCTCTCTGCCCCCAAAACATACCAGTAAAAGTTTTCTATGTCAGTTTTACAGCAGTGTTTGTCTTTGAATGGCTGAGGTTGAAATCAGAGTTGCAGTGAAGTCAACAGCAATTTTGTCCCTCAATGCAGTGTCTCAGTTAAGTAGTAGATATTTTAATAAAAATATTTCACAGTCATCAACCCTGTATGAATTATCAGCAGCTGTCAGTTTTTGTACTGAAAGATAAAGGCCAGTAAAAGACATGGTATCATTTTAAGTTATAGTGCTATAAGGATGAAAAAATTCAGTCTATTCCAAGGGTTAAACCCAAGCTTCTTCTCTAAAGTTTCTATGGCAACTAGATGCAATCTATAGTGATATTGAAGTTAATGAAATGTTTCTTCCAGACCAACAGGGCAACATGTAGCATTCAGTAATGAAGAATGTCTTTGGGGAAAGAACAGTGACATCAAAGATGCCTTCTAGCAAACTATATTGCATGCTAAAAGCCTGCGGTAAAGTGCGTCCTGAAGTCCAAATTCCCTTCTGTTTATTCACACTCCATGTCTGCTCTGATAATGAGAAAGACTGGTAATAAGAACAGTAGTTAAGAAGGAAGAGAGTAAGAAAAGAAAATATATTTGATCACATCATTAATTGAATCATAAAAAAAAGAAAAAATAAAAACTTTTAAAGAAGATTTTTTGTGTGTTTGAAAGAGGTTTACTTTTCCTTATAAATGGACTAGCTAAATGTTGACATTTGATGTCAGCATGCTATATCATATCTGTATGCGCTCATGTATGAATCGTGTGGATACAGGTTAAATTCTGTCCTTGTCTTGACTTCTCGGAAGCTGAAATCTGTATTAGTCTCAATGCAAGCCCCAAACCACACATTTTTCAGCTAGGTTCAACCCATTTCATAAAAGACAAATCTTTTTACAGTCTTCAGTTTTGTCAAATATAACATCTCACTACAGATTTTTTGCTGTTATCTATCTGAAGTTCAGAATAGATTTTCAGTTTGAGATTTCACCTCTGTGAAAAACAAAACAAAACAATCAACAGTCCATCAGGATCACAATAAAATCTTGTGTCATCAAAATTCAATGAACCCTTCACAGCAAATCAGAGCCAATCAGAACATTTTAGTAGGACAGGCAGTCATTTTGGTGGTCAGGGTATTGCACGTGTCAGCTGCTGTGCTATGAAAAGATCACTGTGCATAGAGCTGAGGCACAAATAAAGCTGGCCAGGAAACATGTTAAGTTTGCTATGGCCAAAGAAATTAGATTCTTCTGCAAAAGTAAGTCAACTTTGTGATGAATATGTATTTTGCATTTTTATTAATTTTATTAATTTTGTGCAAGCTTTGTAGACAACCAGCCCATGAATACACTCACTTTTTGAGAACAGACTCAGAATAATTAATGTGTATGAGCACTGATCTGATGAATTGTGTATTACAACAACTGAGAAAATGTTCTTTGAGATGGATTATGATTTTGCCTCACAAAGTGTTAGGAAACTGAAGATCCTGAATATGCCCATCCAGAACATCTCAGGCTATAGACTAAACCTGCTGAGATCCTGTCCTCACCTCCTGCCCTATGTTTGCCCTGGTGCTTCTGTGGTTGCAGAATAAGTTCTTTCAGAGAAGTGATATAAACCCATCCTGCAAGAAAAGTCATTAGTTTATGGTTAGACCCGCCTTTCCAGCAAGGCTAGGAACACGCAGACAGGAACAACAGGGAAAGGCTTAAGTGGACTTAAGCACCCTCTGAGGCTGCTTTTGCATGCCATTGGTAAAATTCCTGAAGGGGTTGGAGGACCAAACCTGTTGGTGTATATTCAGTGAACTTCGGTGCTTTCAAGAGGAGGGGACTGGAAAGCCCTGATATGAAGAGGCTTCTTCATCTTTGCCCACGAGGTAGATCTGGGTAAGTAGATCTGCATGCATAGCTTTCAATTGCCTGGCTCCCAGTAATTTGACTGGTACAATTCCCATGGTGAGTGGATTTAATTCCTTCTGGATTTCTACAGTGTGAAAAGTAGAAAATAGAAAATTCCTTGCTGAATGTCTGTCCTTTCCAGTTCTTCATGAGTCATTTTTGTTCCATATCTAAAGAAAGGGTAGTCTTACACTACAAAATGAGTACAAAACAGTTCACACACGATCCGTGCTCCTTCTATACCATGACAAAAGCACTGCATACTGATTGCAGTTTGTGAAGTCCCATATTGCTGTTCCAAGTGACCTGTCCTTGCTCTTTTATTATCAATATGTTTCCCCACTGCACTGAAAGATTCTTGACTCATGGAGTTTTTCAGCACACGACTCTCATCACAGTGAATCAAACACTGTAATATAAAGCTCATCATTTATCAAACAGGCATGGGACTGAATTCAGATCCATTGTTAGGATAAGGTTACTGTGCATGTGGTTTTTCTGGGTCACTGTGATTGTTTTCTGGCAGTGTAATGCTTCATATGAGCTGCCGCAACAGCTCTATCTACGTGAGATATTAGTGTATGCTATTTTACCACCATACCTGCAAACTCAGTGTACATCAGCTTTGATGAATATGATGGTATAAATCCTGAGATGTTTATAAAAGCACTGCAAGCAATATAATTGGGAAGGGTTTTCCCCAAAATGCTTTCCATAAAGTATGTACAGGAAACTAGATTTGGATCCTGAACCTGTTCCCTAACTCAGAATAGCTTGTGCAAGTTTTACACAGGGAATGTGTTGGTCTTTTAGCAAGGACTTTGTAGTCTTGGAGCCAGAGGTGTAGGACAATGAAAACCAAATATAACGATGCTTCTCAAACACAGGGATGGTTGTCATGACAAAAGACCAGTTGAGTAAGGAGGCAAAGATTATTAAAAAGAATACATTGCACTCAGGGAGCAGACCCCCTCTTCCTCTTTACATACTGCTCAGTCATCATAGATCTGAAGGTCAAGGCTTTCCAGTATTCCCCTGTCTGTAGTCAGTGTCACAGCTAAGTCCTTGTTGTTTTATGTGATGAATTCTTTGCTTCCCCAAATAAAGAAAACTGTCTGTATTAGGTTTGTCTATTGAAAAGAAGATGTGCAGATTTGTGCATCTCCTGGCTCCACAGGAAGCTCTAAAGCTGAGAACAGAGTTGGCTGAAAAGCTGAGGAGTGAAGTGATGTGACAGAAGCAAGTATACTGTTACTACTGTCTCATTGTCCGTTCTTAGTTTGGCTCATTCCTCTCACCAGGTAAAGCACCTGGGGTAGTACAAAGGGGTTTTCAGGCTCTGGTAGGCTCCAAATCCCCTGCATGGGCAGTGGGGCGAGGGCTCACATACCCCTGCCCTGCCATCAGCAGGAGTGCTACGTACCCAGCAGCAGGGCCTGGGCAGCTGGCGGCAGAAAGCGGCTGTGAGCCAGGCACCCTTCCCTGATGCTGAAGGCCATCACAGCCTCGGGGCAGCAAATATACCACACTGCTGCAACCTGGGTGCAGTGCACTGCCTGCTAGCAGGGACCGCTGCTGCCAGTAACCATGGCATCTCTTGCTCTGCTCCAGGACTGGAACCAATTACTGTGGCCATCCTGTCATTTTATTGCATGAAACTAAACTACTCAGTGTGCACCAGTATAAACTTTTTTCTTGAATATTCTTCTACCATTGGTAATGTCACTAGGTGACCTAAATCCTTCATTCACACACATTTATTTTTAGTGAATGTCAGATAAAATAAGAGCATCACTGTGCAGGGAAGAACAAATCAACTGTATGAACTTCTTTCCTAGAGGTGAATAGTCTGTGGGGAAATTAACGTCAATTTTTAATCACAACATCACAATAGTATTTGACTCCCACTAAAATCTTTGCATTTCAAATGCAGGGGAAAAACTATAGTCTACTCTTAAATGCATTGAGTAAATAAATACAAAGGTTGACAAAACTAAATTTGAAATGTGCAATTTAAGTGTAAGATAGCTTAAAATGAAGCTGCTATTCATTTATAGATGAGAAAGGAGAGACATTAATTAGTATAATTTGGCAGTTAATTGTCATAAATGTTATTTAAAGATTCTAATCATAATCATGCATATCTAAGTAAATACCTGGAGACTATTTAGCTTTCATAAACTTCTTTATGCTAATATATTTATATATTCTAATACAATATATGTACATTTCGTGTGCATATAAATATATATATAACTCTATACACACAGCATGTTCATTAACATAGAATCATGTAGCTTTGAATGTATTGCAGATGGTTCTTTAAGTTTCCTTTTCTTTCCTTTTAGGTACCAGGTGTGGTAGAAGGCGTCACTACAAATAAAAGCTAAAGTCTTTTAAAGATAAAATTCCATTCAGTCATTTTCCATGTAAAACAAAAGTTACATATGCATAGGTAGACATGTATATTTATGATTACAGTATTCATAATGGTAGTATGGTAAGGCTGAACATCTGTCTGAATGCTGGAGAAAAAAATCCACTGAAGTGACAAGTGAAAGCTGGCCTCAAGTATTTCCTGTATGCAGACTTCTTGCTGGCAGAATTTAGTCAGTGTAAACATATTTTCATTTTGAATGGAGCAGAAAGAAAAAGGGTCACTAATAACAGGTAATGAAGTAGAAAGACAATTTACTTGAAATTAAATAATGGATCAGATTTTCTAGTGATTAAAATACATTTTTTTCCTACCAGGAATCTCACCATTAGTTCCAGGTAACAACATTCACTGCGTCAGTTCCGAGTTTCCTCTAAGTTCATGTCTGTGGCAACCACCATCTAATCAGTGATGCAAGAAAAAGACTTTCTAGATGTTAAAGGCTTGGCTTTGCTTTACACAGGAAACAGCCTCTGCGTTCCGGTTTTACACTGTCTGGGACCATGGCTCTGTGAACTTGCTTCCCCAGAGCCTTGCAGAGTTCACAACCAGGCCTGAACTCCATGGCATTGGTCTGCCAGCCCATGCAGAACTTTTACTGTCCAAGTGACAACCTCTGATTCCCTTCACTGTGTTTGCTACACATTTTCCAGTGAGACTAGGCACAGGAGTTTTCAGGGAGAGCAGATTAGCTTCACAAAGGCTGAAGTAGAAGCGATGTAAATACCAAGGTACAGACACCTTTTATTTTTGGGAGAAATTATGTTTTGTGAATTGGATTAGTAGTAGAAAAATGTTCTAACTTACCTAATAGATTTTTGGGGGCATTACATAGAATTTCCTGTGCAACACTTAGTACTGCTCATGAGGAAAATAAACTCATGCCTGAAAGACAGCCATGGGTAAAAATGGTCTTAAGAGTACTTATTTGTTAATGCCTGCTTAGACTCCATTAACTACAGCAACTCCTGCTTCATGTCGCTTGCCATCTGCTAGTCCTCAATTAGACCATCCTCTGGGAACTGGGCTGCATGGCTCTGCCCCAGCTGGGGCATGCTTATTCCCATGATTGGTCCTCAAGACTCCTGTGAAAGAGCTCCATACTGTGAAGGCTGCACAGTCGAGCTCTTAGCGGCCCTCTGGAGGGACCAAGTGGATGGACTGTGTTCAAAGTGCTTGGCAGGAACTATTCCCTTAGTGAAGGCAGCACCTGTGCCAGGGACCCCTGGGATATGACAGGGCAGAGAGGGTGAGTGTCCATGCACTGGTACCTCCAACAGGAGTTGGGGCAGAACTGCGTACTCTGTTACACTTCACTGATTTACCACTCCTAATGGCCTTTATGCCAGTGTTATATGTTAGAAAAGCTCCTTTGCTACTTTAATGCCACAGTCTGATCAGCCTAAATCATGGACATTATCTTAATAGCTTCATCTGCTGCTCAGCTGAGACACAGACAAAATTGAAATTAGACACAGACAAAAATTTAAACTCTTTCCTTTTTGAGAGAACCTTATCTTAAAGCAGTGCTAGAAATATTGTATAGATACACTCCTTTGGAAAACCTCTCAGTGCCTGTCCAGTCTCAAGAAGTGCTCTTGCAGGTATAGAGAGATAGAAATATTGCCAATTGAGGAGTGCTGTCCAGCTGTAATTTGGTTGACTTTGTTCTTCAAATGTTGCGTTTCAAAACCAAACTATCACTGCAGCAACCTACTAGAGATTCCTCATGCTGGAACAATTTCTTAAGCAATAATTTGCACCTAAAATAACCAAGCAAAGTTTAAAGTCATGCTCCTGAATTCTAGGAAGATGAATGAAGTTTTCCTGCTTTTTGGAATAGCAGTATAGTTTATTATTGCCTGTAGTCCTTATGATGAGGATAAGATGCTCATAGGAAGTAACTGAGGAAGCAACCATTTATGCTGTTACAGCAAAAGTCTACAGCATGTGGTTATTTATTTATCCACTGCAACAATTGCTTTATAAACACGCAGTACGTTCTTGGAGAGAAACAAGCCGGTATCTCTCAGCAGGGAAGAGGGAGCCCACTTGTGTGTCCCATCCAGCAGATGCAGCCAGCCATTGTTCAGGTATCGCACAGGGGATCTCAGCCTGGGCTAAACACTGCCCAGAAAGCCACATTACTGTGTCAAATGTCATCATCCTCCAAACTGGGTGAGAAACTTGAACTGAAGCGGGCGAAGTCGTCAACAAGGAAGTGTCCCATTTTCATGCTGATGTCCATGTTAAATAAAATGTGTGAGAAATTAAGGATAGAAAACAATACTAAAGTAAAATGATTACTAAGGGGATGCAAATTCCATTAAGCATCAAGAGCACTGAGTTCAGTAAATAAAAAGGTCATCTTTCTGTCTCTCCCTCACTCCTGACTGCAGCATGACTCAGAAGAGCAAACAATTGAATAGGTTTTGTTAGATGCTTGCATGCAGATTTGTCTGGGGTTTTTATATGTTGAAATTTCATTCAGTTCCCTAATTGTACCACAATCAATAAAATAAATACATAAAAAATGCAATTGTAAAAAATAATAATTTTTTCCATGTGTTTATGTAGTGGGTTGACCCTGGCCAGATACCAGGTACCCACTAAAGTCGTTCTCTCACTCTCTCTCTGCAACTGGACAGAGGAGAGAGAAAAAAAACAGCTAAGAATTCGTGAGTAGAGATAAGAGCTGGGAGAGGTCAGTGACTGATTACCTTCACGGGCAAAACAAGACTCAAAGTGGGGATAATACTTCTATTTATTACTAACGGGATAAGAGCCAAAGAGTGAGAAATAAAACAATCTTAAAAACACCTTCTCCCCAGCCCTCCTTCCTTCCATGTTCTCCCTCCTCCCCCCCCAGTGGTGCAGGGGGACAGGGAATGAGGGTTATGGTCAGTTGCTGTTTCTGCTGCTGTTCAGAGAGAGGAGTCCTCCCCCTGCTCCCGTGGGGTCCCTGCCACGGGAGACAGTCCTTAAAGGACCTCTCCAATGTGAGTCCATCCCTCTGGCAGCAGCTCTTCCCAAACTGGTGTCCCATGGGTCACTCCTCCATGGAGTGCGCTCCTTCATGAATGAGCTGTACTGACGTGGGTCCCCCACAGGGGCCACAGGTCCTACCTGGGAAAAATCTGCTCCAGCGTGGGCTTCCCTTTCCATGGGCCGCAGGTCTCCAGCAGGACTCTGCTCCATCCTGGGCCTCCCACGGGGTCACAGCCTCCTTCATGCATCCACCTGCTGCAGCATGGGCTCCCCCATGGGCTGCAGGTGGGTCTCTGCACCCCGATGGTCCTCCATGGGCTGCAGGGGCACAGCTACTTCACCATGGGCTGCACCACGGGCTGCAGGGGCTCTTCTACTTTCAGCTTTTCACACTATTATTTTATGTTCTGGCTTTCTTTATGGAAAAAAAAGACATTTTTGTTAGTATCTGCAATTTCTTTTGCTTATTTGGTTTATTCATGACAGCAATGGCTGTATTACTTCAGTGTCAGTATGCATGACCCCCTTGTGAATGCTATTGTAACTTATGTCTAACTGTAAAAGCATGTACTTGGTAAGACCCATAGTACAGTAAAGGCTAAGCACTCTAAGACCTGGTAAAGCATTTTTAAATCATTTTCTTTGTAGAATGGCTATTTTCTTCTCTCTTAAGAAAAAAATCCCAGCTCATTTTCCACATCAAAACTTTCAGTGAATCATGTGATGTGATAAAGCTCTATGAAAGTGATATGCTGCTCCAGAGCAGCTGGATGCACATCAAATCCTCTGGCTGGTAACCTGTTAAGATGCCCAGACTGGTGGATTGGTCATTATTTGTGGGTCTCACATAGAAGTCAAACAGAGAAATTTACAAGGGTGAGAGAGACATTTTGCCAGTCCCTAGAAGGGTTTTCTCACAGTTCACTTCATTACTCCTCCAAAATGCTACATAAATAAATGGCATTAAGAGAGGGAGCTCAGTGAGAGATGGGTCTGTGTTCTGCTAAATACGGATGGCAGCTGGAGTTGCCCTTAGTTCCTCTTGTTGACTGGTAGCACCAGGTGGGCTAAAAGGCATAGCAAAGAGCCAGCTTCCTCAATGCTGGAGAAATCTTGGCCAGCGTGTACCACCTTTGCCAGGCTGTGGCATTGTGTACATCTGGGTAGAGCATCAAACAAGTGTTGACTAAAGAGTAAGTATTTTCCCTGAAGTGCTTGGCAGAAAATAAACAACTGGAGCAACTGTCAGTAAATTTGAATTTCCTCAATAGCATTCTGGTCTCAGTGGAAAGAGGAAGGAAAAGCCAAACAAACAGTACGTGTGTTATAATTGACACAATAATGTTTTCATTTTCTACTTTGCCACAAAATATCAGCTGATACTCCATTTTCCCAGTGTCTTTCTCATCTGATGGCCAAAATGTTGCTCCAGGATTGGTAAGCATATTGAAAACACTAAACAATATCAATGGAATTCTTATTATAATTGACAGAGAAATAAACTCTCAGCCTTTCCTTAGTTCTTGCCAGGCTCTGGGCCATAACTGTGGCATACATGACATTGCCAAGCATCATTATCAACAATACTTGTTTCATTAAAAAAAACATTTTCTCTAGCATCACTAACCATTTCTTATTTGGTTTTTTGAATCAAATGCTTTGCTGACCTCTAATCAGCATAGATGTACTGCATTACTTTTGTCTAGAGAGTTGGTTATCTTGGAAAAGGAAGATAAGATTTTGGTAATATTTAACTGAATTAAGTGAGTTCGTGTTATATTCCATTCCATTTTCATTGCACCTCCAGATCTGATTGTTTTCCCCTAAAAAACTCTTTCTAAAGCTTTGCATTTTGCTTGGATCAATCTAATGGGCCTGTAGCGGTCCTGACCGCTCCTCTTTTTCCTCCCCTGCTACTTCATATGCAGTTACCACATACATGATTTTCTGGTTACTTAGTAGCTTTCAATTGAATAAATTTATTCCTAATACTTGGTATCGGATCTGGAATTTTCTGTGTCCTTCCTTTTGAAATGCAGTGAAGAAGAGTACCTAGTCTTTCATATCTGGAGATTTGCTTCCAAGACAGGTTCCATACCCTTTTTCCAACCTGTCTCTGCTTAATTTTTGGAATGTACCTGTATGTCCTTTAAGAAGTCTCTCTTCCTTCTTGTATAATGAGCCTAATTTTATCTTTCCCTGCTTTTTGGTTTTATGACCAAAGGGCCTTGTTTTAATTTTCTTTGAGTATTGAATATATCGACTTTATTCTTACACCAGCGAAATGTTTGTTTCTTGGCTGACATTTGTGGGGGTTTTTGTCATTTGCTTATCTTAAGTAATGTTTTTGTGACTTTCCCTACAAACTTTTGCCTTAGCGTATACATTCCAGATAAGATTGACACCTTTGACTTAATGACATTCCGTCTTCCTGAAGAAAGAGAGTTTTGAGCTTTTTTACCTGACTGACTTCACTGTCCCTTCACTTCCTTAAAGTTTGTCCTTGTAAGTTGGGAGCTTTCACTAGTATGAGTACTGCAATTCTTGCAGTAATAATAGTGTAGTGTAAACATCTGCTGCAGCTTTGATTTAGGTTACTCCAGTGCTGCTCTAACTGTTGCAGTTAGGTTTGCTCAGGCTAACTTTATTACAGATTGCTGAGTAACAGCCCATGCTTCTTGTTTGTTCTTCCATTCCATTTAAATGGCATCTTCTGATCATTCAATGCAAGGGTTACTATGACCAAGTTCTTTTATGAATGTCCTCACTACTAACAAAACCAAGCTTAAAACAGAATTTGGTCCCGTTGTTTTAACAATTATTTGATAAAAATGTCTGTTTGTTATTGTACTGGGGAATAGCAGGCCTCTGAATTATTAGTGGCATTTCTCTCAGTCTTTTTGCCTGGAAAGCTAATGTCACTTACAATTTGTCTCCTTCCAAATTCTCTTTATGTACACAGATTTTCCTCTAAATAATTCTTGGTCAGAGGGAAAGTGGTTTTGACTAGACCTCATTTTGTCACTTGTTCCTAGGCAATAGTCTCTGTTTTGGCTGCTGCTTTTCTACCATCTGAATAGTTGGTTATGTTTGCTCTTAAATATCTTCATTCCTACTGTGATGGAAAAGTTACATCATTTGTTTCAGATCCAAAAGAAAACAATAGATGGCTATTTCTTTGCTTGACTTTCAGCTCCAGTTTAGTACCCAAACATTATCTCTTTGTGTATCCTCAACTCTGATCCTAACGAGCTAATTTCCTTTTGTATCCTCCTAACTGGCAACAAGTCTTTGCAACACTTCTTGACAGGTCTGGCAGAGATACTGGCTCTTGCAGTGTCTATGGGCAGGTGGGGAGCAATTGTTATTGAGTTGTTGAGAGGCACTTCATAAATGTGCTCTTAGGCACCGCCAAGTTGAAGTGGAACAAAGGAAGTCAGGGAGAGTTCTCTCAAGGTCACAGAATAAACCCCGTCCCTGTTCCTATGCACTATTTGCCCACTGACATCCCTTGAATGAAAATCTGATGAAAAACAGGTTTCTTGAGCAAGTAATGCTTTATTTATGGAATTTGGTTTGCTATTTATGTTTGGTTTGCTATTTGTTTATTTATTTATTTATTTATTTATTTTGTATATTCAAAATTTTTGCTGAAAGGGTGGCAAATTCGTGCCTGGAAGCAAAATTGGAGAAAATTCAAAGCACAAATTTAGAAATTCTCCTTGCATATTCATGTAGAATAAATATTCCACATTTTGTCACTCTGTTATGGATATTTTCTGCCTAAATTTACAGACAGTCTGTGGGTAAGTTTTAGAAAAGATAGTGGATCGTGAGACACTCTATTTAAATCAATGTCATAATATTAAAAGAACACTGAGAGTATTAACTATACAGCACAAGGATTTGTGTCATATTAATTTTATTTAAATATCTGTGAGAATTATAGTACTTTTTATCACTCTTCCTGAAACAAGTGGTTAAAAATTACAGTTCAACATTCACCTTAATGCATTTTCATTTTAAATCAAACTTTTAATTACAGATACCAATGGACAAATTTATCCATTCAGAAAATGTAAATCTTCACAAAGCTGTTTATTTTTGAGCAGCGCTCTTCGAAACTATTTACCATGCACGTTTGGATGTTACCTACATATCCATGTTTTTTTTCCCTTTTCCTCTCTATGTGTATATAGGAAAAGGAAAGAGAAGGAGAAATGAAAGACAGAGTTGAGAAATCTCTGCTTTGATTGCTGATAAAACGTTTTCTGCATAAGTCACTAGTGTTCAGGGAGGCTGTAGAGAGGTTTAACCACCACCATCAATAAAATATTTCAATGGTTTATAATCTGAAAGAGAGAGCCCCTTTCAAATTTGTTGCCTCTTTCTATTACAAAATCTGCAGCTGGTTCTTCAGTGTGCTTTGCCTGATATGTTAATCAGCTCCCTTATTTTTGCTAGGCAGCAACCACTCCTTCAAAAACCCCACCTAATTGAGTGCTCTATTTTGGGGTGTTTTGTCTTGCAGCTGGGAAGCCAGACTTTTTGCCAGTAATTTGTAGTCTCTGCTTATGAATGAAACAACTTTGTAGCTTCCTCAAGCTGAGTTTTTGGAAGCTATTTGTCAAAGCATTTTTCATAGTTCAAGGCAGAAGCCTCCACTAGGAAGTAATGAAAAACATTTGGTAACCAGTGGAATTTGTTGATACTGGTGTTTCTGTTTTTAATCAGAGGTGGTCTCCTGCTGGGAGTTTCCCCTGTTATATATATCTTCTGTAGAGAAGACATTTCATGTCTCTCTCGTAAGCCATTTTGGATTCACCAGATTCTTTCTGAAAAGTCTTTCTTCTCCTGTGACTTGCTTCTTTTCCTTATTTATTTTCTTTTCCTTATTTATTTTCTTTTCCTGTGAAAACTATATATATTCAATAATATTTTTCAAAGTTTTAATTATTCTCATTTTTTTGTCTCCTTCAAGGCCTTAATTTTCTTGGAATTTAAAAATGTCTCTGTTATTAAGGTTTAGTTCTTAGCTTTCCCTACACTTTCTCCCTTATAAGAGCAGTCTTCTGGTTACTAGTGTTTCACAGTGCTGGAAAGATTGCAAAAATATTGACATGCTCTTTTCTCCCTCTGAAAATCTGCCTGAGACAGATTTTTTTCAAGCCTGTTTTATTTCCAATGTAGTCAATCCACCAGACTGCATCAATAACTCTTCCTCAGTTAAGGTTGTTTAAAGCAAATACTATGTTCTCCTATTAATGTATCTCGCTATTTCCCTCTAGAGAAGCACTGCTACTAGAGATTGCAGGGCTGGCTGCACAGCATTATGAGGTATCAATTTTTCCCTCACCAGCCGTGAATAACCCTATTCACAGCCTTCAATTTGATTATGAGTTTTCAGATGAAGGTTGGCTGAGGGTGGTGGAACTGTATAAAGCATGGCTATTTCTGTTCACAGACACCAGTGACAGTGAGTAGCATAGTCTTTCTCTCTAAGGAATCACCATCTCTTTTGTTGACGCTCCCTGATGCTTTGGCAGATGCCCAGGACTGATGGGCACAGGGTAGGCAGGCATCCTGCTGCTTGAGGAATGGGGCCAGAGTACCTAGGGGATCAGCTCCATTACAGAAGTTCCACATGAGAGCTCTGTGACCAAGTGCCAGAGGCAGGAAGCAGGATGCTAATGCCATAGCCAACACAATTGCCAAATATAGCAGGGCAGTATTTGGTGCAAATTGAATGGTTAGGCATTCAGTAGGATGACATTTGTAGGAGGAGAGCTCACAGTGGTTGCTGAAAATCTAGAGGTGGTAAGAGCTCTAACCAGGGGCAACAAAATTCTCATTATTTTCTCTTCTCCTAATGTCTTCCATGTATCTCATCCAAATTCGAAATTTTCAAGAGAAATACTGACTTCTTCCTACTTTGAGAGCATGGTACTTCCTAGAGTGCTGCAGCCACAGAAAGCAGGCAGTGACCTACTGGGTTGTCTTGTATTTAGATCTTTGCTTACCTCCTACCAATAAATAATGGTCTAAGTAGTTACATTTGTGGTATTTACAGCCTCTTCAGTAGAACTGAAAGGCATTTTTTCTATTAAAAATGAATGTAGAGCATTTTCAAAGGCTCTTGACTTCGGAAAAAAGGCCCTTTACCCAGGAGACAACCTAATCTTTTAAATTTCCTTCCCATGAGCCTGTTTTTTAGATAATCCGTCTTTGCCTGCTAGCATAGTACTCTTGATAATGAGCCTGTCATCACATCAGGTTAAAATGTATCACTACAATTAATTTCTTTAAAATATATTGTTAAGAGGATAATGAGAACTAAGTCCTATTTTAAATCTGATCAGGCAGTGCAAGAGAAGAATCTAATTCTTTTAATGAAAACCGACAGACTTTTACTTCAAAACCAACTATACTTCATTAAAATCAGGATAAAAGCCTGCAAAGTAGAGCAGCTGTGAGTTCTTCAAAGTAAGAGAAGAATTCTTATATTTTTTCAGTATGACACCGTGTGTATGTAATGGATTAACTCTATTTCCATACTCTGGCACCTGAAGTATTGATCTTCTTCCTTCCTGTTCATATAACTAAAGGAATTTGAAGCCAAACCAAAGACAGGACTTTTAGGCACTTCAGATGGAACTTAGGTAGAATTTAGATGCCTATATCCAACATTTTAGTGCTGAAAACCTTTGCTTCAATTGTTAGCTGATCTTGAAGATACCAGAATTCTTATCTTTTGATCTAAAGCTTTCCAGGCATTTTTTTTGCACTGTCTCAGTTCTGTGCTCAGATGTAATCAAAATCACAAGCTTGAGAGTAGAACACTTTCGTTCTCAGGGGCTTGAGGCTGTAGGTATTTCTGGAATGCATTTAATATTACTGGCCCCTCTAAAAATAAATTCGTGATAGCCACTGCCTTCTTTTAAGGCATAAGAAGATGCACGTGTCATTACTTCTACAGTAGTCTGGGGCACTGAGGTGCTCTAAGAGATGTGAGTTCAGTCCCTTCCTTTCTACCACTCGGAGAAATTGAATAGTGTTCTCAAAGTATGGCATATTCTGAATGGGGAGAACTGAAGAGGAGCAGAAAAGGGATTAAAGATTTCACTGAGCTAAGGAGGAAGAACATTGGAGGTGGTAGAACTCTGTGACTAGGAAGATAAGGTAAACCTCGCAGGTGGTCAGGTAAATTCTGCTTTCACATATCTTTTTTAATGTTTAATGTAAAGCACTATTTTATATTATCCACTAATTTTTTTTCCAAATAAACTGATTCAAGGCAAAATGATTTTTAATATTATGGTATTATTGTATTATGGTACTGTCTTCTGACAGATTGGTGGTTTGGGTGTGTTGTTTGTTTTTTTTTTAATTAACAGCAAAGGATGCAATAAAAATACAAAACAATACAGGAAAGGTAAAAGTGGCACAGAATGATGTGGTAT
The DNA here is from genome assembly GCF_003984885.1 of Neopelma chrysocephalum. Taxonomy (NCBI): domain Eukaryota; kingdom Metazoa; phylum Chordata; class Aves; order Passeriformes; family Pipridae; genus Neopelma; species Neopelma chrysocephalum. Next base: position 29,909,631 of record NW_020897693.1, read on the forward strand.
ATTTTTCACATGTTTGTAGCTTGCAGCTTGCAGCAGTAGTTTGCCAGCTAAATTCTTTAGGAGTCATTATAGTACCAGAAATATGATAATTTAATCTGTATGTAAATAATTTGTGATTCAGGTGAAAGCTGAAACCCACTATCCTTTCTACAAATAAGCAGTTCAAACACAGGAAAATTTTAGAGATATAATTTTTATGAATAGAGTATAATTTCTTATTATTTAAAATATCGAAGTTAAAATTTCTTGGGGAGTAATAATTTTCTGTATACGAGAGCAATCATCCTCAGGGATGTCTTTGGCAGCCTGGCAGTGTACATGGTTAGAAGTTCTGGGTGGACACTCAGAGATGGCCATAGCATGACATTATGGAAAAAGATGGGTTACTAATACTTCCATATGTAATTATGAAGATATTCCTATCAACTCATACAGTGAAACCAACTCATTAGACATGGAGAAGGTCACTACAGGGGATGGCATTACAACGGGGAAGCAAGCTGATGTTATGTAGCTTTTCTTCATCAGAAATGCAGGCACTGTGGTGATGATGAGGACTTGGATGCTGGATGCCAAAATGAACTGCTGAGAGACATCTAAGGGACAGAATTGCAGTGCCACAGGAAAATATTTCTAAATGTTTATAGAGTTCTCTGTGAAAACAACATAACAGTGCATAGAGAATTTAATTAAATTTAGAAAAGGGGTTGAGAGCAAAACAAAAAGATTATTATAGCACTTTGTGGACCTGCAGTATTGTCACATCTTGATTATCATTTTAAGTTTGATGATTTAATCTCTAAATGAATATAGAAGAATTAGAAATTAAGAACTGAACAGGACAATAAAGCCATATATTTTGCATAACTTCTGAGTGAGGCTAGAGGAGGACAACTTCAGGGAGAGGATAGAGGTCCCTAATATCAGAAATCATATGGAAAAAGGAAATGGGAAATAATTAGTGAATATGTCTTGGAGGATAAATGCATGAATGAAATAAGGTTTTAAAACAAACCTGAGGAAGTTGTGCAATTTTGCAAGTTCAGTTGTGGAATGAAAGGTGTTGTCTAATCCAAAAAATAGTTGGAATAATCCATAAAAAATAAGGAGTCTTCTTAACGTGATCATGTAGATCCAACATCTAGTTTAGGTAGTCCTTGTGTTCCTGACCTACAGAAAGTTCGTTAAACTTGTTTTTACTCTGAGATGATATGGATTTCTCAGGTGGAGAGAAGGCCGGCAACATGAAAATTGTAGTTGCTGAAAGAACCATGCTAACAAAGTTCATGAACATAAAATATTGCTCAAAATGGCTTAGAGAAAACTGTGAAGATTAAAATAGAGACCATCTACAATCTTTCTCACCAGCCCAACTGAAATGTGTGAAAAGTCCTAAAATGTGTTTCTAAGTCCTAAACCTGAGAAAAAGCAGAACTGTCGATTTCCAGAGATGCTAACTGTAGCTGGTTTGAAGTTGCTTATGATTGCAAAGCCTGCTACAATGCTTTAGGAGTGCTGTGAGACAGCCTGAAAACTAAGTAGCTGTGAGCATTTTGTAGAAAAAGAGTAAAGAAGTTGTAAGGAGAGGAGCTTCCTTACAGTGAGAATTTCAATAACATCTTTTCTACCTAATTGTAAAGCCAGAAAGGTTTGTTGTTTTTTTTAATATAGTATTGAGAAGAACTGTTGATTTACAGAAATAAATTAGTTCCTTACAGTATTTTTTTTTAAATACTGCAAAACATAAGAACTGTTAGAAATATTGCTCCCAATGCTAGAATGTGTCTGTTTCCCCTGAATACAAGCATTTTCTTACAGTTCTAGTCAGGATTAGACCATCCTCTGAGGCTATGACTTTAATGATTGGTTTGTGAAAGGATTTTAAAAATCACTGAAAATATTACGAAATTCATTGCCTGATCTGCCAGTAGGTAGCATCTGAACAAAAGCATTATTTCCCTTTGTGAATCACGAGTACTATTGATTGTCTTTCCAGTAAATGTGTAAAGCTATAGAAAGTGTATTATAACTTGTTCCTGTAAATCTTATTCTGAGTGAATGAGCTTTTTGAAGTGGAAGTTCTAGTGATTTATATTTACAGCAGCCCAGTCTGAATTTCAGGAGGATGCTTGTTAAAATTGAATGAGGACAGAGTCTGGATGGCTTAGCTTGTGCTCAAGTAGTCGTGGGATATAAAACAATTATTATAATGGTTGCTACTGACAAATAGAACTCCTCTACTTCACTTCCTGTAAAACCTTGAGGCTGAAAACATGTAACTTCCCTACCTTGAAACACATCAGAGTTTATATTATTAGAGCTCTGTGAGAAGAAATAAATATGTATATTTACTTTGTATCTATTTGAACTGGTAAGAAATTTTGTCTTATTTCATGAAAGCCCAGTGCTGCAATCTGCTAAGCATTCTGATTTACGTCTAAGGAGGATGTTCATAATTTTCTATTAGTTGATTGGTATATTTGAGTTCTTCATGAACATTTGAGCTTTTGGTAATCCCAAGGTCATGCCAATGCACCAAACTTATCTGTCTTTCATTAAATTTTAGCAATACAGGAATTCTTGGAAAACATGCTGAGTCACCGACCTGGCAAATAATATCTATCTAGGTTCCATTGCATCCAATAGGAGTTTACCTGTTGACTTCAGTGAAATGGGAAATTATTTCAGATGAAACATGAATTATATCACTGTAAGATTCACCTTAATTACTCTGCCTTGACTTTGTAATTGCTTTTTTGAATGACCATTGTACAAATCCACCATCATGCTCAGGTTTTTTTTTTCAGCTTACTTACATTTATATATAATAATATAATGTAGAAAATCAGCAGAATGTTATCCTGAGGAACATTCAAGGTCAGGTTGGATGGGGTTCTAAGCAACCTGACCGAGGTGTCTCTGCTCATTGCAGAGGGGTTGGACTAGGTGATCTTTAAAGGTCCCTTCCAACCCAAACTGTTCTATGATTCTGTGATTCTAAGGAAGCCATATCATTGCTATCTCAATGACAGGGAAAAGTACACACACAAAATTGTGTGTTTAGTATGTGTAAGCAAGTGGGTGAACCAATATACCTGATAGGACAAAGCCAATATTTTGGGTTAACCTGACCTTTTCTCTTCCACTACAGACACTTTCTTAAGAACTGAGAGGCATGATAACAATGCTGCTTTTTAAAATATGATTGTTGAATTATTCATTGTATTTTAATAGAGAATAATCATATGCAACAGGTGTTTTTCCTCTGGCTTGTTGAATTGCAGTATAACTACCCTCCAGTTATTGGCCTCAGGGAAAGAAGCAGTAGAACAAATCAGCCTTATTTTAAAATAATTACTGCAATCCTACAGTGCCTGTCAGTTGTTATTTTCCTGTTTTATGTCAATGTACAGTACATGTACAAATAGGACTCTGAAACTGGGAGAAAAAATGCAACCTATTAAATAAATTTGAGAGAATAACTAGTGGATTTAGTAAATATGATTCTAGTAGAAGTGAAGGCCCCTTTCTATATGTTGTATTAAAATCCTTTTAAGCAGAGCAATCACAAATTCCTAGCATGATGATAAAAGGAATAAGGATTATTATAATTTTGTTCCAAATAATTGCTATGATATAAAGATTTGAGGGGCTCGGTCTTTGGCTTTTACGTCAGCATTTAAACAAGATTAATTTAAGGAGGATTAAGTAAAATTTCAAAAGGAATTGAAAGTGTGTTTCACCAGTCTGATTCTTTTACATTTCTAAAATACGATGGCTGTTAATAAGACATGAGTGCTATACCAAAGTGAGAACTGCATACCTATTTAATGTGATTGATGCAGAGAAGCCTTGTGATGGATCCTAGGTACTTACATGGGGGAAATCCAGCTCATGCCTCCCTTCCACCCTTGTGCATTTATAATACTGCAGGTCAAGGAAGAGCTTGAAAAAAAATATGGTAACCATCTGTGACAACCTTTAAACAACACAGTACCGCTCTGTGTTTACCTCGGGGAGTTAAAATGCAGGTCTTTTCAGAGGTGGTAAATTACTCAGAAAAGGCTTAGGACACACCTGAAAAGTTGCCGTATTCCTTGTAATTTTTTCAGTCTCTTTTTCAGACTAACATAGTAGCAGGACTGGGAGATGTGGACTTCTGATCAGCTGCAATGCACTGCAGCAAGATGCTGCTCAAGCCTGCAGCTTTCCTGAAGCTGGTGCAGTGTGAGGTGGAGTTGTTCCTTGTAGCAGACTTGGAATATGAAAAATTTATTTCACTGTCCTCAGATCTGCCCAGTAGAATGTAAAGACAAATGAAGAATTAGTTTAAGTGTAAATTGGATGTTATTAACCTTATGTAAATGGGTAGGCTGCTAAGAGGACTTTCCCAACTACAAAAAGAATATAAATGTTTTTTGTTATGGTATATTCTTGTAAGACCAAAGCTGATAATTCTTAAATAACCTATATCTCAGAGCTAGAACCCAAGGCAAATTTACTTGTGCTTCTGAATGGGGCAGAGAAGATTTTGTTTCTACTTTAACAATTAAAGATTCTCTCATAGCAGAGACATGGACATAAATTGTTTATAATTTTCAACTTGTCCCCTCACAGAAAATTATCTTCAGAACACATAGTGCTATCCAAAAATAATAGAGACATTTTCAGATTTGGAGAGTAATACAAAGAAGCTCATTTTGTTGGACAACAGATTAAAAGAATTGAAGCTTTGTACCACAAATGTTAGGTAGGAATAGTAATCATCATGGCTTTTTTCACAGTCTGCATGATCTTTGTTAGTGTTTCATAATGTGAAGACTGAGCGATATACCGGTACTTAGACAAATGATAACTAATATAACACATTTGTCCTACTTGTTTTTAATTCACATAATTTGTTATTCTGGTGCTTTTAAAAATAATAACTTTTTAAATAAAAACATCTTTTAAATAATAAAAGTATTCCAGTTAGCCTTTTACATACAGAACATTAAAATAAGAAAAAAGGTAGTTCTGCTTGTGTTTATTCAGAAATAATAAAAATTATGCATTTAAAATATTAATGGAAGCTGATGAGTAATTAAATTTAATAATTTTGTATATTTATTCTTCAAATTCTTCACTAGCCTGTATTAGTGAAATATGTAGATAATGAAAAGTAAAAAATGGGCTTCACCATTCAATTAAAGATAAAACAGAAGACACTTTACAGGTTTTCCTTTCCATTCCATTTCTACCCTATATCTCTCCCTCTCAATTTCAGATGAAGGCAGGAAGAAAAAGACACTTCCAACAGTTGGACTCCCATTTCTCCCTCTTAGCTCCATACAAACTTTTATTTCCCTTCCCTTCAGCCAGCAAGGAGACACATTGTGCGTCTGATTCTCAATCCAGAGGAATTCTCCATGCCCATAAGTGAAGTTATTGTGAACTTACTTTGACCTAACTGAATTGTCAGTAAAATCAGAATCCAGCTCTACATCTCTGACAAGAGACGAAACAGCTGAACAAGAGTAGGCATGGAGGAAACACACTCCCTTTTCTTCCTGTTTTCCTGCTTTGGCTTCTTCTCAGTTCCTCCTGAAAGCTGGACACAGAGATGGAAATCCTACATTTACTGCAAACTAAGTTTTCAACAGAGGAAAATAGTATTTTGCAACGAATTTGAGAGATGAACAGGTTAGATCTTGATGTCTTATTTCTTCTGAATTGTATTAATAAAGGCCCCAATTTTTTTCCTGTCAACAAAGATATAGAGCGAGGTTATTTAAAAATTACAGAAGAGATTCGAGTTATGTCAATACTATTTTCTCTTGAAACAGATGGAAAGTATGAGATGTTTCTTACCATTTAACTATTTTTTCATATGTCATTTGTTGTTCTAATTATGAATGATTAAAACTTACTTAGAGGAAATATCAGGCTAAGTGAAGTTGACTATGGTGAACCTTTCAGTTGTAGCTCAGGATTTGTTATAACTAGCCTGCATTTTCATTACACACTTTAGAAGACTTACATCAATTTCAGAATTCCTTCACCCAAGAATGCATATGTGTACAGACTAACATATCTTCTTTGGAGGGCTTTACCTCTGTTAGAAATTATACAGTTGAGGTCCTTTTGGAAATCTAGACCCTAGTAGGATACTTGCTCAACAGGTGTAGATAGTTAAAAGCTCAGTAGTAGGTGCCTTCATGCATCTTCAGTTATATATATATATATATGTTCAATAAAAATCCTGTGTTAACAATGTAAGTAGTGAAGGTGATTTGACAAGGAGTGTCATTATAAGAGATAAATTAAATATTAAATTAAAAAAATCAAATGAATCACTGATAAGATTAACTTGAACATATTTAAACTATGGTTTGATTTGATCATGCTCAGTGTTTCTGGTTCATTAAGATTATAGTCTGATTTCCCAGCTCTTTACTCCTGATTTATGCCTAAGAACAAGGTATACCATTGATTCCAAACTTCTTGTTTTAACTCAGTGCTAAATTAACTTTAAATTATGGATTGGATTTCATTGCATTTCTGATTCCCAAAATTAAAAGCAGAGTAGGGGAGAGAGAGAGTGCAAAGGAGAGAGAAGACAAGAGTGCAATGTAATGCCTGGTTGTCTCTAGTAGGAACTGTCTCTATTGCTGGGAAGTAATATGTTACACCACTGTTCCTACTTCTCTTTTTTATTTGTGAATGTTTGCCAGAGATTACTATCACACCACTTCATACTGCTGTTAGTTAGTGAGGACTAACACTGGGGCAAATTTACTGCAAGATGGTTAGAATGTGAGCCCCAGTCTGACACACTAGAATCAAATCTATCTCTGTTGGTAAAAGGTTTTATAAAAATTATTAGGCAGTAAGGGACAGATTTTACAGATATTTAAGCCTTAAATAGTTTAGTGTGGAGTCTACTATTACAGTTTTTAAGGCATTTGCATGTCTGGCACTGTTATATTACTGGGAAGTAGTCACACAGGCATTTTGAAAAATCATAGTGGTTTTTGTTTCCTGTGCTACTGCACACCTAACACTACAAACTATATGCAATTTCTCAGTGGTGGGGGCTTCACAGGACAGGAGGTGCCACACCTCTCAGGAGGCTCCAAACTTTGTCCTTAGAGCCTACACTCACAGTCACAAGGGAAGTGCCATCTGGACTTATAATAGTCCTCCCCAAATTCTGTTTTTCAATTGTTTTAATCATCAAGGACTTAATCACAAATTTCTAATTATGATGTATATAGCAAATATGGGCACTCACAGTCACTCTTTTTAGAAATGTAACTCATTTAAGAATGATTGAAAGAAACTTAGAACATTGCGCTATTTTGCCCTATGCCCGTGGACAGGAACTTGCCACCTATAAACTTTGGGTATTCCTTACCCCAAATCTTAATTATATTTGAGCTTTAAAAAATTCTCAGACTATTTGCAATCTTCTATATGTTTAGTGTATTCGTGATTACAAAAATGCAAAGCTCATGCCTCAAACAGAGTAGGGGACAAAAGGGAGGCAGTAAGATGAGGGGCTGAAAGTACCAGCAAACTGACATTCATCACTGTATCAATGGTAGCACATATCTGTATGGACTCCTGCAGTGAACTATTTGACAGGACAACGTAAGGCCATCACAAAAAAAGTCTGCAATGCTTTCTTACAGCAGTCTCCAACTCTCATTTTGCAGTTCTGAATCACAGTATCATTTCCATTCACATCACCTAGCTTTGCAGAATAAAGCTGAAGAGTTTGGGGCTGTAATTCCCCAAAGCACCAACAAGGCACTCATGGACTTCTCCTAGGACCAAATCTTTCCCAGAGTCATAAACCCTTACTGTATGCTCTGGTGACTAACTAAAACTTTAGCTATGCCTTTAAATTGATTCTTTATGTCAGCAGAGTTTTTATTCTACGCAATTTTTCTTCAAGATGTGTTTGGTTAGTGGAACTAGAGTAAGTATTTCATAGGATGATAGGAATAAAACTGAATGGCAAGCAAACACCTTTACTGATCTTGGACTTGCTGACTGGACATCATAATGAAAGACACACTGGAAAATCATGAATGGATGACTGGTCACTGTTCTCTGTGAAGCACTATATTGGTACTCAAGTCCTGGGCCTGAAGCACTCGTGCAGATAAAACACTGTCCACTGCAAGTCTGTGGGAGATTTCCCCAGGTAAAAATTGATGGAATGGTCCCAAAGAGCAGTCATCTACAGGGACCTCATGGGTTAAGGTCACCTCTGACTCTCTATAGGAGACAGATCAAGAACCTTCTGCCAGCAGTGCTTTCCTGGGTCTAGTGACTGAGGCTCTGGTGTTGTTGACAATCATTGCAGGCTCCTGCTGTGGTGAAAAATTACAAGCACATCTTTAAAGGGGTGTAATTTTGGGGATCTAAAGATTACTTTGTTTAAAAATAAAAGGCAAACCACCCATGTTTAAGAGAGTTCCTTTTTCCTGCCATTGAAGGGATGTAAACATGAATTTATATAATGTTTTTGTTTGTCTTTCTATGGCTCTGAAGCCTTTATCAAATCTCTACTGTTACTTATTTTTATTATGTTTTAGAAGTATCTTAAAACATTCAGTTTTCATGGAATATTTTCTCCAGAACAAAGACTGTTCTGAAGGATAATATTGAATGCTAAAAGGCTGCATGATCCAAATTTGTTAGTTTTAAAAGAAAAGCATGTCCTCCTTTTTGAAAATTTCTGAATTATTATGAGCTCTGTTCTTTGCTTCTACTAGAAATATTCTGAATAACCAAAAAGTAGAAAAAAAATAGTTAGAGAACAACCTTCTACCACCTTCTTTCTGTTTTTAAAATTGAACTTTGCTTTCTTCTCCAGGGCTATGACCAGACTTCTAGCACTAAACTGAGGTGTTTTGTCCAAGATTTGAATAATATGATGGTATACCTGAAACCCGAAAGTGTATTTTATAATTAATTGCTTTTCTAAATTTGTGCTATTTCACTTCGGGTCATTTTGAACTTACAGGATTTCATTTTGGGAGGGATGAGGTTTTGTAGAACTGTGCTTTGAAAACATGCTGTAAATCTGTTGTGCAACTCACCTAACTACTCCCTTCAGTGCAGGGTGCTGTTTCACAGGATACACCATTTGGTTTACCTTCAATAAGATGCTAGAAATGACAGTCCTGTTTTGTCTCTCTGTCCCACATGTTTCCACTCCATCCCTTATATGAAATCTAGGCTGAAAAGTGACTTAATTCTTGCTTTGGATGAGTCAGATTTCTACTAGAGCAGTAAGCTAGTCCAACTCACTCTACAGCTGCTGAGTTAGGCGGACGTAAGCAAAATGAGGGGCTGACCATACAGATAATGTGTGACACAAAACAAGCAGTCTCAGTGACTGTTCTTTACTTTTGATATTAGCTATGTCTGGGCCAAAGTCCACTGCTCCGTGGGGCTTGAGCCAGCTGCATCTACCTTGCCTGTAGCAACAGGTGTGTGTTGCACTGGTTTTGAACACTGAATCTTCCCCACCTGTGCCTGAGTTGTCACTCTTGGCAAGCCAGCATGGGAGTGATAAGAGAGCTTTGTCAAGCCTGAATGACAATATTGTTTACTAATCTGAATACCAGAATGTGCAGCCATTTTTGAGAGGCCAGATTATAAAGCTGTAGCGTCACACTACAAGGGGCTGGCCAGCACAGGCGGCAGAGCACGGCCCTGTAAGCACAGCCCCTGCTCGGGCACCCTCAGCAGCAAGGGAGTGAGCATCCTGGTCACCTGAGATCTGAGCTCCTGGCATCTGTCCTGTCTACAATGGAAGTGGTAACAGGAGCAATTGTACTAGTTTGTATTTTCTTTCTGTGAAAGAAAATGTGTAATATTGGTCTGAAGAAGTACATACAGTCTTTCACAGAACTTTATTTTACCTGAGGAGTTTAATCCTATGTAAATAGATTGCATATGATTTAAACAATGCAAATATATATATTCGTGTAGTTACAAGATGCTTATCTGCCTGAAGGACCTTTTAATGATTTTATTGTGATATTTTTTTCCCTAGAATGAAGAAAAATTCACTTGAGTAGAATCCTCTGAAATCTCTGGGATGTGTATCCTATGTATAGTCTACATGTAATTTACATAAATTTTGGAACGAAAATACAGTGACAGCCTACTTTATATGTGGGGGGCATTAGAATATAATAAAAACTACAATAACAAAAAGTGTTCATATAAATAAACGAAGCATTGTGGTTATGCAGTAGAAAGATTAAGAATTCATATTAAATTAGGTAACTGGAAATTTTTTTACCATTACTAGAAAAATACTTGGTAGAAGTCAGTGGGGGTAGTTGGTTACCATTGTCATTAATCTGAGTATTACCAAAAGAGACGGATGACTAGAAATAAAATACAGCAAATATTTTTAAAAGAAAAGAGCAAATCACTGTGTAGTTGCTTCTTTATCATTCATAGCATGGAATGCATATTAGTCATCATAAGTGCTGTGCGGAGGGAGTAGATGCTTTAAAAGCTTTCTTCCTCTTCTGGAAACATCATGAACCGAGAGTGTAGAAAGAAATCCTAGAAGAGGATAAACTATCATGTTTATTAAGAACATCCTATTGATGGATTAATTGGGAGGATGCTAAAAATTTCCCAAGGGAAATGATCTAGAGCTAAGACTTTTACAATCAACATCTAGAGCATTTTTTTATAACGTAAGAGAAATCCATTTAAATTGAAAATACTGTGTATCAAACTTTCTAATCTAACCACAGATTAAAAAACAACCAGTAACAGTGGAGAAAATGATAAAATTAAGCACATCTTAGAAAAAAAAATCCTGTACGCATAGCATGGCTAAAAGTTCAAAGCTGCTTTAATACTTAAATTTGTGAGAGTTTATTTCATAGAAAAGAATCAAATGCTGCATTTTAAAAACAGAATGATTGCCTTAGAAGAAAGAAAAGTAATGCCTCGAATCTACAATGCCCTGCCTAAAGGGTTGGTCTCTCCTCTGCATTTCATTTTCATGTGCTACCTTCTATTACAACAAAAGTACTGCAAATGCAATCAGAGTGATGTCAGCGAAGAAGAGTCTGCAAGCAGAAGCTGAAGGGATTTCTGTCTTTGCAATAGTAAACATGGAAAAGTCATGAGCCTTTCAGGAAAGAGATAGGAAACAAGCAGAGGAGCAGGTCAGTGAATCCAGCATTTAACTTTTCTGGAGGATTCCTGTACCAACCATTGCCCATCTTTCATTCACCTTCTGGTCTCTAGCCTCTTTTGTTCCCCCTCTCTCTGTCAAATTTCTTTCTCTCCGTTGGAGCCAACTTCAAGGAAATTTCAAGATCATCTTCAAGAGTTTACTGTGTCAACTGGCAGCTAATTAGAGCTAGCCTACAAAAAGTACTACTTATACTGTTATAAAAATATTACCTGATTATAGCAATATCTGCAGGAAAAAAAATCCCTATAATTGTTACTAACTGGAATGTGATACAGCTGAGCCATATCAGTTTATTTGAATGTCCAGAAAATTATTCACATCTTTTTTTAAAAACTGCAGTTTTGTTGAAAATTAATAATGATGACCTTGAAAAATACACGATTTTGTTCCATATTTTTCTTAACTTTGAAGCCATACTTGTAAGACAAATTGTTTCCAGTATCTTTACAGTGAAAATATCTTACACGCATATTATGAGCTCACAAGCCTGAACAACAAAATTCAGTTTATAAATTCAGTATGCTGTACCTGTCTGCTAGTGAATAAATATAAAAGAATATTCAATTCAGCAATACATTAGACATACCACATATCCTGTGTACTTGTCCCAGGGAGGATATATACAATATAAAAGATTTATATGGATTGGTTTCACATAATACCATGATTTTCTTGGTTTTGAGGTTTTTGATAGCTTGTATATATAACATCAGCAGAGACTGGAAATTTGTTTTAATCTGGAGCTCTGCTACAGCTCTGCCTATCATACAAACAAGAAATTAGCATAGCTTTCTTCAAAAAAATTACACTTATTCTGAAGGTCTTTGTAGCTCCAATTGTGATTGAACAGCATTCTGCTATAGGTTCCTGTGTTACTTCACTTCAAGCTAACATTTCCTTCCCTTTGTCAGTTCTTTCTGGCAAATACAAATTATTCCCCTGGTGAGGAATGAGAGACAAAAAGCAAAATAAGCTGTCCTTTCTCAGCATCAGGCCTGCTCACTTCCTACTGCCTAGCTGACATGCAGAATCTAAAGCACAGTTTAAACGGGCACATGGCAAGAGACAGAATGAAGTTTGTGGTCAGACTTTTTTATTACAATGATGGTGTGCTACATTTTTAGCAGCAACATTTTTCCAGAGTTCATCTGTTCTGCCAAACCAGAGCACTGTCGATTTTGTTTGGGAGTCCTAGAACACCAGTACTCTTTATCACTGAGGTGCCAAGGTGTGCTGGAGTGCACCATGGACTCTCTTTCAAAGGCAACCTGTACAGGTAGAGGTGCTGCATATCACACACAATTATACCCCAGCGCTAAGTCTGCTAAGTCTTGATAGCTCCTTAAATCCCACCGTGCCCTCACCTTGCTTACGTTCCTCAGGTATGCATTGTAAAAACCCATTTGATCCACCTACTTGGCACCACAGAAGCAGCAAAACACCAAGGAGCAACCTGAGCTCAGAAAGACTGAGACACTCACCAGTAGAAACATGATCAAGAGATGAGGATTCATCTCTGCTCTGGCAGGGAAGCTGCCTGACAGGACTGTATTCTGAGCATGGCAGAGCTGGCTGTTCACAGAGGAAGGAAGAGCTATGCTGTAAGTTCAAAGAAATATCCACATCCCTGACACTAACCTTTGCAGGCAGAGAAGTCTTCTGAATCCAGGTGACCACCTGTAGCTGCTTTCTTGTCCTCTCCCCTTCATAAGGAACTGAAACCAGGACATATGGACCATCTAAACATTTGGAGAGAAACTAAGCTGTGGTAAGCATGTTTAATGCTTTGGGACTGGGGAGCAAAGGTTGTGTAGGTGATGGTAGACTGCTCTGCTTAGCTTTGGGCCATCTGATAACAATGGAAAAGTTCTAGCCAGGCAAAGACAAAGTCAAAGGTAGGATATAGGACTCTCAAGGATAAAGAGAGCCTTTCAGAAACAATTCACCCCTTTCACATGCTCTCCCTTTCTCCCGGACAAAGGGGAATTCTGAACTGCAATTCCGGATGGAGCCATTCTCTGTGCTGGGGAGAAGTGGTGGTAGGTGTGGCAGGTTGTCTGGCAAGCTGTCATGGCCAGGTTACTGCTGTGCCTGACCGCAGTCATAGAATCACAGAATCATAGAATATCCTGAGTTGGAAGGGACCCACAAGGATCATCAAGTCCAATGCCTGGCCCTGCAAAGGACAGCCCCAAGAATCATACCATGTGCCTGAGAGAATTGTCCAAATGCTTCTTAAACTCTGGCAGCTTTGGTGCTGCCTGGGGAGCCTGTTCCAGTGCCCAATTGCCCTCCTAATATCCAACCTAAGCCTCCCCTGACACAACTTCAGGCCATTTCCTCAGGTCCCGTCAGTGGTAACCACAGAGAAGAGACCAGTGCCTGTCCCTCTGCTTTCCCTCGTGAGGAAGCTGTAGACAGCAATGAGGTCTCCCCTCAGCCTTCTCTTCTCCAGGATGAACAAACCAAGTGACCTCAGCCACTCCTTGTATGGCTTCCCCTCTAGGCCCTTCACCATCTTTGTAGCCCTCATTTGGATGCTCTCTAATATCCTTCTTCTCCTCTTCTGTCTAATATCCTTCATATATTGTGGTGCCTAAAACTGCAGACAATATTCAAGGTGAGGCTGCACCAGTGCAGAGTAGAGTATGACAACCACCTCCCTCAACCGGCTGGCAATGTTTGCCTGATGTCCTCTGGGACACATTTGTCCCTGATGCCAGGACAACACAGGCAACTTATATTCAATTTGCCATTGACCAGGACCCCCAGATCCCTTTCCATGGCACTGGTCTCCAGTCTCTCGTTTCCCAGTCTGTACGTACATCTGGAGTTGCTCCACCCCAAGTGCAGAATGCAGAACCTGCCCTTGTTAAATATCATGGTAGATGACTGCCCATCTCTCTCATTTGTTTAGGTCTCTCTGCCTTTGAGGGAGTCAACAGCTTCTCCCAACTTTGTGTCATCAGCAAACCTACTTACCTTCCAGTCCTGTGTCCAATTAGTTTATGAAGACAGTGTTAGAAGGCGTTTCTTTCTTGACAGACGTAGACCTTCCCAGGTATCTGCAGGGGACTTGTGCACACAACCTTCCTTCCCCCTTCTATACCAGCCTGGATTAGCTGCCATGGCAGCATGTTCAAGTTGTTCTGCATAACTGCTGAAAGCAAACACACAATTCAGATTGGTAAACAATTGCCTGGCAGGACTCTGTTATAGTTATATGGCATGATCTGGTTCTGATCAGCCCTCCCCACCCTAAGTAGATATCCTCTCAGCTTCCTCCCCCATCTGGCCTTGGCTGGAGTCATGGGTTTGTTGAGGCACAAGTCAGTAAAGTCAGTATCATTTCCCTTGGGCATTTTCTGCTCATGGTTCTGCTCACATTCTGTTCACTTCACCTCCTCATTGGTAGCTTGCTAGTTAAACAGGGTATGGCTCGGCACAATATAAAATAACTTTAGGAACAAAAAGGGTTTTCCTTCCACACACTGGGACAGTAGGACAAGTTGGCAACTGCTGCATTCTTTCTGTGGAAGTCATCTCAGGAAAAGGGACAACAGCATGCCAGTTTTTCTACAGAGGAATGTTTAAAAGTAGGTTTGCATAGTGCACACATATGCTTCTTTCTTGTCCAGGCACTGCACTAGCTGAGAAAGACTTCTGGCCATGGCAAGGCTGGAGTGCTGTGTGGTTGGCGCTATCTTTTCCTGCCCATGCCTGGCCCTCTACCAAGGTGAGGCTGTTTTGGGCCATACGTAAAGCCTGGTATACAGAGAGAGGCAGGCCTGCTCTTCTCCTGTGCATGGTTATGGGTCAGGTAAGGTATGCTAAATCCCTCCACTTTGCCTAGCCATCTGATGGAGATGGAGGGTGGCCCTAAAGTGGGCTGGCTGCCCCTCAGTTTCAGGATGGAGCCTGAAGGACAGTACACCAGCACACTGAGGTGATCACGGGAGATATCTGTGGGGAAAATACTGAATGACAAAGTTTGGCAATAATTAGTGCATATATTGGCTATGGTTTGCCAGGGCAAAACTGTCTGCATACTGTAGGAGCAGGAACACTGGGGGAACTTGGTGTACCACTCTGTGGGAAGCATGAAATAAAGGATGGATCAGTATGGAGGTGTGTTACGACCCGCCCCAGGAAAAGGGGAGGGGGGGTAACTCAGGTTTTTATCAATAATTCCCTTGGGGTGGATTAAAGTGAAACGACACTAAATAATCGGTGTCTGAAAACGTATATTGGTAAGGTTTATTTTAACAATCTTGTATCAACAGGTATGTTAGCATTTTGGGTGTTATCTATATCATTTATAGCAATATGGCATAGGGATAACTTCGGGGGGGAAAATGCATAAGAGAGAGAAAGGAAGGACAGGATAAGGGTAAGGGAGAGTAAGGAAAAGAAAATATGAGAGTGGAAAGATGCATATAGTCACCGCCCACAGGGTCCAGCGATGACACCTGGCAGTTGCCACTTCCATGTCCGTCAGCTGAGGTGGTGGCCTTGATCTGCTGGGGGCGAAGGAGGGAAGCCCCCACACTCCAAGAAGTTATGAGTTATTATATCCATGGATGGTGTCCCGGGCCATGTCTCGAGCCTCCAACCTCTCCCCGGGCCTGCACAGAACTTCTGAGTCTGGCCTGTTTCCCGCCTTTCAAGACTGGCAGAGGGGGGGGATGGGCCCAATTGCCCATCAGAGGTGTAAGGCAAAAGTCAAAAGCCTGCAAACTCCTGGAATGCATAAACCACGAACCATTTCAGTCTCTGACAAAGTGTTGCAGTCATACTCTGTTTAAAACAATGCAGGTAATGGGAACTAAGCCAAAAGAATGACCAAAAGCTGGACTTTGCTTCAATAACTTGAAAATCCATATTACTTTTCATGCCCTGCATATGCTAGTGAAGTAAAAACTTGTAGATACCAGACTCCATCTTTGTATCCTGGGACACTCAATGGGCTCTTCTCTGATAGGGACACCCACTGGGTAAGACCTGAACACTTGGCTATACCTAGTGCTTCTTTGTGAAATTCAAAAAGCAAGCTTGTGTTTGTGATCAGACTTCTAGTGCTCTACAGTCACCTTGGAATTTAATGTATTTGTCGCCGGCTGTATTATTTCTATTTTATGTATTTATGCATGCTTCTGCAGACAGTGTATCACCAGCAATCCAGTAAGACTATTCTGCACATGGCTGTGAGAGTTATTGAATGTGACTGGACTTCTGGTCTGGCCATGAGAGTTCATTGTATGAGACCAGGCTTACAGCGATCACACTATTTGTGAATCCATAGCCATGGTAGTTCTTATTGAACACGACTGGACTTAGAGTGCTGCATTGGCTCTGCATTTCTGCTGCATAGTGTTGAATTTGCTATCATTCAGAATCTAAACCCAGCTGCTCCCAGCCCCTCTGATATCTGAGGACCACCTGGAATGCAAGGAGGTTTATTTTCTGTCTAAATCTCCTTCCTCTCAACACAAAAGTTAGTCTTACTCTTAATACAACAATATCTGATGCAGGAGAGTTTACTGAACTTTGCTTAATATAAAAGCTAGTGTTTGTAGATTGCAAAGACCTGTGGGATAGTTCATGGTGCTCCTTCCAAAGCATGGGATGGACACCATTATGGGCTTTGCAAAGGCCAGGGTACTGGACTGGGTCTGGCAAATGAAACATGCCTCTGTGAGCTGTTAAAAGAGATAAAATGGGCACAGCCAAAGTAATAGTTTTTCTGATTTTAGAGCATATTAAATTGAAATTAAACTTCCGATATATAATATTACAGGAACACATTCTGTTTCCTTTATGTTCCATTATAGCGGTGATTAAAATATTCAAAAGTATACATTACACTGTCACAATAACGAACAAAGCTAAATGAATATAAATATCTGCAGTAAAATACAATGAAGTCCTGTGGTGCAATGGTAATATTAGTCATTTTTGCATGAATAAATCGAAGTAGAGTATGAAATTCCATAACTCTGCTATGAAAGTCTCCAGGCAGCATGGACTGTCAAGTCTTTGCAGGACTAGTCTGTTGTAAATATTTATTGCTACTAATTTAATGTTTAGTTATAAAATAAACCTTTTATTCTTCTGGGTGATTTCCTATCTGCACTGTGTTCCATTTTCATTCTTTTCTGGAAATGAAAGCTTGAGATGTGATTCTGACAGGGTGAATTTTGGATGTAAAAATCAACAGAGAAACAGTTGCTCTAGTCTCTTGCAACAACTGATTCAGCACTTGTGGCTGATTGCTGAGAATCTTTTGATGTTGAATTGTATTGGCCAGATTCATTGATTTTTTAAGACCAGAGAACAGTATCATTTGGTCTCAGCTCCTCATGGCACAGACACCATGTCAAAAGAATGGATTACTAAAATAAAAATGTCAGCAACTTATAATCATTATTCTCTTGATTACTAGACTAAGGAGTCCTTTACTGTGCAAGTCTTCTCCAGTGCAAACATGTAGAGAGGATAAACAAGACAGCTCTTATTCTGATGGAGAAGTAAAAAGTACAGGGCAAGACATACTTTTCAAACCTTTGTCCAAAGTCTTTCCAAAGACTTTCTGAAACATTTCCAAAGTCTTTCTGATTTAAAATGCAAATTCTGAACGGGTGTATAGATTTTCTAGTATTTTAATTACAAACATGAATTCAGATGTGCTAGCAACATTACTATACTGATGTATATTTGTAAAATTGGAGAACCATGTAGTTTGGAAGGGATCTCTAGACCTTGTCTGGAACAATGTCCTGCTGAAAGCAGGGGCAGGTAGAGTGGATAACTGAGGGTAATCCCCTACCTGTACAAATATTACCTTAGACCAGTGCACTGGAACTTGTATTCAGACGTTATCTGCCATGAACCTTGATCTTTTTTTTAAGTCACCTCTTGCAAGGTAAGAAAATGCTGACTAAAAAAAGAATGGTTTAGGTCTGTTGACCTTTTGGATGCAATCTTCACATCTTTCTGACAGATTCCCAGTCCATGTTAAAATGGCATAAAGTAACTCCAATGCATTTCTAAATGTGCTGTTAATGGTACCTTTGGCATGAAGGAATCCTGAGATGCTCCAAAGGCAACTTTGTGTCTCTCTGCTATCCCTGCCACAGGGACTTGTCGAGATTACTTTGGAGATGGAAGAGGAAACCAGGAGTGTCATTTACTCCACAATCAGTGGCTGGTTGCAAGATCTGTAGTTTTTCTGCTTGTATGGAAGAATTCTAGCTTGTGTTGGGGCTTGCTTTGACTTTAGGTAGCTTCTGGAAGAAGGGGAAGCCATTGGTTCCTGCCTTGGAGGGGGTGCCTGGAACAAAGCCAGAGAGTGTCCTTAGCCTAGTCATTTGTGCACCTTTACATCCCCTTTAATCCAGACTTAGTAGACTGAGGAATTCAACATGATAAATATTGCTGTGACAGTAGGTCATGGACAGAGCTCTGCTGCCAGGCTCTGGGGCTGCATGAAAAAATTCTTTGAACTTAAAAATACCCAGGTGCCTGCATCCCAGGTGAAATGCTCTCTAAAGCAGCAATTAAGCATTTTGTATTGCCAGGAGGCTTCAAGAGTTCTTGGGTAAAAACCGTAAGTTGGAGCAAAAAAGAGTCACATTTCTATATCATGGCTGAAAAGTCCTCACACAAAAAGAATATGTACATTCTTCTAGGAATCTGGAGACAGTAGAAAATGTTTCTTCCTATTTATCTGGCAGATTATCAGGAGGAGATAGTAAGTTCCTGGCCTAACCACTTTTTTGACACATAAAAGGACATTGTCCTACTTAAGAGTTCAAATAAGATTACAGTTAAGTGTTTTGCTCTTTTCTGTGTACTTCTGTGCTGCCATCTTCAGCAGGTTATGCTTGAGCCAGTTTTTTTTTTGTCTTTTTTGAGGCATTCACTATTTCTATTTTTGAAAATAAAGTTGTGAAAACTATGTCAATGTCAAATACTGGGTAAAAACTGCTAGAGGTGACGGTATTGGAATGTGGTTTTACAGCTTGTATAATTTTTGAAAGTGATTAAAAAACAAGAATAGAAATTCCTTTCATAATATGTTAATTCTTTTAAAAAAGTAGGTTTTCTTTGTTCAGCATAGATCTTGAAGGACTTCAGCAATCCCACTAGAAACCTGATTTTATTAGCATTTTAGACTAAATACTTGTGGAAAAATACTTTGAAATTTGTTGGAGAACTTTGGAACATAGCTTTACTTTACTCATCCATAGTAATGTCTGATCTTTTAAAATGAAATGAGAATTTTGCCCAAATTGACTAAATGACAGGGATCATGTCATGGTCATTTGCAAGCTGATGTCTGATGGTACTGTTAAAATAATTAACATGTAGCTTTAAGTCATTACTCCTTTTTAATATATGGATTGATCCAGGAATTTAATAGTTCTGGTCCTAAGCCTTGGATTTGATAATCACAAGGTTTTCGTCTATGCTATGATCAGTGCAATGACTTTTTTCAGGAAAAAAGAACTTCCAGGAAAAAAAGAATTTTCAGGAAAATGGAGCTTTAATTTACTGGAAAAGCGGGTTTCTTCACATTACATCACTTTGAGCTGACTTTCCCTAGTACCACTTCTACAGCTTCTGCTGACTCTGACAACATATTAAAAGGCAAGAGCAGCAAGCAGTCACAGGACTCTCAAAGTATGGGGAGAAACTGAGGAAATCTTCAGGGTTGAGCAGTTCTTCAGAATTGTATTTTTGTTACCTGGTCCATCAATTTATTTCCAAAATGTACCATACATAAAAACCCCCTTACTATTTTCAAAATATATTGAAAGTGACATCAACTCATTTAAAAATCTTAATTGTGGGGAGAAGAAAGAGATTTTGAACAGCTGAACTAATTCACTTTAAAATTTCCATGACTACAATTTCAGCAATAGGAAATATCCCTACAAATGAACGCTTTGCCTTATCTTGGAATAATTTACAGTGTTACTTGTGCCACTATCAGAATGGCTTACTGATCAGAATTATGCACCATTGCTAGTGAGTTTTTGCAGCAATTCCCAGGCTGGCTTTGTCTAGATCTGGGTTTACACCTTTTAATATCAGGCCTGGACCTAGTTCTTCAGTTTCAGGAAGTATGTACTGGGGGACTTTAATTAAAAAACAGGGAAGAGAGTTAAAAAGCTTGTGTTTCAAAGAAATAAATTAAAACTGAGTATCTGTATCAAGGTAGCACTCTATTTGTATATGAACAGTCAAGGAATCTGAACAAGAGGAAATGGAGTGAAAATGCTCATTTAGATCACAAATTAAAAATAAACAGATAGTCTGAACTGAATTAAACTACTATTTAGATTAAAATGTAAAAGTCTATAAGAAAAGTATATACATTACTGAAATGCCCTAAGATCATCAAGCTTCAAAACACACCACAGATTTATGTACTTCTGGAAGGTTTATTAAAAATGCACTATTAAAAGAAGAATAAAAGATGACTATGGTATTTTTGAAAACTAACAAGAACCAAGGAGATACCTACCTGACACAGGAGAACATACAGCAAACACTCAACAGGTTATATTTATTTAAATGATGAGTAAACTGGAATATTACTGACTTAACTTCTCAAGTTACTGTTGACTCCTGTAACTTTGGAAATTAAAATAATTTGTGGTGATTTTCTTACTGATTTACTTAGAAGCATGAATGTTATATTAAACATAATTTTTCTAAAATTTCTGAAACCCGCAATAGAGAAACTTGCTTTCAGAGTATTCTCACATCAACTATAAGAACAAATAAAAGGGAATATAGAAACCACTTAGTGAAAAAAAGAAACCCATATAAATCCAAAGGGAAAACCCCCCAAAAACCAACAAACCAAAAGAATGCTAACTGGTGGTAAATCTATATGCAAACGAATACATTTTTCTATAATTCCACAGAGACAAGCATTTATAAATTTCATAGAATCATATAATAATTTGGGTTGGAAGGGACCTTTGAAGGTTATCTAGTCCAAAACTGTGCAATAAGCAGGGACATTTTTAACCAGACCAGGTTGCTTGGAGTCCTGTCCAACCCGAACTTGAATCATGGATGGGGCATACACCGCCCCTCTGGGCACCCTGTTCCAGTGCTTCACCAACCGCACTGTAAAAAATTTCTTCCTTGCATCTACTCTGAATCTATCCTCTTTTGGCTTAAAACAATTACCCTTTGTCCTATCATGACAGGCCCTGCTAAAAAGTGTGTCCTCAAGTTTTTTTTGAAAATTGCATCCAAATTACTGCAAATTATTTTAGAGCAAATTCTTAGCTTTTCTTTGAAATTGTTAAATTAATTCACAATGCAATCTATAGTTTATACCTGCCAAACTGAAATTAGATTACATAAGGTAGGCACCTTCCTTTTTATAAAATGGAACCAGAAAGTGAAACTTTTTGAATTTTAGGGGTCTCCATGCATTATTTACTATAGACTTAATGTACAAATGTAAACTATAAACATTCTTCTACATATGGCATATCTTAGTAAAGCCACTTTATCTACTTATCTAGTTATTGTCCTACCTGGAATTTAGGTGTATGCCAGAAAAAATAAAAGCTCAGAAAAATAATGACAGATGTTATTTCTTTTAGTGTAATTTCCTCGTCTGCATTACCTGGGGACAAACTGTGGCCCTGTAATCACTGAAATGTATCCTTAATGTTACAAACTTCTCATGTTGAGCTTGCCTCAAAAGACTTAACATGAAGAAAGTTAACATAGAGGCATGTTCAGACACATTATCTTAAAGAAAAATATGATAGCAAGAGTACTACTCTGCATTGTTCTGATTGTGTCTAGGCCTTTTACAAATCTGAAATTAATGAAACCTAACAATAACCTGAGAGATGGCATTACAATTTGTTTGTGGATCTGAGCTGAAAATCTGAGCTATAAAAATGAAGAATTAGTTACAGTAAAAGGCAAAAGCACCTATAAATTAGATGTACAACTTGTAAGTTTAAGGCACCTGGTGCTAAGAATGGGATCCAAAACCAGACCAGATGCTCACGCTCCCCTTAGCAATTCATGGAGGCTTGCTATTCAAAGCACCATCTGGTGAATGGAAAGTGATGTAAAAATACCCAAAGGAAGTTTGGGAAGCCACCTTGGAGGTCAGGCAACTTTACATTTTAGTTCAAAGGACTGAATACTGTGGAAAGTCATCTAGGAAAACAGAGAAGTGTGTATGTTCGATGTGGTATTCACCTTTTCTCTTCACAAGGTGAGTATTCTAGATGTAGGTTTGGCTCAGCTCTGCTGGGGATTATTTGCACTGCTTGCATCTTAATATATTAATGAATCATATGTGCATCATGGGAAAAATTTGGATCCTACTGGAGTTACTGGCAAACATCCCACTGACTAAACAGGAGACTTAGTTGAACTCAGTGAAGACAAAGGACACTAATGGATTCCTGTAGGGCGTTTCTCAGCAAAAATGACCTTCCCTGCAGCTGGCAAGCCTCTCAAACAAGGCAACCATTAGCTGTCCCATCAACTCTTTAAGTACTCCAGGTAATGCATTTAACTGAAAAGAGAAATGAACTGTTACTTTTATTTTGCAGACAAAGCTAAAATGACACTTTTAGAAAAGTGAAAATAAATGTTCTTTTTTAAGGCAAAGAGGAAAACCAACCAGTCAGTTTTCTGAATGCAATCTGTGTGATTAATGTGTCTCAAAATACAGACATTTTTATAAAATATTAATCACTTCACTTCTGGACTGTATTAAATTACATTTAGCAGTTTTGAAATTCCTTCAATATATTTTTATGAGCAAATAATATTTTTTAAAATTTTTGATCATATAAAGCACTTCCTGTATAGTTTTACTCTTTTTGTTAAAAAATCTGACTTGTTTGCCAGGCACAATAGAAGTCCAAGGAGCTTTCTAGGAGCAGAGATGACTTTTGTGAGCAGGAATCTGAGGGATGTGGTTATTTTTCCTTATAGCTATAGTGTACAAAATTTCAGACATGAATGTTGAAGAGTAAATTATTTTTTAAAAAATATTTTGCTTTTTTAATAGGATATCATCATTGTAGCTTCTCCAATTTACATTATTTACATAGGCAAGTCTATATTAAAGTTCTGAATACAGTTTAAATGCTTGATTTATCTCATAATACCCAGAATGACTGAAATGTGCCTAATTTTCTGTTTTACTAAAAAGAAAAATCCCCCTAATTGCAAAAGTAATTTGGTGCCATACTAGTTGTTTGATGTAATAAGGTGTATAGTTCACAAATACATCTATCACTTAAACATGGTTATTTTCTCTTTCCTTTCAGTCTTATTAAGATGAAACTTGGTAAAATAGGATTAGATTATAAGAAAACAAAATGGTAATAATGACAGCTAGTGTTTAATAAACACCATATTTTCCCTTATTCATGTGTTCAGAGATAGAGAGGAGTGCCACACCTCTTTCATATGCACAACAGATTCACTGTCAGACGAGGAAGAAGTTGGCAGGCTCATGAATACGCTAAAGGAGGAAAGCATCTGTTTAGTAACAAAACCTTCCTAGCAGAGCCTTTCAGCCACTTGTTGGACCTTTTGACGTGGTACTTGTGAGAGTGTGCTCACACGTGTATGTAACTGGAAAGGCAGGAATGCAGAAAAAAAGATCACGATGGAAGCACTGATTGTCATTTTTATAAAAGGGAAGTATTTTAAGATTTTAAATATGAAAGAACTGTTTTCATGACTTTCAAACACCAAATGAGAAAAATGTCTGTGTTGTTGTTTATTGGGACGACTCCCATAAATGCATATGCAATTAAGTTGTTCCTACTCAGTAGAACAGTTCTCTCGACTGTAGTCTGTAAAGTCTACATATGGAGAATGGGAAGAATAGGCCTGTTATCCTATATTCATACCACTAGGCAAAAGGAGAGAACTGCATATCTATTCAAGGCAATTAGCATCTATTATGAAGACATGGCTGTTCTGCATCCTTCACACAGGTTAAAGAGCCACATACACTTTTTGTGAAAAAATAGAACACATGGGCTAGAACAATAGGTTTCTACAGATATATTCCATAGTTATATTTGTTTGCTCTTGTCCAGGACTCCAAAATTCTTCACACCCCGGATTTAAGGATCTGAAGGTGTTGCTTTTTTTTTTTCCAAATTTTGGCAGAAATGACTTTAAAAAGAGATGTGTACAACATAATGTCAAAAATTCCATTACATGAATAAATTTTGATATGTATTCATATGAATCCATTCATATGTCATTTTACAATGACAACAAAAGATCTTTTTCTTTAGTGTAGGTGCATAATAACATAAGCTTTGATTTGGCAACACCTTTTAAGACATGTTTGCTCAACTGACTATTTTCATGCATTGTGTATTGATGAGTGATTTAGATGCAAAGTACTGGGCATAGGCATATAGAACCCATTTCAGAGTCATAGCTCAGAATTCAAGTTTTAGAAGCAAATGTTCTCACTGTTTTACTGTGAGCTCAAACAGTCAGAATTCTCCTAGTCTCACCTGACTAAATACTGGATTCATAACACTGGGCAAAAGAACAGAACTGCATATCTATTGAAGGCAATTAGCACCTCTTAGGAAAATGCTGGCTGTTCTTTGTTCTTCACACTGAAAATAAAAGAGCCACATAGAATTTTGGTTAAAACCAGAACACATATGCACAAACAGCAGATTTCCAGAAAAAGTATTTGTTTGCCTTTGCCCAGGATTCTTATACACATTAAAAATAAAACAAAAAGCCTATTCAGTCTCTCCAACCTTTAAGGTAAGATCCAGCAATCCTTTCCAGCATACTTGTTTCCCAGCTCTCCCTTTACGTCCGGGTAGGGAGGACACAGGCACATACGGTCCTATAAATGCAATTTTTCTTGAAAGTGTTGCAACCTACAATCAACTTCTTGGTAACTGGTGAACATTCTTTATGTTTATTAGATTTGTTATTCAAGACTATATATATATAAGTAAAATATCTTTACAATGATAGTTTCAGTAGTAGAAGTCGGTATGATCAATGGTGTGATCACTTTGTAATCTGTTGGTAAAATAAATGTCTGCCCTGCTCCTTCCAATTTAAAGGCAATGTTGCCTTTAAATGTCCTCAGATGTTTGCAATTCGGAGGATATGCTCTTCTTGTGATATTAAAAAACTGCAGTCTCTGACAAGGAAAGGTGCTTGCTCCATAAGAAAGACTGCTTTAAAAAACAATGCTTAGCACTGTTTCTTTAGAAACGTAATATTTTAGCATATTTTTCTTGTAACACCTAAACTGTTAGTATCTGATACGACAACAGAAATCACCTTGTTATGTTTGGAATTTGACCAATAATATTTAGTCAAATGAAGTGATGTATTATTCATGGTTAGTTAGGTCAGCTGAACACATTTCAGCCTTACCATGTTTTCAATCATCTTGACTAGTGTCATAATATTTTCCATCACCTCTCCCGAGGCACGTTTAGCACCTTTTTTTCCCCCCTTTTAGAAAAAGAAATTCTCAATTACAGCTGTGAAGCAAACAAGCAACTGAAATCCACCCATTTCCTAAAGCTCTATTATCCCTGAGGCATCTGAAACAAAAACATATCAATACTAATTACTTAGCAGAAAGCAATCAAGAAAACCTTCTCACTTTCAAATCTGTCTTCTCCCTATACTCCTATAACCAATGTGCTTCTATACAGAAAAGCCTGAGCTGTCTGAAAGCACACAGGGAGACAAGATGATAGCAAAACCAAGCCTCCTTTATGACCTTGACCCCATGAGTCTTTTCTGGTATCTTCCTCTCACAGATCTCTCCTTGTTCACCTGTGATAAGTATAATCTCTTCTCAGCAGCTCCCAGTGCTTCAACTCACTGATTTCAACAAGCAAGCAACCAACAGAAGAGGTGTTGTTCATACAAATCTATCCTCCTCTCCCTTCATCAGACTGATGCCTGCACTGAAATGAGGTATCATCACTAAGTCCATAGGAACTGGTATCCAAGCCTGGATTGCAGCAGTGGCCTCTATCAGCTGGACAGGATGCTGCAGGCCTGTTGCAAGACTCCAGTGAAGGGTGCAGGGTGCTGTGGAGAGCTCGGTGCTCTCCTGAAGCCAAGGCTTCTGTGAGGCTGGGCTAGAGCAGCCAGGGTTCTGGGACAGTTAAAACTGGCTCATTATAAGTAAAATAACAACTGAAACAATCCTCTATTTCCTTCTGTATGTTGAGCTAGGCAATCGCTCTCTCCTCAATGTTTAGGTTTCATTACTATATATATATTAAGCGCTAAACCTACTCTGAAAGGATTTTTTTCCCTTTCTTTTTCTAAACTAATACGTACATATAAGGTGTCTGGCTAATTTTCTTCTCCACTTAATTTTTAGAAGAACTGGATTCCATATCTTTGCTCACTGGCTCCCTCTCACACCCTTGTTAGATCTTTCTGCACTCCTCTGGGATTTTCCAGTCCCTGGGAGTCATGGGCTTCACACTGGCAGAGTGGAACTTAGCATGGTTTAGAAAAAGCCAGGAAGTCATAGCACAAAGAGCTGAATACATGAATTATGTGAAGGCTTGATTTTGCATAAGCCAGGTTCAATGCAATCACTGACCATGCTCCTGATGTTCCTTTTGAAATGGTAGATGATCCAAATTCATAAAAAATTAATGATCAATGTAGTATTAAGTTTAAAAATTAATAAAATACTTGTTTAAAAAAAACACAGCCCAAAAACCTGAACCCCCACACTAGAGTAAGGGTGGAGATTAGAAGAAAGGTAAAGAAAGTGGAAATTTCTTCCTGCTCTTTGGTTTGTCAAGTGTACTGACTATCAGAAAACCAGTAATGCTGGTGAGCTCTCCCCTTAACACGATGAGATTATGCAGTGATGCAGGTCTCTTAGTAAGTAAATATATTTATCTAAATGATTCCTATTAGAAACCAAAGAGGTTTTCTTTATAATTTGAGATGATGGTACAAGCATTTATGCTTCTCTTTTGCCCTCTCTTCCTGTATACAAATGTTTTTACACACAGCACAATGACATGAGCACAAATAGTAGAACAATTTCAAAGTGTGTGAAGATTTTCTCACAGAGAAGGTGCTGTAGCATTGATTCTTAAACTTTATGCAAAACAGTGCCTTTCCCCTGAAGTGAGACAGACCTGGCAGTTCTCCTGTTTAATGAGGGATTTTGGGGAAGAGGCCTGAAAAGCAGCTTGTAGTAAAATAATATGTGCAGATTTCATATTCTGCAACCACCAAGAGCACATTGATTTTTGGTTCAGGACACTGGTAAGATTGCTTGCTTTGCACTTCCAAGTGGTGCTACAGAAACAATTATGGAGGAGCAAGGGCAATTAAGAAAATGCTATACCTGTGAGAACTATGCGCATTGCTCATCTGATCTGTGGTTTGAAATCCAGCAATTCCAGAAGCATGGGGAGATTTGGCTTCAGATCACCAGAATCAGAGGAAACTGATGTACAGGCTTCTAGATACCAACAATGTGCTTACTTTATTTGTGTTTATAATTGGCCTTTAAAGTATGAGGATATTTCTAAGATGAAACCTGCTACAGGGAAAGGCTCAAATAACAATTATAAATAACAAATGTTGCAAATCATTAATGACTTTCTTCTGAGTTTCTCAAGGTTTACTAAAACATTTCTCTGAAGTGCCTTTCTGTATAATTAACAAAACACTAACCTAGCTGAATTATTAATCAGTTTTCATTATTACACTTTATTTTGATGCTTTCTCTAAGTTATAGTGCTCCCTGCATTCTTCTCAGTCATTAAAAAGATTTTTTGAAATATTTCTTCAGACAAATATTCATAAATATTTCTGGACTATTTTAATAAAATTTTATTTTAAAAATACTTTGATGGAGTTGCTTTCATTTATCTTACTGCTTCATTAGTGACATAAATCTTTAAGTAGCCCTATAAATCCAAATATTATGCTCTCATAAGGGCATAAAACTACCTGTTTTCTCATGGATTTGCAATTTTCTCACCACTTTCCCTTTGGAACTTTATAAACCTTGCATGTCTTCTTAACATGCATCTGAAACAGTCTATGGGTATATCTCTACCCAACAATTAACATTAGACTGCAAACCTTATACATTTCATAAAGTCTAGGAAAAACGCTGTGTCATAAATCTGCTTAGAACCCTGCTTGCTGGTTCATTGGACATAATTCTTGACTTTTTGTAGCTTTACGCAAAATCAAGGGGCTTAATAAGCTCTGCAAAATCATAGCAAGCTGCCTGCTGCAGCCTGCCAGAACTTTGCATGCTTCTGGAAGGCCACCAGCAAAGGGAGTTTCTGCACATAAGTTGCCTGTGATTCTGGTGACCTGAAGTGAGGAAATCTATATGAAAATCAATTTCTGGCTTTACAGTCTTCCTTTGTTATATTAATTTTGGGGGTATATTTAGGGTCAGAGAAAAGAATTAGCTGATCTAATTCTGCCTGGAAACCCCTTCTTTTCTTTCACCAAGGGCTGTTTTGGAGCTGGCGGTGTGTCTTATTGTGGACTAACATCATAGGAAACTACTTATGCCTGTTGCCTTTCATCTGGTTGCATGCCTCTTTGTGAAGAGAACCTCCACATCTCTGTAACTAATGGTGTTGCCAACTGCTTCTAACTGAGATGCTCCTTGCTGTCCTTGGATGCTTCAGGTTTGAGCTTGCTGGGAAAAGTTTCTTCCTCTTCCCAAGCCTATTCGCCTTGCTGAGGTTTTTATAAACTAAGATCAGGATCAAAGTAAGTGATACAATCAATTTCTGTATTAGAGGTCTTCCACATGATGGAACTTTATGAAAATTCTCTAATATGAACTGCTTAAGATAATTAATACCTAAGCCGTTTTAGAAGGATACAGATCTTACTCCTTTAAATTTTTTTAAGCTAATAACTCTCAAAAGATTTTTCTTTTCATGTGAATATAAGGTTTTGATTCTGGTTATGTGAAATGGGGCCTTAATCATCCAAGGTATTTATTTTGAACAAAAACAACAAAGCAACAAACCACAAAAAGCTCAAAATCAGGTAATTTAGATTAAAATTAAGTTCTGATTTTAGGCTTCTTTAGCTTGACTTTTTTTTTTTTTAACTAAGAGATGACTGCAAAAACTCTTGAACAGATGCCGCGATTACAATGTCAAATAATTTTTGATTTCTTTAAGGAGGGCCTTCCTAAGATGAGTATTTCTAGAAATATTCTCATGTAAGGCAGTGTTCATGCTAGGCTGTCCACTCAAATTTAACACGAAAAGGTTTAGCTAGTTAGAATTTTCTCAAAAATTCAAGTTTACAGGTAATATGTCTTTAGAAAGGATCTGATTTTGTAAATATTTTAATTAACTAATTTTAAGATGTGCATGCAATATGTAAAATTGTACAGAATCAACCATATTGTTAATAAATATTATGATGACAACTCAAAACTTGGACTGTGCCAGCAATAAGATTGCTAGTAAAATATTAATTTATTCCTTTGTATGCATACATATAAGCAATCTTTAGTAATAAATGATGCATAGAATATGCATTTCTGCATGCACAGAAATATGGTGTATGTGCATGATGCCCACAGATACCCTGTCCCCCATGGTGGATAGAGTAGATTCGCACCTATTTACTATTTTTTTTGCTGTCCCATGCCTTACCTGCCACTGCCTGTGGAAACCCAGCTCTAGAGGCAGGAGCGCGAAGCTTCGCAATCCCATCACTACCTAAGTGTGTAACAGGCCTCATGTACAACCCTGGAGAGTTCTGAGGATGGAAGAGGGATTTCACCTCCTGCACCACGTGCAAACAGCAGCATGTAAGGACTATGCCGAAGGCTTGTGCTGCCTTTGGTTGCTTAACCCGACTCTGAGCTACGCGTGGCTGGTGCCCCTGCGAGGGATGTCCTACAACAAGTGGTGTCACACCTGCAGCCCACAGAGCAGGCCCCACTGCCAGCCGTCTTTTCAATGATTGCCAGATGAAAGTGCGGTGTTACACCGGCTAAACCTGGGAAATGTTGGGACTAGTTACGAGCGCTGGCAAGAGAGGAGGGAAGACAAGCCTGACCGAGGCAACATTTTTGCATTTTTTAATTCCATCCGAGTCCACCGCCATTTTCCTCCTTTAGAGGCATCGCTGCTGGGTGTAAACTGAGGCCGCGCCCCGGGGGTCTCCGTCCCTTCGGCGGGCCGATGGCTCGTGATCGAGCCCGTGGCCGCCTGCGCGCCGCTCGCGCTGGGGCACGGCGGCATCCCGGCCTACGCCGCTGTCCCAGCCGGGACTCGAACCCCGGCCTTCCAGCTCCCGGCTCCTTGCGCTACCCGCGCGGCCACCTGGGCACGAGCGAAGTACCCTCGCTGCGCGCGCCCGGCCGGGCCGGACAGGAAAGCGGGGGCGGGGCGGCGCGCGTGCGCGCGCAGCTGGCGGCTGGCCGCGCGCGCTCTCCCAGGCTTCCCAGGGAATCCAGCGGCAGCAGGAAGAGGCGCTTCCCCGCGCACGCGCAGCTGGCCGGGCGGGCGCGCGCTGAGCCGCGGCGGCGGGAGGGAGGGGGGAGGGGAGGGAAGCTGCTGAGGTAAAGTTAGGGGGAGAGAGAGACTCCGTCAGAGAAGCGAGAGCCGGGGAGGCTCGGCGGCCGCCATTACTGAGCCGAGAGCGCCGGAGAGGCAGCGGAGAGACGGGACGGGGCTGCGGCGGCCGGGAGCGCTCGGGAGCTGCGGGCCGGAGAGCGGAGAGAGCCCCGCGGGGAGGAGAAGCCGCCGGGGGCGCCGGCGTGGAGAGAGCGTCCCGGGAATGCTGCCGCTCCCGCCGCCGCCGAGGAGCCGGATCCCGACGGCGCGAGGTGAGGGCAGGAATGCGGTCCCGTGGGAGCCGGCCCGGCCCGGCCCGGAGCGGGGCGGCCGGGCCGGAAGGCGGAGGGGAGGGGGGGAGGAGCGGCCGCAGCCCCCGAGCCGCGGCGGGCGCTGCCTGCCCAGCGCGGGGCTGGGGCCGCGTGCGGAGCGGGCACCGGCCCCGCGCCCCCGCACAGCCCCCCCGGCACCGCCGGCCCGCAGGGGAGGCAGGAGGGGCAGGGAGCGGAGCGCCTGGTCCCAGACAGGTGATGAAGGCCCGAGAAATGGGAGGGTCTGAGCCTGCTGTACGAGGCTGCCAGCTGGTCACGGCTCTCCAGGGAGGGAGGAAGGCAGGAAGGGGAGCTTCCCTGCTCCTCTCTCCTTCCTTCCTCATTCCCTTCTTCTCCCTACTCGTTCAGCTTCCTCCTTTCTTCCATTCTCACTACCTTGCCCCCCCCTTTTCTCCTTTCTCTGTACTTCTTTTCCTCCTCATTATGCCCTGCTCATTCACACCTTTTCTGTTCTTTCCCTCCTCTACTAAATTTGAACACTTGTCCATTCGTCTCCTCCTTCCTTTCACCTTCAAATATTGCTCGATGTTAAATTTCACAAAACTTCACTCTCCTAATGATGTGTGCATTTCTGTTTTTCCACCAGGTGGATTTTAAGGCTTTGGAATAGGGTAGTCAGTTGCAGTGGTGCAGCTTGCAAGCATTTTGAATCCCTTAAACCAGCATAACCTTTAGACTCTCTCCACCCAAGGGAATCACCAGAGACATACAGATATAATGCTGTGGTGTTGTAAATATAGGACATAAGGAATATTAAACACTGTTTATATTAGAAATAGAAGCAGGACTATATAGTTATAAAAGGAAGACATACTTGTCACCTTCTCCCCATAATACACCCCACCCCTATGTACCCCCCTCTTTTGCCCTCTCCTGTATTGCTTTTCATATCAGCGTGGAATATTTCCTTAATAAGTAGGAGGGAAACGTTTTTAATCTAGACCAAAATAGGCCTGTGGGGGTATCTGTGTATTCTTTACTGTCATGCAGATAACTGGAGGATTTTTTTTCTTAATAAAGATTCTTGACAGAAATTTGAAAACTCTACACTGCAGAGTAAAAGCAGTAAAGAGAGAACAGCATTTGCTGGTCAATTGGACGTCCATTTTAAACCTGTGCATTGAAGCCAGTTGCAGCACTGATGCCTGTATACTTATTCTATAAATGAATGAGGAGTTAATAGGTGCCTTTTTTTTTTTCAGCTGTGCTGTCTTACCTTCTGAAGGTTCTTTGGCATGACAGTCATTTTCAGCAGTGATGTCCGTGACCAGAGTTAACTGCCTTCTGATAAAACCCATACTTATTTATAGTACATATATAAAACAAGGATATTACAAATATTCATCCAGGTACATTTTTATGAGGGTTTATTTTCATTTTTGTGTTGCTTTGAAAATTATTTTTAAGAAGTATTAAAATTCTTAAAATTCTATAGTACTCCACTAAAACTCAGTGTTGCCAGAGCTTAGGAAGTATAATGCAAATATGGTAGTTTTTTAAAAAAGTCTATAGTATTAAAGTATCAAAATTGTTTAAGCATGTGTTACATTATCACTAGCTTATTTTAGTTATAAGTTGCTTTTAAGCTCTTAACATACAGAACTGAAGTAGCAGGCTTTTTTTTTCTCTCTTTTTTTTTTTTAAAGTATCCCTATCTAAAGCAACTGCCATTGTTGTAAAATGGTAAATAATTGCAGCCAGATGCCTACCACTCCCTGGTATTGGACTTTACTTTAGCTAAGGTGTTGCATGTGTAACACAATCCAATTAAATACTTTAGGCTCAGACTTAATTCTTTTAAAATGCTATATTTAGCACTAACAGAATCAAATGCTGCACATGTTTTTCAAGCTAAAGATTAAAATATGCTTTCCTAAAGCCATAGGTGTTTTTTCCATGTGCAGACTTTGTAGAAAAGAAAAGCACTGATCATAATAATAGATTGTTCTGTGTAAGTTTCCCTGTTGGGACTTGTTATTTGAGTAGATGGTGCAAAAATAATTCCATTCTGTTTAATAAAGACATTAAAAGGATGTTGATGATATCTTAAGGCTTCCAAAAGTACTTTCCTGACACAAGATAAATCCCATGTACTGGCATCCTTCAGGAATATTTTGTATAAAACTTCAGAATACTCCCCTGCGTTTAGTAGAGTACTGCATGGTGTGTTCCTAGGATTCCATGCATCAGGCATTCTTGGGGGGTGACACCCTCTGACCTTCGCTGAGAGAATGGAAGTTTGTGAAGCCAAATATCCATCGCTAAGTTCTGCTGGCATGGTGACGTCGGTGAGCAGGCTGAAAACAGGCACATTTCTGGCCATGACGTAGCTGTGTGAGTGAAGCCCGTGGTGCATTCCTGCTCGGTGATAAGGAAGGAATGCTGTCCAGAGGGGCCTGCCGCGGGCTCGCGCCGCTAGGGGGCTTTGTCTGCGCGGCGCTCCCGGGGCAGCCCCGCGCTTCCTCCCCTTCCAGGGCTCCGCACAGCGCGGGGCTCTAACTGACAGTTTCGTTTCAGAAGGTCCCAGTTACACTGGGAGTTGTGTCCTAGGAATGCCAGCATTCCCCCCACCCGTATCTGTGTTATTTCTTTCCTAATGGGCACACACAACTTGTAATCGCTTCGTTTATTTGTTGTTTTTTCTTTTTTACTCTGAGAATTTTTAGCCTAGTGGTTAACGTAAGTGAGCTGGAAGACTATTACATTTTACAGATTATTATTTGAACCCTCATATCACTTCCTTATATTTACAGTTTCAGTGAAATATTTAAAGAAAAGCAAGTTGAAAATTCCTCCTAGGAAAATCTGAAATAATCATCATGAAGTTACTTTGAATATGCATGCTAACTGTGTTTTTCTAGTCACTTAACACCTATTGGAAACCAAAATAATTAATCCGTGGCTGGTTCTGCACACTACATTTTGTGGTAAATAAGAGTTGTTTTTTTGAGTTAGAATTCCCACGCAGTTTTACAACTCTGCATCAGTTGACATACAAACATGACAGAAGAATGTTCGCTTTAAAAAGCAAAACCAATACCCACATGCACAATTTTTTGGAAATGTGTATATTGCTGTATTTTGGCATTTATTTATTTATTTATTTATTCCCTTGCTCATTTCATAATTTTAAAAAGTGGATAACCAGTGTTGTCATTTTACACAGGTAGAAATGACATACGGTTTGTACAAGGTCAAACAACAAACTGCTGTTTGAATTAAGTCTCAGAACTCCATGATGTTGTGACCTGGCTTCTATACTGCAGTTACTCATGAAGCAAATAATGCGAAATGATCCAGATATATGGATCAGTGAAATTAGTTGAAGTTGCTGTTACCCTGATGTAAATTTTGATTTTTTTCCCCCCCCAGAAAATGCATTTTAGCCCCTTTTCTGTCCTTACCTGGATCCCTCCTTTCTCATTACTTCTTTTTCTTTCTTCTATTTTTATAAGTTCTTTGATGAATTGGCTTTGTAAAATTGCTCCATTAGTCTTTTGTGTTCTTCCTGAGTAACTGTGTAAATACACCTGATCAGGTAGTCTTGCCCTGAGAAACTTCTCTGAGCACTATGCATATCTATGGTAGGAGCTTATCCTTTGCAAAAGGAATTAAGAGTTTATTTTTCCTGTAAACTTGCACTGTTTCCTGTCCTGTTAAAATACAGGCTTTGAACCTATATTGAGTGCTTTCAGATATTTAGAAATCCGAAGATAAGTAACTTGAGAGGCCTGAGTTCAGAATACTGCAGTGCTGGTAATTTGAACCTTTTCAGTTTACCTGTTTATTGTACCCTGATCTCATTTATGAAGATTGGTAGTTTTTTGTTTGTGTGGGGTGTTTTTTTGTTTGTTTGGGGTTTTTTGTTGTTGTTTATTTGAGGTTTTTTGTTGTGTTTTTTTTTTTTTTTTTTTTTTGTGGAGAGCAACAATGATAATAGATGCCTCTGGCTTGTGAGATTCCAGCTAAAGAATGATATTTTGTTTTGAATTTAGAAATAATGTTTAGGCCCTGATTTAATTTTAGGTAATACACTGGTGGTCTCCAGTGTATTGTTATTGATAGAAGACATTTAGTGAACTTAGTAGGAACTAGGAGCTTTGAACTTCTTTTTTTAAGCACAGTTTCCCTGTTTTGCTTTATAATATGAAGTTGGACAATTGGGGTTTTTTTTCCTCTTTTTTTTTTTTAATAAATTGATTACTTTGCTTTTGTATGCAAAGAATTATCTAGGCTACAGAACTCCCTTAGGGATAGTAGTTGTTATCATACTAACCACATCTGAAATCAACAGTGGTTGGAGTAATCCATTCTCATCCTTCATTTACCTAGGATGATTAATCTACGTAATACCACTTAAATTGTATTCCTTTTCAGTCACAGTATCACTACTGAAGGCATTTCAAGATATTGTCCTTTACTATCTTGTTGCTTTATTGAGCTTACTTTCTGATAAACAATCTGGATAATTTTTTTCCGCATGTTGGCTGATACTTAGCTAATTTTACCAGAGAGTGTTGCATTTACCTTTATTTATAAATAAGATTTCAACTACTGTTACTTAATTAAGGTTACCAGCACTTGTGAAGGCAAGAATATTGGCATGTGACTAAAGAGCAAGGGACACATTAAGTGGTTAGGACCTCAGCAGACTTAGATGATTTGAAATTGTTGATAAGGTGACATTGGTATACTCTCTATCTGGTTTCATTTCTACAAAGGATTTTCATTTGAAGGGAAGATTTCTTATGCTTGTTTGAGTGAAAAAGATAACTCTTGGTAAATACTGAATGAGAAATGACAACATTACATTAAGGTATATCAACTTTTTTTTTTTAACTGGTTGTTGAAGGGAAAACAGTTTAATTGTTATTCTGTTATGTTTTGGATAGAGCTGTAATTACTGATGGGCTGATAGGGAATTTGGGTACTGTACTAAATATTTTCCAATG
Organism: Neopelma chrysocephalum; assembly: GCF_003984885.1. Lineage (NCBI taxonomy): Eukaryota > Metazoa > Chordata > Aves > Passeriformes > Pipridae > Neopelma > Neopelma chrysocephalum. The sequence goes on from NW_020897693.1 coordinate 29,945,758, forward strand.
CCAAGTTTTGGTTCTCAAAAAGTAAGAAGTGAGGAATGACTTTGTATAAAAACTTGGAGTCACGGTCCTTGATATTATGAATGCACAGTGCTTTCAGACTCAACCTCCAAACCATTTCAGTGATACCTGTTGTGTTTGAATTTACTTTGTGAACTACTGCAGAGGTCGCAGTAACTTTCTGTTGGTGTATTTGTATACCTTGCAAAGCAGACTAGGCTGTGATGGCCCTTTTATTCATGCGTGCTTTCTTTACTTGGCCAGGTAATTTACAAACTCTATGGCAAGACTGTGGTAATTAAAACTAACCCTGGAAAATACTGATCCATGAACTTTTGTGTCTAGACAACACTACAGAGTGAGTAAAGGACTCGGAGAAAACACTCTATTTTCCCTGTTGGGTAGTTGCTTAAATAGTTGATGGTCATAAGCAATTCTGTAGACTCTTTCAGACACCATATTAGCTTCAGCCATATTAGGTCTAAAATATTTTTAGATTCAAAAAGCAAATTTGGAAGGTGTTGAGAAATATTCAGTGTTTATCTGTAGGTGATTTTCTTGACTATGGGCCCATCTACAAGTTCCTGCGCAGCCACAATTACTAAATAATGATAGGTGATTAACTGTTCCAGTATTTATTACTTGCTATTAATATGGCATTCTATTCTAATGTTTAGAATTCAGCTCAGAAGACTTCGGGAAACACTATTTGAAAAATAGGACTTTCTCTGGCCTCTTAATACTTCTGACTGATCTTGTGGAGGCCTGTCTTTGACTGTTCTCTAGTGGCAGTGTCCCCCAAGCCTCAGATGCATTCTTGCAGGCAGAGATCCTTTTCTCTCCCTCTATCTGCTCTTCCAGATACTGGGTTCTTCAGAATCCCATAGTCTGTTTCCTTGTGAGCAGCTGTCTGCTCTGCTCCTCTAGCTGTGGACATAAAGGAGTGTCACAGCTAGGAGATAAGGACAGGGAGCACCACTTACCTCCTGTCTTCTCTTTCAAGTGATAGAATTTAGCACTGGAGCTTGGCTAGGCTTAATGCGGGAGTGATGACCTGTGCCTGTTGATTTTAGTGTTGTTTGATACCACAAGATGAGTTACTATTTTGCTATTAGTTGCAGCGTTATGGTGGTATAGGTATATTGTTTATTAGTATTGCCAAACCTTTTTTGTCCAAAAGAGAATTTACTAAAGCTTAGACTTTTTCAGCTAGTTATATTATTCCACAGCAAGGTGGAATTTCTAATAATATAATTGTAAATGGCAAAACAAGAAAAAACTCTCCTGTACCATTTTGATGTAATGCTTAGCACATAGATAGCATGGTGCTGCATCTTGCTTAAAAATGATACCTTTCCTTAGCTAAAAATGGCTTACGTAATGATCCACTGCAAGAGCCCCAAGTTCCTGTCCTTATCTGCATCATAATGTGTGCATCACTGGCCTGGCAAAGTCTGGGCTTTTTGTATGTGCAAAGGGAAGAACAATGGAAGAGAGTTCCATATTTGGTTACTTCACAGTAGCATCCCCGCAGTAAAATCAACAGTTAACCAAGTTATACTAATAATTTGTACCCGAGGTGAGAATTCAAAATCTTCAAATATGATTATACTTTCAATTTCTAATTTGTCACAGTTTATGAGGCCTTTTAATGTAGAAATGCTGAAGTACAGGTAAAAGAGTTCTGAGGTAGATAGTACTTTTTTCTAATAGTAAAATATATGTACATGTAATCAGACTTAGATTAGTTTCGTATATTTTGTACTTACTGACTGTGCCAACTTCATCTTAGAAAACTATGTTCTAGATAGTTTAGAATTCCAAATTATTCTACAAGTGATTAGTGATTTTTATATCTCACATTTTGTCTGTTATCTGAGAAACTATATTAATTTTTTTCAGAAGAGGCTTCTGCAACTTAGGTATTGTTAAAATACCAAGTTGAACTTTAAATCCCAGTTGCTTAAGAACTGTCCCCTCTCTGTCTCAAGTATTATTAGCTGTGCTTGCAAGATTTAAGCCCTCTAAACCTAGAGGAAGACCAGCTTGAGCTCTTGAGTTTTGTTTATGGCTTTAAAATGAGGAAAATGATCCTCATGCATAGGTGAAATGTTGTACCCTCTCTGATTGCCGCTTCTGCTTTCATAAAATTGAAACTTTTAATGATTCTTACTTTTTGTTTTCAGATCCCTCAGGGAAGGACTTACTGAAGGGCACTGTTTAAATGTGTGACATCACTGCAGGAAGATCACAGCAGGATAATAACCATCTTGCTTTGCACCTTTTTTTCCTAAGGGTAAGTTTGGGCTTTAGGCGTTGTGTTTAAGGGGGGAGGTGGGTGAATAAGTACAAGATGCTACACCTTATTTTCTTTATAACTGCATTTGGAAATATAGAAGTCTGTAGAGACAAGGTCCTACAGTTCATCTGTAGATGGTCAGAGATTCTTCCTGCAGTGATGTCATACACTTTGTATCTTCTGAGTTCTTCAGAATTTTCATGAGAGATATTTTTTTCAAGTCTAAAATTAAAATTACTTGGGGAAATCAAACAACCCCTCCTTTGAATCTGTAACAAAAATGGAGAGGGGGAGGTGAAGTAATGAATCGTAGTGTTTACAATTTGTTATAATTGAATTAGGCAGATTGAAGTAAGATAATGGAACTAACTTACCATGAATTTCCAGTGTGTATACTTTAAAACTGTACGAAACCATAAAGCACCTTTGCATTAGTGGTATAGTGAAATGGAAAATCTTCCATTTGGGGAGCAATTTAATGATGATTACATATTAAATGCGAAGCCATTATAATGTCAGATTTTTATCAGTTTTATTACTTAATTAACGTAGATTTCATTTTGTGACTTTACTTTGTACAATCAGTGCAAAGTAGAAACTTTATTAAAAAGAAAGAAAACCACATTGGTTTTAAATATTTTCAGTGATTCAGCTCCCACTATGAGGAAAATCTTCTGAGAGACTGATGTGTTGTTTTCCCTTTGTCAGTGTCCCATTTCACCTTACTCTTTGTACTTACTCACTTAAAAATATATTGATTTAACAAGACATTTTATAGACGGAGGAGGAACAACTTTTGCTACGTGAGGATGTAGAGTATATGAAAATATTGATTGTTTTCATAAACTAATTGCAAATTGACAGTGTCTTCCTGATGAAATATAATAATCCTATGGATGAAGATTTTTGTGTTTAGTCCACATCACATCTGTATTGTGCTGTGGCAAACAGAAAACATTTTATGGTGAAAGTGCTGAATAAACTTCTCGTTCTAACAGTGTGAATGATACTGCTATTATAAGCTTTGCTTTAGAAAGAAAACAGTGGGTTTATTTGTAGTAATATAAATAGTGGCTTGTAAAGGATGTTACTTTTGCTAAGTATTTTTATTCCCAGAGCCATTTTCTGTTAGTTCTAAATTCTGTAGTTTGAGTATAGTAAACACAGTGGAAACAGTGGAACATTCTCTTTTCTGAATGTTTTTAAATAATCTGATTTAAACAAAAAATAACTCTAAAATACGGCATAAAAGTTTCAGTTCTTGCAATCTAAAAGGTCTCAAGTATAAAAATTGGATTTTTCCTTTGTATTTTATAATGAAATGGACACCTGTTTTTTCTAAAAAAGGTACTTTCCGTGACTGATTTTTATAACTGAAAGCTGTTTTTATGTGTGTGGTTTTTGTTTTATAGTTTGGTTTATTAATTTCAATACAAATGTAGTTACATATATACTATGTTTCTGGTCAGAACATTGGTTTTCCATTTCTAGGTGTTATTAAGTTGGAAAGCTCTGTTGGCTGGGGGTTGTTTCTATACACAAGATACTGAAGGTTTCAATATTTTTGTCTTCTCTTACAATTTTTAGTGATATAAATACTTCTACTGCTGCGTGTCTCCAAACTCAGATGTGTTTTAGCACTTGTGAATTAGTTTTACAGGTATTAAAGCAGATTTTGAGAGCTGTTTGGATAACGGATTCTACACATTTTAAACTAAAGGAAGATACAATACCCCTCTTAACAAATTGTTGCTAAGAATGACAAAGTGTATAACAAACCTGAGATATTGAGACTAAAATTTCCGTATTGATGCTTGTTATACTCTTCTTCTTAAAAGGACTATTTAAAGATTTGTTTACGTACATTGTGTTGCTACTCTACAAATGTTAAAGTAGGTATATTAAGTACAAGAGAATGTACCTTTCATTTATAGTGCTGTGTGATAGCTGTCTTTTTACCGAGAAAATGGGAAGAATATTCTTACCGAAATATTTTCACAGAATATAGAACAGTGTAGGTTGGAAGAGACCTCTGGATGTCCAGCCCTCCTGCTCAAGCAGGGTCACCTAGGGCAGGTTGCCCAGGCCTACATTTACATGACTTTTGATTATCTCTAATGCAGGATCCTTTACAACCTTTCTGGGCAAATCAGACCAGTGCTCAGTCACCCTTATAATGAAAAAAGTGTTTCGTGATGTTCATATGGCACCTTATGTATTTTAGTCTGTGCCCATTGTTTCCTGTCCTGTCATTGGGCACCACTGAAAAGAGTCTGGCTCTGCCTTCTTTGCACCTTTCCTCCAAATATTTGTACACATTGATGAGATCTCCCCTGAGTCTTCTCCTTGCCAGGCTAAAGAGTTCCAGCTCTCCTAGCCTTTCCTTAAGTGAGAGATGCTGTAGTGCTTTAATCAGGTTAGTGCAGCAAAGGGTCACTTTCTGCAATAGCTCTGTATCTCTCTTGTAGCGTAGAACTGAACACTGCATCAGCGGCTACAGTGTTGTGAAGATGAGAAGGTTCACCTACCCTGATCTGCTGGCAGTACTTTGGCTAATGCTGTCCAGGGTACTGTTAGCCTTGTTTGCCACAAGTGCACATTGCTGGCTTGTGTTCGTGTCTGCTGAAATCCCCAGGTCCTGTTCTGTGCAGCTGCTTTCCAGTCAGGTGGCTCTCAGCATATATTGGTACCTGGGGTTATTCCTCCCTGGGTGCAGGGACTGTATCAGCCACTCCTCCAATTTTGTCATCAATGAACTTGCTGAGGGTACATTCTCCTCCATCGTCCAAGTCATTAATGAAGATTTTGAACAATATTGGACCCAGTACTAACCCTAGTACCTCGCTAGTTACTGGTCCCCAACTAGATTTCATGCCACTGACACAAACTGGTGGGCCCAGTGATTCAGCCATTCAATTTTTTTATCTTTCCTCATAATGTAATTGTTTCTAAAACAGTAAATATTTTTCCATTTGCAGTATGCATGCAAGCAGAATTTTCTAATTAATAACTGAGAGTTAATGGTAATTGTTACACTTGACGACAGCTTCAATGAAGCCACTGGAATCTTGTAATAAATCTGTGGAAGTCTGAATGTAGATGTAGTAGTTTTTGTTTCCAGTTAATAAAAGATTTTGGGGTTTTTTTGTAGAGACAGAAGGAATGCCACTACACTGTAGTCTTAAAATCTCATACTTAAGTCTTATTTTTAGTATTTGATGATATTTGTGTTTTTCTGTAGAATTCAGGTTAGAAACTTCTTAAAAGCAGTTTATTATTAGTATGCAAATAAAGTGGTTTACTTCTGCAAATACATAGCAGTTGAGCTATGTGGACAACTGTCTGTTTTTACAGCTTCTTATTTTGAAGTTTTCATTACTGCAACCTAAGCCCAGGCCTACAAATGCACATAAAAGTAGTGTTATTCATGCAAATAACCATGATATCTGGTGAAAGCATGAGTGTAAACAGAAGTATGTGAATATTTGGTTGGGTTTAGAATTGTTATGTTGTATTTATTGTAGTTGAAAATGCTTTTTAGTGCCTACTATTCATAAGCTAGGAAGGAAAACAGTAATTTGGGGGTTTGGGTGTGGGTTTTCTTATTTTAGAACTATGCTGATTACCTATCAAATAGGTGATGAACTGTTACTAAACTGTGCTTAAAACCTGTTTATTTTTAAATTTGTAGTATAAATACCTTTAACATGAATGAATTACAAATATAAGATCTCATTTAAAGTAGTTGTAGTAGTTTCATATACATAGAAAATCAGGGCGAGCAAGCAAAAGTGCTTCTTAAAATCTCTTATCTCTCATGAATATACCAAAGAAATACTTGCAATCTTGAAGTTTTTTTTTTCTCTTTGTATTTTTTAGGAAGATGATCACCCTCATCCTGAGTATCTGAGGTTCTCTCAAGCTGAAGCAGGAACAACTGAAAGCTCTTTCTGGAACCCTGGATATACAATTTAAATTTGTAGGAACTTTTCCAGAATGAAAACCACATACAGTTACCTTGATAATTGCAAAAGGATGAGAGGAAAGTTATGATGGCAAAAAACAAAGAGCCACGCCCTCCATCTTATGCTGTTAGTGTTGTTGGACTGTCTGGAACTGAAAAGGATAAAGGTAATTGTGGAGTTGGAAAGTCATGTTTGTGCAATAGATTCGTTCGTTCGAAAGCAGATGAATATTATCCTGAGCATACCTCTGTGCTTAGCACAATTGACTTTGGAGGAAGAGTTGTTAACAATGATCATTTTTTGTACTGGGGTGACGTAACACAAAGTGGTGAGGATGGAATTGAGTGCAGAATTCATGTAATTGAACAGACTGAGTTCATTGATGATCAGACTTTCTTGCCTCATCGGAGTACAAATTTACAACCATACATAAAACGTGCAGCTGCCTCCAAACTGCAGTCCGCAGAAAAACTAATGTACATTTGCACAGATCAACTAGGCTTGGAGCAAGACTTTGAGCAAAAACAAATGCCTGAAGGGAAATTAAGCATAGATGGATTTTTATTGTGCATTGATGTAAGCCAAGGATGCAATAGGAAGTTTGATGATCAACTTAAATTTGTGAATAACCTCTATATCCAACTCTCAAAATCTAAAAAACCCATAATAATAGCAGCAACAAAGTGTGATGAATGTGTGGATCATTATCTGCGAGAGGTTCAGGCCTTTGCTTCAAATAAGAAGAACCTCGTGGTAGTGGAAACATCGGCAAGATTTAATGTCAATGTTGAAACATGTTTTACTGCACTGGTACAAATGATGGATAAAACTCGTGGTAAGCCTAAAATAATCCCCTATCTGGATGCCTATAAAACTCAAAGACAGCTAGTTGTTACAGCAACAGATAAGTTTGAAAAACTTGTCCAAACTGTGAGAGACTATCATGCAACTTGGAAAACTGTTAGTAACAAACTGAAAAACCACCCTGATTATGAAGAGTACATAAATTTGGAAGGAACTAAAAAGGCCAAAAATACATTTTCAAAACACATAGAGCAACTTAAACAGGAACATATTAGAAAAAGAAAAGAGGAATACATTAATGCATTGCCAAGAGCTCTTAATACTCTTCTATCAAATCTTGATGAAATTGAACTCTTGAGCTGGTCAGAAGCCTTGAAGGTAATGGAGAAAAGGCCTGACTTCCAGTCCTGTTTCGTAGTGCTTGAAAAAACGCCCTGGGATGAAACTGACCATATAGATAAAGTGAATGACAGAAGGATTCCATTTGACCTTCTCACTACCCTAGAGGCAGAAAAAGTTTATCAAAACCATGTGCAGCATCTTATATCAGAAAAAAGGAGAGTTGAAATGAAGGAGAAATTCAAAAAAACTCTTGAGAAAATCCAGTTCATTTCACCCGGACAGCCGTGGGAAGAAGTTATATGTTTTGTGGTGGAGGATGAAGCATTCAAGTACATCACTGATGCAGATAGTAAGGAAGTGTATGGTAGGCATCAGAGGGAGATTGTTGAAAAAGCCAAAGAGGAGTTTCAGGAAATGCTTTTTGAACATTCAGAGCTGTTTTATGACCTGGATCTTAATGCAACACCAAGTACAGATAAAATGAGTGAAATTCATGCAGTTCTGAGTGAAGAACCTAGATACAAAGCTTTACAGAAACTTGCACCTGATAGAGAATCTCTTCTGCTCAAACACATAGGATTTGTTTATCACCCAACTAAAGAAACTTGTCTCAGTGGCCAAAATTGCATGGACATAAAAGTCGAGGAGTTGCTTGCCAACAGTCTTCTGCAACTAGACCATGGCCGCTCAAATTTATACCATGATAGTGCCAACATTGATAAAGTCAATCTTTTCATTTTGGGCAAAGATGGCCTTGCACAAGAATTGGCAAATGAAATTCGGACACAATCCACTGATGATGAATATGCATTAGATGGAAAAATATATGAACTGGATCTTAGGCCAGTTGATGCCAAATCTCCATACCTGCTGACTCAGTTGTGGACCTCAGCCTTCAAACCACATGGTTGTTTCTGCGTGTTTAACTCTATTGAATCACTGAATTTTATTGGGGAGTGCATTGCAAAAATAAGGGCCGAAGCATCTCAGATAAGGAGAGACAAGTATATGGCTAATCTTTCATTTACGTTAATATTGGCTAACCAGAGGGACAGTGTTAGCAAGAATCTGCCTATTCTGAGACATCAGGGACAGCAATTGGCGAACAAGTTACAGTGTCCTTTTGTAGATGTGCCTGCTGGTACGTATCCACGCAAATTTAATGAGACCCAAATAAAACAAGCTCTGAGGGGAGTACTGGAAGCAGTTAAACACAATTTTGATGTTGTAAGTCCAGTTCCCACCATTAAAGATCTGTCAGAAGCTGACTTAAGGATTGTCATGTGTGCCATGTGTGGTGATCCATTCAGTGTGGATCTTATTCTTTCACCTTTCCTTGACTCGCACTCCTGCAGTGCTGCTCAGGCTGGCCAGAACAATTCTTTGATGCTTGATAAAATAATAGGTGAAAAGAGGCGTCGAATACAGATAACTATATTATCATATCATTCTTCAATTGGTGTAAGGAAAGATGAACTTGTTCATGGATATATACTGGTCTATTCTGCGAAGCGGAAGGCATCTATGGGAATGCTTCGGGCATTTCTTTCTGAAGTTCAGGATACGATTCCTGTCCAGTTGGTGGCCGTTACTGATAGCCAGGCAGACTTCTTTGAGAATGAAGCAATCAAGGAACTCATGACTGAAGGAGAACACATAGCAACAGAAATTACTGCTAAATTTACAGCTTTATATTCATTATCTCAATATCATCGTCAAACTGAGGTTTTCACGTTGTTCTTCAGTGATGTATTAGAGAAGAAGAACATGATTGAAAGTTCTTACATGTCAGACAGCACAAGGGAATCAACGCATACAAGTGAAGATGTTTTTCCAAGATCTCCAAGAGGAGGTTCCCTTGATTATAATTACCCAGATTCGGAGGATGATGCTGAAGGGCCACCACCTTACAGTCCAATTGGTGATGATGTAAGGCTACTCCCAGCGCCTAGTGATCGTTCAAAGTACCGACTGGATTTGGAAGGAAATGAATATCCTATTCACAGTACACCAATCAATTGTCATGACCATGAACGTAACCATAAAGTGCCTCCTCCGATAAAACCGAAACCACTTGTTCCAAGAACAAATGTGAAAAAACTCGATCCTAACCTCCTGAAAACAATTGAGGCAGGTATTGGGAAAAACCCCAGGAAACAACCTTCTCGAGTGCCTGCGGCACCGCCAGAAGATATAGACCAATCTGACAACTATGCTGAACCTATTGACACTATTTACAAACATAAAGGCTTTGCAGATGATATCTATGCGGTTCCAGATGATAGTCAGAATCGTATTATTAAAGTTCGAAACCCAATTGTTATAAATACCCAAGGTGAGGAAGAAAATGGGTTTGCTGATAGAGTATCCAAAGGTCATGGGGAAAGAAGACCTTCAAAATACAAATACAAGTCTAAGACTCTCTTCAGCAAAGCCAAGTCTTACTATAGAAGAACACATTCAGATGCAAGTGATGATGAGGCTTTTACCACCTCTAAAACTAAAAGAAAAGGAAGACATCGTGGAAGCGAGGAAGACCCACTTCTTTCACCTGTTGAAACATGGAAGGGTGGCATAGATAACCCTGCTATTACATCAGATCAAGAGTTGGATGATAAAAAAATGAAAAAGAAACCCCACAAAGTAAAAGAAGATAAGAAGGTAAGTCAGTTGATTTAAATTTTGTTTACAACTTCTGGTGCATTGTAAAAAGGGAAGAGTCAAAATATGCAAGAGTTGTACTCTATTTTGAAACTGGTGCTTTAAAATGTAATATTGTTTAATTTTTGTCTCAAGTTTCTATTAAGTTACTCAGAACTAGCAAACCTTAGGGAATGAGATGATTTGTCTACTTAAGCAGGTGTTCAATAAGTTTCGGTTATTTTCACCTCTGTATGTACCATTAGCAAATTTGCAGAAGCCATGAAGTTGGGGGGGGGGCATGTTGATCTGCTGGAAGGCAGGAGGGTTTTTCAGAGGGACCTGGACAAGCTGGAGAGATGGTCTGATTCCAGTGGAATGAGGTTCAACAATGCCAAGTGCCAGGTCCTGCACTTTGGCCACAACAACCCCCTGCAGCGCTACAGGCTGGGGACAGAGTGGCTGGAGAGCAGCCAGGCAGAGAGGGATCTGGGAGTTTGGATTGACAAGAAGCTGAACATGAGCCAGCAGTGTGCCCAGGTGGCCAAGAAGGCCAATGGCATCCTGGCCTGTATCAGGAACAGTGTAGTCAACAGGACCAGGTAAGGACCTGGAGTAGTGTGTGCAGCTGTGGGCCTCTCAGTTCAGGAAGGATATTGAGATGCTGAAGCAGGTTCAGAGAAGAGAAACAAGGCTGGTGAAGGGACTCGAGCACAGGTCCTATGAGGAAAGCCTGGGGGAGTTGGGGCTATTTAGCCTGAAGAAGAGGAGGCTCAGAGGAGACTTCATCACTCTCTACAACTATCTGAAAAGAGCTTGTAGCCAGGTGGGGATTGGTCTCTTCTCCCAGGCAACCAGCAGTAGGACAAGAGGGCACGGTTTTTGAGTAGAACTGGTTCTTTCAGTTCTTGCAGTTCTTGCTGTTGGAATGAGTTTTAGGGCTGGTGAATGAAAGGAGTGGTTTCTTTTTAATTCTCAGTTCAACCTGGAACTCTAAAACAAGAGCATGAAAAGGAAACTTTGCATAGTGGTTTTACTGACTGCTGCATTTTCCTAGTGTGGGCAAACAGGTAATCAAGTTGAAAGTTGTGCTACCTGTAGGATTCTCTATTCGAGTAAAATACAAGGAACGCAATAGGGAAATAAAGGGAAGATGATAATGTTGCATTCTACTTAAAAAATGTTTAATTTTAATCTTTATGCCTGATAGTTACTTTTTGGCTTACTGCCTTAAAAATTGTTATATCAAGGTAGTGTTGTGGTCTAGGTTCTAGATGGACACTTATAGTTTAGATTTTAATTTGTTTTCCTTTCTCAATCATTGTGTTGGGTGTAATGTTTGTTTGACATGAAATCAAGGGTGTTTCTGATCAGTTAGATATTTTTTTTCTTGTCTGAAAGTAAGTCGATTTTGATATTATCTTTTGTAGCATTTTAAAAATGTCCCTTTTAGCTTAAATCTGACAGTACTTGTATAGCAGTTAGAAATATGTTTTGTTAAAGTAGAGCATAGTTAAATTTTACTAATAGATTAAATTTTGTATTTCACTTCCTGGTATGCAGCTGTGATTTGAATTACACATGACTGATTTAAAGGGCACTAAATTTTCTTAAGGCTTACTCATAAGCATTGGATAATGATGTCTTGTGGGTATAAAATCATATGATTAAAAATACTTCGAAATTACTCTTTTGGGGAAACTTAGATGTTTTTTAAAAAAATAATTTATATACTTTTCATAGAATCATTGAATATCCTGAGTTGGAAGGAACCCACAAGGATCATCGAGTCCAACTCCTGGACTCCTTTTGATTGAATTAATCTTGCTGCATGGAAATGGAAATGTAGTTTCCTAATCCTTCTACTGTCCCAGCTGTGTTGAGTTGACAGAAAGTTACTCTGAGTTGGATATTTATGTTTTAAGCTGAGTAGACCTAGTATAGTAGGGTCTTTTCTTCCTGGTACTGTGTCAGGAAACCCCCTAATGCCTTCAGCAATGCCTCCACTTTTGGTTTTGGCCTGTTGAGAGGAAGCCTGAATTGAAAGTTTCAGGCTGTTCTAAATTTTTGTAGTGGTTACAACTCTTGAAGAGTAGAGTTGTTTTAAGTTCTTTTTAATGTAGCTCTTGGTTGTTTTGGTTGGTTGGTTTTGCTTTGGTTTGTGGTTTGGTGGTGGTGTCTATTGGTGGTGTGGTGGTGTTTTGTTTTTTTTTTTTAAACTCACAAATAGCAGGACTGCTACTCTCAAATTAGTCACAGAAAACTTCTAATAGTAGTAGAAATTATTGTAATGATTGAGAAAACAAATTTAACTTGTTAGTGAAAATGCTTGCAAGCTTTCAAAATATCTAAGAATGTTGAGTGCTCAGTGCTTTTGATAAGTAGTAACTTCTCTGTGTGTTAGCTTGCATTAAGTTGAAGTGAGTGTAGTTCCAGTTCAAGTGATGGGCCATTCTAGTTTGTGATATACTTCTTTGGGTTTTCTAACTGTTAATTTTTTTTCAGAAGAGATGCAGTTTTATTAGTTTTGGAACTTATTCACTATGTTTTCCTGTGTTTTAGATGAGCAACTAGCAGTCTTTTGTTACAAAAACTCAAAAATTACTCAGATTATATTTTCCTTGTTGAGGAAAATTGTTCCTCTCTATAAAAAAGGAACATAAGATACATGGGATACATTCTTGCTATAATTATAGCGATTCTGAAATACAGAAATCTTACAAACAAAATGAATTTATTTGGAAAAACTTGTACTTTGAAATCTGAGGTCCTGATTGTCTTTTGTAATGATTTGTAAAAATCAGCTTTGTACTGTGGTGTTGCTTTTTAAAGCCTAAATATGATGTAACATGCTTGATACTCCTTGTATCTTTGTTGGTTTGAGATGTGGTGTTTCTCTGTGGGTTTCTTGTTAGGTATTGCAGGAAAGACATTACCTTGCTAATGGATTCTCATTCTGTCCTGATGCTTTCAGGACCCCACTCTCCCAGCTCACAATGGGCACTAAGACAGATACAGGGAGGTAGGAGATGGGTGTAGTGTGATTGTAGGCTTCAGGTAAAAAAATTGAAGAATGCAAAGAGGGTGGGTAGAAAGGAGGAAGTGAGATTTGCCTAACAGTAGGAGAATGGCAGCTGTAGTTTGGCTAACACATGTAACAAATTTTAGAAATCTATTGTGAACACATGTTATTAAAGGCAGAAGAAAATATTCAGAATTCTGCTACTTTTTGCTGTTTGGAAGCATAAATTAAAATGTTTTACTGTGGAAGGTATAGCAATGACAAGTCTGTGGTGAGCAGGTAACCTTACTTTCAAGGTCATCTACTGATTCTTATTACCGAAGGAAATCAAACAATTTAAAACTGAGACCAGTTAAGGAAGTGTGCTTTAGTCTGAATTATTTGCCCATTGTTTTTGTCCATAACAGTGTGCTAGTGATCTTAGATCTTGTTTCAGTATACTGGTAGTCAGAAGTGGAAGAGAACTGTCCATGAGCTCTGTTTTCAACTAACACAGAAATACTTTCTCTGAAAACTTTTATTCCCTCATTCTCACTACTCTGTAAAACTTATCCAGAGCTTCTATTTCCTCTGTGTTGGTGAAGAATCTTCTTGCAATTCCTAGTTTTCACCTTTCCTGTGGTAACCTTTCTCCTGAAATGTTTGTTATCTGTCACCTTCAAACAGGTGAAGAGAAAATGGCTACTTGATCTGAGTTTTAGAAGATTTAAAAAAAAAATGAAATTTTCTTCTGAACTTATGTTTTTGAATGAGGATGACTGAAACTGTGTATATTATCACAAAGAATGTCATAGCAGTGCATCATATTATACTACTGTTTGTTGATGCCTACTAGAAATTACTGCCTGACACAGTTGTGTGATTGCACTCAGCCTCTTCTTAGCTGCAGTTACTGTGACTTTAGGAACCTTTGACCTGTTCTTGTCCTTGATAATTTCCAATTAATGACTTCCTACCATATAGTACAGGTGATTTATAGTACATACACGTAGTACCTGTACATTGTAGTACGTGCTACACGCACCTTACAGCACATAACTTTTGTTAGTTGTGCATTCCAGCACATGATTTTGCGTTAGTCTGTGATGGTCATTTTGTTGTTGAATATCATGTTTCTTCTGCTACTCCAGTTGTCACAGTAGTTTCCTGTATGCCATCACCAAGTGCCTTACTTGAGTCCAGACTGGTGAAACCAACTGATGGTTGTTCTATCTTTGCCTCTTGAAAACAATACATATTTTCAGTGGAGAAGGTTGAATCAGTCCAGTATAGTCTGACTTGTGATACATCCACCTTTATCCTTAATACCACATGTCTAAATTTTCTGAAAAAATTGTGTGGCCTTACGTGTGCTATTAACAAGTGGACTGTTGAACTTTTTCTGGTAGGGATGTATATAAAGAGAAGTGGAAAGAAGGACAAAAAAGAAAGCAGACTTGCTTCAGTCACAGGACTTTTTAGCCAAGCTCATGTGGAGTTGTGTGAGCACACTGAGTTTGTAAGCTTTCAAGTGCATGCTGTGTGCTAGTATTTGTTAAGCTATGATGACCTTTTTTCTTCCCCTACAGAACTTTTTCTGTCAAGTTTCTCTTCGGAAAAAAGCACCTTGTTTTTGCTGTTATTAAACAAAATAGCTCTCAGATTTAATGCATTTTCCAGTATGCATTTGGCATGCTTTCTGTGTTTGATTTAACTCATTAGCGGTGTTCATAAACTTAGAGGAACTAAGCACCGTGTACAATGTTGATATGCAGCTTTGCCTCAGTTGTTCTTCTTTGCCAAGTTAGACCTTTCCAGCTGAGATTAATGCTCATTCGTGTCCAGGTCTCTTTCAAAAATTGCAAGTGGGAACTACAAGTAGATGCTTATTACAATTAGAATCTTTAAGACTGTAATACTAAGCTGTAGTATAAACATTATTGGTGTTGGTACACATGAAAAGCAGCAACCTTGCAAGCTATATCATAAATTATTTTTGTCTTCGGTTTAACTTGATGAGTTTGGGGATACAGAACAACAGAAATTGCAGAAACTTTGAGGCTGTGAAAGGGCATGAACATTCCTAGAGCATAAGGATCTTGCTGAAGGAAGCCTTCTAATATCTCAGACAGGAGGAACATCTTCATGTGTGTGCAATAACCTTAAAACTGCAAGTGTAATGCAGTTTATGAATTAATATAAGACCTGAACCATAGTACTCCTTGGCTTTTCATTGTTCTCATTGCATTCTTCTTATGTGTAAACATAAATATTTTAAAAGTTATTTATCAATTTTTATTGATTTATCTATTAGTATTATTACCACATGAAATAATAGTTATTTTTGACCTTGTCTTAATTTAGTAATACTCTGTAGCAGGAATTCCATTACTTTAAATGAGTCTGAAAACTTTTTTCAGTATTTCAGCAAGAAATATCCACTAGCATCTGGATGAATTCTCACATATTTTATTCTGACTTGTTTTAGAACATGATGTAAGTAATACAGTTTTCGTCTATTTTTTTATGCTTAAACTTGTTTGGTGCCATTATAATTTCAAAAGTATATTAATTTTTTTGTTGAAACTATTACTGAAATAGTGTCAGGAGCTGTAGAGCCCATGTGTGTTGCTCTCCATTTTAATAAGACTATGGTAAGCATGTGAGCAACTTACATTTTTATTCAAATGTTCTTGTGTAAATTCAGTGGTTGATTTAGCGAAGTACTGTTTACTTCAGACTGGAATGTGCAGTGAAATTTTTTTTTCTCCTGAGGAGTACAGGAAATACCAGAATCTGTGCTTTCAGGTTTCATCTGTTCAAATTTAACTCTCTTAATATGCATATTTAGAACCATATATCTTCTTGAGCCTCTGTAGTTTAAAACTTACTGTAACAAGCTGGAATTCTAAAAATGGCAGAATGTGTAAAGGGAAGAAAGAGCATATTAGGGACCATCATCTGCATTATTCTATGTCATATAGTTTCTGAAGAGCTGGCTATGAATTAGAGATTACAAATATTTTATTAAGCCTGTAAATGCTGTTCATGGTGTGTGGTTTTATCAAGTGTTTTACTAGTCTCGAAAATATTGACTTTGCCCTTCACAAACCCAGGGCTGACTGCAAATGAAGCAGGCAGAAAGTTTCCTTTGTATTGAAAGTAGTAGTGAAGTTTGCGGGAGGTAGAGAAGTGGCTGGATTTCCCCTTTGATAAATAAATTATTGATGATCATTCTGGTGGGTTGAAGGTAAGAGGAAAAAAAGGAAGAGGAGCCTGTCTTGAACAGAGAGGGCTTGCTAGAGTAAGCAGCCCATCCATAAAAGGGTTTGATAGATAGGTTTGGGCAGTTTTTAGTTGTATAAGTTAATTTTAAGAGGTTGTATTTAAGTGTATTGTACTCCCAAGACTCGTAGCTGGCTGAAGTCTCAGCCTAGTTTCTTTCCAGATGATGAGTGCTGCTTATCTGGTTCCCTGGTACCTACAGTCAAGAGGGTTAAGCTTGAATATTCTTTACGTCTATATTTTTTTCATGGTTTCATGCTCTTTGTAATATTTCTTATTTTGAAACCAAGAATTGGATACTTTTCCATGCTAGAATGTGTGGTTTTTTGTTTACCTTGTCTTATATTAAGAGGGCTTGAGCTAATCTTTTGCAGCATGTTTGGTGATTGAACTACTGCAATTAAAGCAATATTGCAAGTAAATGCTTTTAGTATCAGCAGCGCAAGGCAAGTTTGGGATTCTCAGAGTTAAAATGCTTTCCTGCCAAAATATATAAGGATCTGTTAGAGGTTTGGCTTTAACTCGTTTAGGGTATGAAGAGAAGTTGTCTTTGGCAAGAAGCAAGTGGTGAAACCCATGCTGAAAGCTCAATATAAGTGCAACAATCAATTATAAAAAACTCCACAGATTTATATGAAAACTAAGGATTCAACTTTATAGTATTGGGCTGATCTTTTAATTACTAACAGGAAAACAGTGGTATGTGAAACAATCTTTTTTGCTGGGTTTAAGTAACAAAACTTTTGTGTTAGTTCTTGTCTTCTCTAACTTGGTGCCTATTAGATCTTTTTCATTATGATGTAGAACAAGAATAATGAAGAAAACCAATATTTGCTACGTGCAGTACTAGATGACTACTGTATTGTTGGGGAGTGGGTGTATTGGGCGTAACTATTAAACTAAAAATACCTGGGGCAAAATCATAATCTCTCTGCCAAAATCTAGGAATATTAAAACTGTTCAGGTGCCCTTTAACTAAAGGAATAGTTTAATGTTTAACTGGTTTTGTTAATTGTTTCATTAGAGATATTTTAAAAGTTAATCTTACACAGAAAATTTCTGATAGTCGTTATTGTGACTAGCAAATATAAAAGTTCACTTCTATGTCTGGATCAGAAAAACTGCTATTTTCTCAGAGTGGGGAACAAGGATTTAAAAAAAAGCTGTCACTAAAACATACTTTTTTGGAAATAAGACCCATATTTTTTTTCCCTGAAATTAGTTGATCTTTTGGCAAAGATCAGGTCTTTCTCACAGTAACACACCATTTTGTTCAGGACAAGTTCTCTGCTTAAGAAGTCTAGACCCACAAGTTAAGGAAAGCATGGAAGTCTCAAATCAGGAAATAGCATGTTGGTTTTTTTAACACCTTAAACTCTTGTTTTTAGTTTACAGAAGTGTTTTTTGTGAAGATTGTGTAGATAGTGTTATTTGCAGGAAGATTTGATTTGTTCTGTCAGTGGAGGGTTTATGCACTCACGGCCCAAAAAAAGAGAAATTGTGAGAGATATTTTAATAAATATTGGACTGGAGAGAGACAATGCATAATGATACATAATGGGAAATAGTGATAAACTTATTGCTGTAACTCTGCCTAGTGAAATAATCATTTAATGTTTATGGAATTGTCTTGCAATTATCATCTCTTCTCCTACTCTAGTTTTAGACAAGTTTGCAAAGGACTTCAGGGTTATTTTTTTTTTTCTTTTTCTCTTTACCCTTTTTTTTTTTTATGCTTTTTTAAATTCTTTAGACAAATTCTCATTTTCCAGTTTGGAGATTAAACTGATTTCAGGGAGACGGTTCACCTAAGAAAACTTTCGCCCTTCCTGAGTGTATAATGTCATACTTGATTAATGTCATACTTGATATCTCCGTCCCTTGCAACCATTCTTCTAAACGCAGGACAACTATTAGAAAAAAGCATTCTTTACTCCAATTTTGCAGATATATTTAATATGTCATACTATGTCCAGGTATTCCACACAGATAATAATATTTATAATTTTCATATAACTTCTGTAGAATCCTAGTTTATTATTCCACTAACCAGATTGCTTTCCAAGAGTCACAGTGTCTTTTTCTATCCTGTTGATCTAAAATGCAGAGTCTTGAGTGTTGCTTCATTTATTCTAAGATGGGGGGATATGCACTGAACACCTAGGAAAAAAGCATTTAAATTGTTTTTCCTTTCTTTGCTGCCTTAATGGACTTATCTCTAAAATGGTCTTTAATTCAACATTTGACAAAGATGTTTTCACTTAGTTTTATACAGTTTAGCTTCAGCTTGGGGCTTTCAGCTGTTGGTAATCTGAGCTGGATGCTGCCTAAATAAATATTTTAGGTGATGTAATGTGGTTTCATCAACATTCAGAGATGAAACATGGTATCTAATACAATACAATTCTTGTAATCATCCAAAGGTGATTCATCAATTCCACTGATTAAAGTCCTTCTCAAGGGAAAAAAAATAAAAATAAAAGCAAGCAATAAAACTCCATATGAAACATGTCTTCTTAGATTTGATTGTATGCAAACCTCCTTTTGGCTAAAGTCCTGTGCTTGTAACAAAGCAATCATGCTTAATAGGAGTGCCTGCAACTTTAACTTTGAGATTGATTGTTATACATTCTGCATCATCATGTTTCTTGTACAGTTGTAGTATAAAGATTATTTTGTATCTTTAACTATATGCAGAACTTCAGAGTTTTATCCTAACAATTTTTATAGAGGTCATGAATCAGATGTGATTCATATAGATTCATTTGTGAGCAGTGCTGAAAGTTAGTACGTAAAGACTTGTCCACAGCACTCTGAACAAGTGGTGTCTTTATTTCTGTTCCTGTGGTATTGCAGTTACTGATACATTGGGTTATCCTGTTCCTAATGTGATACAAAAAAGACCAAACCTTTTAGAAGTTATTTGAGTGCTTTGTATCTAATGTATGGTGTTTTGAAAGTACATTTAATTTTCATTCATTCAGTTTGTGTGATCTGTTTGTATTTACTGAATGATTGCAATATGAGTTAGTTAAAATGTTACTTGAATATTACTTAAATAACTCTGTTTTGTTGTAGCCAAAAAAGAAAACTAAGACATTCAATCCTCCAATCCGTAGAAACTGGGAAAGTAATTACTTTGGGATGCCCCTACAGGATTTGGTTACACCTGAGAAACCGATACCTCTGTTTGTTGAAAAATGTGTGCAATTCATTGAAGATACAGGTAAGATAGGAGGACTGTTGGAGGAAAGACTTTCCCACTTTGCATAATGAGTAAAGCCTCTCATTTTCTGTTTTAAAGTACTTCTAGAATTTTGTCCTAGAAATAAATAATTGTGGGCTAGGCACATTTGAGAAGTTGAATGTGCCTTTTAAGTTGTGTGCTTAATATGTCTTTTGACTTTATTTATACAAATACTTAATTACTTTTTGGCAAATGTTTGAAGTTTAATGTGTTTCCTGTAATTTAAAAAACTTATATCTTTTTCTAATGGCAAATGACTTTTTGGTTTTCTCTCTCTCCTTTCTTCCTGGCTTCCTGGTTGTGTGTTTGTCCCTGCTTTCAGCCTATTAACTATGTGACCATGAGGCAAGTAGGATGATTTTGCTGGTCCAACAGAAGACTACAATTAGGAGTGGGGATTTGTTTTGAGGTTTGGGAGTGACCTGTGGTTGGGTTTTGTTTGGTTTTTTGGGGTTGTTTTTTTTGTTTTTTTAATTTTCTTTGTTTTTAAAGATTGTGAGCACCAGTTTTCAGTTGTGTGTAGATCCTGCTTGCTCTGAAGTTTCGTAAATGCTGTATTGCTATATTTGGAGCAAATGACAGTGTGACTGAGCTTAAACATCCATAGGACCGTTTTATGACATTGTTTAGCATAAAGTAAAACAACACCTTTTTTCAATGTTTGCTTAGTTCTGTAGTACAATTTTGGCTGTAAGATGACAGTAGCAGTTTTAGCAAGAGTAAAACTGAAGGGTTTTCTTTCTTATGGTAAAATTCAGTTTTGCCGCCATCTGTAAGAGTATTGTTTCCAGAAGAATTATTACTGGTGGTAAGCCTAATAGCGGTTTTTAGAGGTTCCCATACTGCATTATTGCAATTAAAAAAGTAGTTGAAACCTCAGGCACTGATCTTTTTGGAGTCAGAGATGTTAGCATAAATCTGCCTTTAATCTTTACCTTCTATGGATTCCTTGCTTAAAAGGTAAGAGCTGTATTTTCTTCCCTCTTGCTTTTGCTTTTTCCACCTCACCCAGTTAAAAATGGGGAAGGAGGAAGAAGGGCAAGGAGTAATAGTGGCATAGGCAGTTTAATATATATATTGTTTGCTTTTTTATGTTGCAAATGTACCCCAAAACAAACCAACATAATGTCATGGGTGAGTCACTGTCTGAATTGCTGTTCTTTAAAAGTGGCTACATATTGCTACTATGTATACCTATATAAAATGGACATTCTCCAGTACTGAAGACCAAGTGACTCTTTTAAGAGTTTATAAAATCTAGCAATAACTTGATTTGAGTGTGTTTAACTTTCTAAGAATATTTTCAAACAACAAAATTATAAATCCAGTTCTAAAGAAAGTTCTATTTACTTAAAAGTGTTGTTGTCTAATATCTGTTCATTTTGTGGTAAACTTTCCAAATAAAAGTCTGTTTCTCCTGAAGAATTTTCATCAGCTTGTGGAGTGAGAGAGCTATAATAGTGTGGGAACATTATTTGTTAAATAGTCTTTTTTTTTTTCCCCCTCGTAGTCATCAGATCATACAAGCACCCAAAAGATTTAGCACTTCTACTCTCCTCTCATGACCTGTCTTTGAAACATGTTTAGTTAAGCTTCTATGTGTTCAAAATGTAGGAGCTTCTCAAAAGTGATTACTCAGGAGGCACTGCTTTTTCCTTTAGCGGGTTGGGTATAGGTTAGTTTGTCCTGGGATGCTGCTGTGCAGCTGGAGAATTTTAATTCTGGCCATACATGTAAGCTGGACAAATGCTGTGCCATCTGCGTACTTTGTTTGTGGCTGTGAAGACAGTAGTTGTCTTCCTTGTTTTGTTAAGCACTTAGAACAAAACCTCTACTTTTGATCTGTATTACAGTTTTCTTTCTCCTACTCTGGATTTTGTGTAAGTAGCTTTTGTGTTCTTTTCAGCCTCCATACTTGGCTGTGGAAGTTTTATTTTTGGTGTGTATTATTTTTATATTGGATTAATATGCTGTAGGTATTTGAGTGTCTTCAAGCAGGGATAGAATGTATTTGTTGCTTTTGAGAGAGGAGGATGTTCGCTTGCATTGCCTTCAGATCCTGTACTGAGATAGACTCACATCACTAATTTTGGGACTGTCTGAGAAAATTCCACAAATAGAGATTTGGAGGTTATCAGTCTGCAGAAGGCAAGTCAGGATCTATTGGCTGAAGGCTGGAATCCAGAATGGTACCATTCCTATTTGATAAAGCTTCTTGGCCCTGGGGAGTCATCCAATAGTCAGCTGTCTCTTACCAAATCAGCCTACTGTCAGTACTAACTGCACTGAATACCCATGTTTATTATCATTGTCTTTTTAATCAAGGAGTGCAGTCTGTTCCAACTTGGCTAATCTGTGTATTTCTCCTACAGAGGACATAATTGTTTAGCTTTTCCTTTTAAGGTACTTTCACAGAGTTCATCTCCTTCCCTTGGTATTATAATATGTAATTTGGATTGTTGCTGAATTTTTGAAGATGTGATTAATCTCAATTTGAAGGGCTAATCTTAATTTTTAATGTTCTCAATTTCTGCCTCGTGCAATTATACAAGATGGTGCTTTCTAACCACTCATCTAAACTGTGACCAAGGCTAGAAAGTATGCAGTGTGAAAAACAGTTTTCTCTGTTTCAGATGTTTTCCATAATTCTGGAATATCCTCACTAAAAAAAAAAAGTGTGTATCAGTAGAAGAGGGATAATTTGGAAAAATTAAAGTACATCCAGGAGCTGAAAAGTTCTAGCCTTTTATAAATCAACAGATTTTTCTTTTGAAGAAGCCATATGAATCCTGTCAAGGTAAAGGGAGATCTGGTAAATAAGGGATCCTAAGTCAGGGCCTGCAGGTGTAGTGTTCTGTTTACTTTGGTATTTTCCAAAAGGAGGCATTATTGTGAATTGATTTAGCTTTGTAGAGTCAACCAATTTACTTTTGAAATGTGATATAGGTTTTGAATCCCTTTGTAATCTTTCTGATCGTGTTGAAAGTAGAAACTGAGGAGCGAAGTGGTTAATACCTGAGTAGATCTAAACCTAATAAGCTCTAACTGTGTCAGAACCTGCATTTTACAGCAGTGTGTCCTGTCACTGATACCAATAGTATGAAGCAGCAATAGCACGTAATACTTGGGCTCGTTGGAACCTACTGATTAAAAAGAAAAGCACAGTACCTTGTAAGATTATCTTAAATTTTGTAAAATTGTTACTTCTGGATAAGAAATAAGGAAAGCTTTGCTAAATACTGTAAACAAACTTCACTTCTGTGTTTCCACATTGTCCATTACTATAATTTTTGAACTCATTGTAATTATAATAGAATGAGTAATCTTTTGGTTGGTTGTTAGACCTCTTTCTTGTTGGTTCATTGAACAAGATGATCAAAAGAATATTTTTTTTCAGGTAAGTAACTTGATAATGGTGAATTATCAAGTTTTCCACTAAATATCTTCATATAAATGTATAAAGTTTTCAGGAAAACTTATGGTAAAGATACTATGATCTAATTGTAATCTTTTACAGGCTATATGAATACTTTCTCTAGTGACACACATGACGTATAACATGTATAACTCCATGATGTTAACATGTATAACTCCATATGTGCTTTTGCCTCTATCACATTCTTTGCAAATCAGTTTGTAACTGGCTCATGAGGGCAGCTATGTAGATTGACTTTTTGACATTGGTAGCTATTTTCAGTTACAGGCTTCCAAAAGAAAATTTTGATGATGCAATTGTTCTGGTGTGTTTTGTTGCTTTCTCCTGATGGACTGAAGAGAACTTCATTTTGTTTCATCACTTGAAATGAACTATAAAGTGCTTTCTGTAAACCAGGCT
This sequence comes from Neopelma chrysocephalum, assembly GCF_003984885.1. Classification (NCBI taxonomy): domain Eukaryota; kingdom Metazoa; phylum Chordata; class Aves; order Passeriformes; family Pipridae; genus Neopelma; species Neopelma chrysocephalum. Next base: position 29,969,173 of record NW_020897693.1, read on the forward strand.
TATGGAAATGCATTTAGCAGGGAAAACTAGAGATTTGATTTTTAAGAAAATGGTAGTGACTGTTTTTGTGCAGAAGTAATTGTGCTCAGCTAAGACATGCTAGAAAAAGAAAACCTATTATTTAAAAAAAAAATACTATCCAGTGTAGACCCTTACCCTTTTTAGTACAACTCATATTTTCTAAATTTAGGCAGCAGAATTGAGATAATTTTGAAGCTAAACTGTTAAACTGTATTAATTGCATGAATTCTGTTTCTCTAGGAATTACCAAATGGAGTATAAGAGGAATATTCTGATACTCTGGTAATTTTGTTTGAGAGGGAGGAACACAGATTTCTGAAGGCTAATTTGATGTCTAACTTCAATAAAATGTTAATATGGTTTGAATTTTGAATTGCAATGTATGTAAAAATATCGAATGTCTAATTTTAAGTGTAAAGAGCGTACATGTTTATGGCAAGTTTGTAGCTTGAGTGTTTTGTTAGTAACATTTTTATGCTGTTTTACACCACCACTTTGGTGGTAAAAAATTTCATGTACTGTTTTGTGTACTATTCAACACCTACTGTTGTTGATTATTTTTAACTTACCCAAACTTACAATAATTCAGGCAACATGACTAGTGCTAATACTATTGGCATGTGAGGGGTTTTTTAATATTTCAATATTTTTTGTGTTTTGGATTTACTTTTTGTATTCATTGTTATTCGTTGGTGAAAAGTTTGGTATAGATTACATTTCGTTCTGTTTACCAAGGAAGAAGACATCAAATTAATATTATGAACACAAGCGCAGTTTTGCCATTTTGTAAATTTAGCCCCTGATGATATTCAAATTTTAATAATAGCAGCAATATTTTAAGGGTTTTTTTCTCGAGTTTTCAAATGTTTTTTAAATTTTTTTAATAGGATATTGATATCCATGTACTTCATTGACCAGATTATAAATTTTAGATTCTGTACGTCATAGAAAACTGATAGCATTAATACAGTGTTAATTGTACATGAAACAATTGAGGGAAGAGAAGTTTATTAGAATAATTTGTATTTTAATAATTTAGTTAATTTTTGTGAGACAAGGAGCAGAGTAAAGAAGGAAGAATGAATTCGACAGAACCACAATCATATCTCATTTAATATTTCACATAGTCCCTATGGAGAGCTATAGGTGAAATTAAAAATTGCATACTCGGTATATCTACAATAATTACTGCTTTTGATATTTATACCTTTTTGTAATCCTGCTAAATCTGGAATTTTGGAGGTAATTCAAGTAATAGAATATTGCCTTCTTTGAATTTCCCTCACAGGGAAATTCACATACCCAGGTCTTTTATGCTGAATCTGCTGTGAGGTCAGATTTTAACCTTTGTCTTATCTATACTTTCAATGTAATCTCCAGAGAATTGGGTAGAATTAGGCAATGAAAATGAGTCAGCAGCGCCTGTTGAGGTAAAAAGGCTGCTAAATCATGGAAGTATATTCCCAGTGGCTGGAAAATCCAAAAATTCAAGATTGATTATCTCTCCTTTTATTTAAGGGTCTTGGGAGAGCTAGAAGCTTTTAGGAGCCTGTTCTGTTGGACAGAGAACAGAAAAGGACAGGAGTTTCCACCCCCCTCAGCCTCATGTATGAGAGCTGGCATTCTGAGGGTAGTTTCATAAGAAATGGTGTAATAGCCAGGAATATTCTCTTTTGCTCTATGCTTCTGCCACTTTCTTGTTTTGGGCACTTATCAGATATCTCTGAATCAGTGGAGTTCCCTGTCTTGGAAATCTGTATCAGCAAAAATGGTCAAGGTCCTGCTGTGTAGTATTGCGACTGGTAAGTTAAGGGTCAAATATGTGCCCAAACAAGCACGAAGCAGGAAGTAGGAACAAGGGAGGGACAGAAACAGTAATTGTTGAGGCAGGGAGTTAGACCATCTTTTTCAGTCACAATGATCAGTTGACTCAACTACTGTGAAGCTGTATGTTTAGCAAAAAAACTGGCATGGACCATGACTGTTACTCTTGATTCTGGATAGGTACAGAAACAATAGATTTCAATAGCTCTACAATGCATTTTGTACCCTCATCGTGTTGGTGAGTGATTCTAGAGTGGGTGGTGTGGTTAGTGTGTTTGAGGCCAGGGCTTCTACTCAGGGGCAGGTTGACAAGCTGGAGGAATGGGACAATGGGAACCTGATAGAATTCAGTGAGGTCAAGTGCCAAGTCATGCAACTAGAATTACAAGGACCCTGCAGTGGTACACGCTGAGGACTTGAGTGGCTGGGTGTCAGTGCTAATGAAAGGGATCTTGCAGTTGTGGTGGAGGATAGGCTAAGCATGCCTTCGGTATTAGACTGTCCCAATAGAAAGGGAGGCACTGCAGCTGCAGAAGTGGTTATTCCTTTTTGCTATGCACCTGTTAGGCCTTGTCTGAAATACTACAAGAAAAGTGTTGACAAACCTGAGTCTAGCAGAAGAGGGTCAGGGGCTGGAGTTCGTAATCTGTGGGTTTGTTCAACTTAAAGAGAGAAAGACTGAAGAGGTGCCCCAAAGTAGCTTCCCATACCTGTGAGGAGGTGCACCCAGGCTAAAGAACCGAAGTACAGTGTCATTAAAACACAAGGTTCTGATTAGAAAGAAAGGAAAGACTTTTGCTTGGAAGGTTATTTAAGCACTGGTTCAGGTTACCCAGAGAGATTGTTAGAAATCTTGGAGATATTCAAGGTAAGTTTAGATTAACAACCGAATCTGAATTCAGTGTTGACCCTTGTTTGAGCAGGAGGAGGTTGCACTAGATAACCTTCTGCAAATCCCTTCTGTGATCACTTCAAAATTGGCATAAAATAGGTTTCAGTAGTTAGAAGACTACACCAGTTTGTGTTGGCAACTTTGGAATTGGTCAATAGAGAGGAAACCCTGTACAAACTCGAGAGGAGGGTAAAACAGGCATTAGTTGTTTCTCCTAACAGAAGACTTGACTACCAGACGGATGGAGGAGGAGCACATGGATTAATTTAGTAGTGTGAGAGAATCACTGAAAACTGTAAACAAATATGTTTTGAAATACTCATAAACACATGTTGTGCGCTTGAGCTGTATTGCTAATTAAGGTATCTCTTCAAAGGAAACATCATAGGAATTATATAAAGAATTCCTAAACCATTCAGGTAGGACCAAGATGTCAATATCTTTTGCAGATATTGTGTACAGTGTGTACAGTATTTATCTGCTCCACTTATTCCCCTAGCTTTCTCCAGGCCCAAAGTGACCAAAGAGATATATGTATGGAAAATTACAGTATCTTCAGATGTCATCATTTTTAATGAAGCAAAGAATGCACGTACCTTTTCGTAGATGTGTTTGTAATGTCATATTAATTGAAGTCTTGTATTCTTCTTTTGAAACAAACAGGCCATGAAATAAGTGGTTGAGTGACACTGCATAAAGTGATTGATACCTTGTTTAATAATTGGTTAGAGTAAATTATAGAAATGTTAATTCAGCTTTGGAGAGCTTCCCATTGTATGAGTCTTTCTAAAAGGACTGCTTATTTTTTACACTACTTACTGTTTATTGAACATTTCAATATGCTATAAATTATCTTATTACAAGAAGCAATAAGGCACTTATTTTTGGTTCTGATTTTCACTGTGTGAATTGAATGTCATGGGTCTTTAAATGTCAGTGTTGATATGTGTAGATAAGAACATATGTAGAATTTTGAATGTGTTTTATGTAAGTAAAGTTAGTGCTAGATTCTTACATAAAGAATTTGAATTCTTTGCTCTACATTCTAGATATACATACTGTTTTGGATTAGTAAGGTGGCAGTTCCTTTAGTCTTGTGTTGTAGCATAGAGTTTGCAAAGGTCAATCTGTGGAATAAAATTGGAGAATTATATAGATTGCAGAATTTACAAAGATAAGCGTGGGAATAATGGTCTCAGCTATTGTAGTGGGGAATGAGCTCTGAAACATTCCATTGGCTACTTCAGGGGAAGGAATTAAACTGGGGAGAGAGACTTGCTGTGATTCGGTGGCATGTATTCAGAAACAGACAAAACATGATACAAGAACCTGGCTGTGGATATTGTTAGCAGACACTGTATGATTTTTTAGCAGTCTAAATGTTAATATACCTGTTGTCACTTGGGAAAAGGCTTTGAGATCATCATAGACAGCTCTCTGAAAACTTAACCTCTCTGTACTTGCTATCAAGCAAGCAAAAAAGAAAAAAGCTGAGAGTGAGTGTTATGGGGGAAAAAAATCATGCTATTACATAATTCCATTCTGTACACACAGTTTGAATACTAGTTGCAATTTGGTTCAATCTTTCTCAGAATAGAAAAGAATTGGAAAGGTTACTGCATATGGCAATAATGGTAAATATTGGATAAAGAGGGACTGAACTGATTAGGTTAGAACATTCCTGAGGAAGAGAAATTACATAAATTTATAAAATGAGTGCGGAGAAAGTGTAGAGAAGTTACTATTTCTTTTTAAGAAAAAGAATGTTTATGAAAACTTCAGATAGTGAGCATGAAGTCGGTGTGCTTTCATGATGTACCTTCCTGACTAACAAAGCTGCATTTACCACGATGTAAAGACCACAAGTAGGTGACTTAAAGGGATTTGGATGAATTAGTGAAGGATAAATCCCCAAGTGGCTATTACAACACCTTATGCAAAAGCTTATGTAAACCACCATCTCCAGGAAGCTGGGAGTATATATCACAAAAGATTGCTGTTGGGTTTTGTTGTTTTTTCTCTCCTGCCCTCCCCATGTCTGTCCTCAGGCATATATTACTCAGTGTAGTATATGGTATAGGAAGTGGATATTGTACCAGGTAGACTTTGGTCTGGCCTTGTGCTGAAGTTAGTATGTTCTATGAAGGAACAAAGAGTTGTGAAAATATGTTGGTGCCTAAGAACGGAAGTGTCCTACAAACTAATTATGCATATAGGTGCAGATCCATCTTGCTCATTTTCTTTGAAATGCCTTGAACCCTGTGTGGTGAAGTTTGTTAGATAGGCTGGAAGCCTGATCACAACTGGCAGCAAAAAAGGAGGTGCAAGAAGAGAATTTATTAGGCACTAGCAGGTACTTTAGGAAAAGAATAGTCTAGGCAAAGGAGATGTGCTCTGTCTTGAAGTAAATATAGGCTATTGTGACGTGAAGTAAGGAAGAGCTAATTATTTAAACCTAGAGGTGTTGTAAAGCTAACAGGACAGAGAAGCCAATAAATCAGATGATTCTGATATATAATATTACAGCAGCCATTGTGTTCGGTAATGTTGAAAATTACAGCTGGACCAGAATGGAAGCAGGATAAGAACGTAGATAAGAATTCTGAAAAATCAACCTGCTTGCAGATGAAGGAACAAAATTTTTTAAAAACTGTCAGAAAAAAAAAAGTGTGCTCTTTTTCAGTATAGATATATAGTATAGATATGCAAGAGTTTAAAAGCTAAAACTAGTGAACTGAAATGTCTGATAAGTGATGAAGATCTTGATGTAACAAGCATTGGAGAGACCTGGTTGGATAATAGAAAGCAACAGAGAATTGAAGCATTACTTAAAAAATAATACTTTAAGATTTTTAGCTGTGTTTATGCACACAAACAGATTACACTTGTCTCCTTTTGTGCCCTAGGGAAAGAATGTAGTGACAGTTGACCAACTGTTTCATGAAGCATTACTTTCTAGAATATACACAAGCAAGAAAAATTTTTGCTTGAGAAATTCAAAGGACAAATTTAATTAGCTGAGTCCAGAATTGCAGGATGTTGCTATTTTTGGAACTTGCCTAAATTCATCTTCTTGTTTAACCGGAAAATTTTCTGAAGTACTGTAAGTTGTCTTTCTGTGTTTCTCAGATACTACACTAGTGCATATGTCTCCAGAGCAGCCCAATTCAAGTATTCAAGGTTTATACACTCTGACTAAACAGTGACTGTGTCAGACATCTCACAAACTGCTAATGCAGCACATTCAGTTCCTTTTGTGCAGAAAGAAACTGAAAAGTAGTTGGATAAAACACAGAATACCCTGGAGCTCTAGGGTCTCCAACTGAGAATTCTCCCATACTTAACAAAGAGAATCTTGATCCTAGATTGTTCTTATCTGCCAGTGATTTTTGTATTTATTTACAGCTTCTGGAAAAGGAGTGCAAATATGTCTGCCTGTGATCACACTAGCACATTGGGGGCATTTTTTTAAAAATGGGTTTGAAACCCCTTTCACGTGTGGAAATTATTAATCATTGAAATGACTTTTTGCCCTGTGCCACCACATTATATCTTCTGGTGCTTTTTGAGGATATCAGGGAACAAGGCTCAGGTTTTTTGAAAGGACTGTTTAGGTGTATATTTACAAGAGGAAGACTCTTGGCTATGGATTTGGAAAGCTAAATGATAGATATAAAAGTTTATTGAAGAAACGCTTACTAAAATAGCCTTGATGCAGTTGGTAAAGAGACATGTGAATTGTAAAGTCATTAAGAAGGATAAAATGAGTTAGAAGAGTTTGTATGAAATTGTTATAAATTTCCCAGCTGTATGAAGCAGTCAAGTGCTTTCTGTGCTTTGGACATTGTAACAAGATTCTTAATGTTTCTTGGTAACTTAAAAGGCACACTTGGACTGTGGTGTGACAGAGTAGTTATGTATTGATCTGATAATCTAAAACACGTTCAGTTATTGGCCTGTGATGGTAAAAACCCAAGAGATTTCATAAAGCTCTGAAACCTGTAAATTTTTTTGATAAAACCATATACTGTTGTGAAGATCTAGCGTATAGATAATTTTGCACCCATGAAGGTAACTTCGAGAATTATGGAACTGTAAACTGCTTATATTCCTTAATGGGTTCTAAATTAACAAAGAAAAAGATCTTGAGTAATGGTGTGATTATCAGGGTGGACACTTTCATTCAGTGAGTAGCTGTGGGCAAAAAAGGTAGCAATGTGATAGGAAACATAATCACTGGAGCGGAGTGAGCAAGTTTGTGCATGTGTGCATGTGCCTAATAAAGGTATACTGTTGGATGTTTACCTGGAATGGCTGCTGGAACTGTGACGACTGTAACGCATAGTCAAACAAAGTAGTAATGAGAAGCGTGGAGAACCTCTGCTTCCTAGCACTCTTCTCCCTTCCCCTCTTTCCCCACCCCATAAAGAAAGACTTGTAAATGATGAGATAATTTACCTTAGATAAGAAGTGAAGAAAAATGGATTCAAATTTTATAAAATATAAATGGTAAAAGGGAAGGCATGTTGGAAGTTTAAGTTCTTGTCCTATACAGGAGTGTGTTACAGCGTGAAATTAAAAGATCAGAATGAGTTACAAATACTTGATACATTTTCTGCAGAGTATTTTTAGTGTGTTATTGCTCACCATAGTAAATTGTTAAGCCCAAAATGTTAAGACAGTTTTTAGAAACATAAATGTTGTGGGTACCACAGAATTAAGGGTTTTGATTAATAAAAAAAAAAAAAGTGAAAATAAAAACAGTCTAATAGAGATCAGTAAGAGAATAATTTGGGGTAAATTATTCCACAAATGTCTGCAGTCAAGTTCTTGTTATCCTACAATGTCATTTCCTCCGACTCTTATTAAGTGGGATAGTGGACTCAATAGAGAACTGGTATTTTGGTAGTTCTATATCGCTATAACCGTGAATGTGTTTACTTTTTAGGCACTTAAGATTTGTATTCCTACTTTTGGTTTCTGAGTTAGTGGTTATAACTGATTCTGTTTTGCTCTATAGTATATAAACTTGTTTTTAATATTTATTTTTCCTCCTCTTTTAAGGATTATGTACTGAAGGCCTGTACCGTGTTAGTGGGAATAAAACAGATCAAGACAACATTCAAAAACAGTTTGATCAAGGTAATCACAGATTTTATTATTTAAAGCCAAAACAGAACTTGAATTCTCCATGGAGTTATCACAATGCAGTATAAAAAGATTACAGTTTAAAAGCAACTTTCATACCACTGAGTACTTAATGCTCTGGTAGGTTGTACTGGTATACTCCAGGTTATTACCAGTGAAGCTCTGTGTAAACACTAGATGGGGATGGAATCTTGTTGCGGCTGGATTAAATACTGCTAAAGTATTTTCTAGGTGGTATTTTAGTGTTTAAAAGAGTTTAAATGCGGTGATAGCTGTTCCTTGTGTTAACAGTTCATCAGTCCTGGGCATTAGGGCATTCACGTTCGCTTATCTTTCTTATCCCCCACAAATAGTAATTCTTGATACTTATTTTATTGAAAGATTTCTTGAATAATATGGATTAACAATTAAGTTTTGATAATTTCTAACACAGCCTTTGTCATTATAGAATATGATGAAATGTGATTGATAGGTTAGGCTATTCAGTTTGATGTGTTTATATTTCAAAATGAAAACACTTCTTAAGAGTTCTTGAATATTAATCATGAAGTTGAGACTATGAAAAATAGTAAAATTCCTTGTAGATATTAAGGAAAATAAAAATCCTATTTTCTATGCCTTACTTTGCTGTTTTATGACATTTTGGGAAATAGAATTTAAAACCCATTATTGGGCAAACTTGATTAATCAGAAACCACTCAATGACAAAGACAAAAACATTGAAGTCTTCATGGAGAAACAGATGACTTCATTTTTCTGATCTTCTGCTGTTCTGTTATACTGTCAGATTTTCTTATATTTGATTTTATGTGGGTCTGTGATAGCAGCTTATCAATAGGTTCATCTTTGTGCATTTTTTAACAACCATTTGACAAAATGTTAGTTTTCAGTGTTTTGAATAAATTCTTGTTTTTATAAAATACTATAAGGAATGATAGTGGTAGGTTTTACTTACACTGCTGTTTAATTTTTTTTTTTTTGCAGATCATAATATCAGTCTAGAGTCAATGGGAGTAACAGTGAATGCAGTGGCTGGGGCTCTTAAAGCTTTTTTTGCAGATCTACCAGATCCATTAGTTCCTTACTCTTTGCATCAAGAGTTGTTAGAAACATCAAGTAAGTAATAAACAATCTTTTCTTGATTTAATAGTGTTATTTTCATTGCCCTTATTGCTATTTTTACTTCATTATAAGTTGAAAGTACTATCTGCACTGAATATTTTTAAAATGACTTAGACATGTACACTTTTAAATATTCTTTAAAAGTAATAACTATATGATGAAATAAATGTAATACATTATTTTTTTGAAATAAGTTATGGCGTAATATTTCTCCTTTTCCTAGAAAATTTAATTGGTAGAAATCTACTTTTTTCAAATTTTGTTAGTGGTGAAAAGGATGAAATCTCTTGGAGTGGATTTGCATTGTTAATGGGAAAAAAAACCTTGAATCCATAAAGTCTTGCATTCAGAGTAGGCTTTAGAAATCAGACACATCTATGGGATATTATGGTAATTCTCAATTCTCTTAGATTTTTTTGATATTCTTTTTGAACTCTTATAAGATATTTAGTTTTGTTTGCCTTACAAACATTTTTCAGACACTTCGTAGTAAATGACTAAATCATTCCCTACTTTTAAATTGAGTGTCTCTCTTGTTTTGGCAGCAAGCTGTTGCAGAAAAAGACCACTACACTTTTTTGCAGGGTACAACTGTGATGTACATTATTCCTAAGTATTTTTTGTTCAAAACATGAAAACACTAGTGTAAGCCTAAGGCTTGGGCCTGGACCTGATTAATATATAGGCCATTAGAAACTGTGTTTTCTGACAATATCTGTAGGTAGCTATTTGTGGTATTTCTGCTCTACTTTTCAGGCATATTGCTTGTGGAATGTAATCAGTTTGGTTTTATTTTTTCTTAAAAGTATAAAAGCTAAATTCCAGTCGAAACATTAAATAGCTTAGAATTGAAGTGGACTTACTGTTTTAAAATGCCATTAATACCACTTAAAATTTATATTTGGGATATACTGGACTATATTTAGCATTTTTTCCTATGGAAGTAGGGTAGATGGAGGTTCTTTTTAGCAATGCAGTCAAGTAATAGAGGTAAACTTGTATTCCTTTTTATTGCATGAATCATCATGGATTAGAAGTACATTCTGCAGAATGCTTGGTTCCACAATCCTTTAGGGTACTTTTCACAGGCATTTTATCGGCAGCATTAGTTTGGGGATTTTTTTTAAATAAAATTGTTATTTTATTCGGTATTCCTTTCTTACATATTGCTTATTTCCTCTTTGAAGTGTGGATTATATCCCTTAGGCCTGTGAAAAATCCCTATTCTTCTTTAAACAGTATATTTAAAATAGCTGCACCAGCCCTATGTGCAATTTTTTTATTATTTGAATAACTGAGAAGCTTAAGATATTCTAAGTTCATGTGAAGGTCTTTCTGCTTAAGAGGAAACTCTTAACAAGAAATGACCCTGTCACATTGTTATTCCACAAGTAAACAGTAAGCTAACCAAGTGATTCCTTGCTGTTGAACCCAGATAAATAATTCTGCTTAAATTCAGAAAAATATTTTTGTACTTAGGTAGTTAACATCTCTAATGGAAAAGTTACTCTGTGCAAATAGGAATTTTATAAAATATTTTCTTACTTGATATTTCTCTGTGGATGTCTTATCTATACTATTATACTACAAAAAAAACTTAGCAACATTTTATTCAGTATGTCTTTCTAGATATGTCAGAAAATGTCACTTATTTCTATAGAAATCATGGATAAGACAGAACGGCTACACGAGTTAAAAGAAATTGTGAAGAAATTCCACCCAGTGAACTATGATGTCTTCAAATACATAATAACACATCTGAACAGGTTTAGTATTTTTCTATTTTGTTTTAAGTTGTATCAATTGCAAAAGAAAATTGTGTTTGTAACAGTGAATTGACTACTAGAATTGAAAATTTCATACTGCATTGCTCATTGGTTAGTATAAATGTGGAAAAAGAAGCTAGGAATTAGAGGTTGATTAGTAGAGCCTTGTGTATTTGTTTTTCACATTTTATTGATGTGTGTATATATATATGTACATCTGGCATCATTGCTACTGTAAAATTATAAGAATGATCAGTGTACATAACATAAAAAAATCTTGAAAGAATAATTGCACCTAAAATTAACTATGCACCTAATTATAACTATTATAGATCCTCCCCTCCAGGAAGTAATAGCTATTAAAATTATAGACTAATCTAGGTTTTAAGGGATTTGAGTCATCTGGCCTAGACACGCTTCCCCCTGCCCCCAAAATAGGGCTAACTTCAATCAAAATCTAAAATGTAGCACCCAAAACGTGCTGAATAAGTAAAATGTAGAATAAAGATATAAGTAACAGTAAATTGGTTATACTTGCTTCTTAAATTTTGCCTCTTGCATAGAAATTTAATGTTTTTATCTTTAAAAATTATTTGCATATTTACTAAAATAGTAGATGTCTGTTGCCTCATAGTCTGACCTTTAAGTGTACAATATTCAGTTATAAAAAAGAAAAACACCAGCTTTCTCGTGCTTCTTTATCAGCTAAAATGGAATTATTCTCTGAAATCCACTGAATGAGATTGTTAGCTATATTATTAAAAGAAAAAAGCAAAAGTTGAAGTTACTTTTTTTAACATAAAACTTCATTATCCACTAATCTGTCACTTAAAGATTAGCTTGTGATATTTTTTTCTGCATTTTTAAACAGACTCCCAGTTGTTGAGGTTATAAGGGATCTTTGAAGATTGATTAGTTCCACCCCATTGCTTTGACAGAGTCAACTAGAACAGGTTGTCCAGAATGGTGTCCACTTAGGTTTTGTGTCTTCAAGGAGTGAGACTCCACAATCTCTTTGGACTGTGCCCATGCTCAGTCACCCTCACAGTAAAGATGTGGGGTTTTTTTGCTCAGAGAGAATTTCCTGTGTGTATTTGTGCCTGTTGCCTTTTGTTCTGTCACTGGACACCATTTAGAAGAGTCTCAATCCATCTTCTTTACATCTTCCTGTCGAATGTTTAAAACCAATGATAAGATTTCCACTGAGCTTTTCGAGGCTAAGAAATCTTAACATTCTCAGCTTTTCCTCGTTTGAGAGATCCTTGCTCTCTTAATGATTCTTGTGTCCCTTCATTGGGCTTGCTCCAGTGTGTCCATACGTCTGTTGTGGTGGAGAGCCCAGAGCTGAATCCCAGATGTGGCCTTTGCAGTGCTGAGTAGAGGGGAAAGATCACCTCCCTAGACCTGCTGGCAGCACTCCTACTGCAGCCTAGGATGCTGTTGGCCTCCTTTGGTACAGAGTCACCTTGCTGACTCATGCTCAACTGGTCCAGTAGGAATTTCTGATACTTCTCTGCAGTGGTACTTTTCAGCCAGGCAACTTTCTGTGTGTATGTGTGTGTATATATATATGTATATGTATATGTATATTCATGACATTTAATTGTTCTGGAGTACTGTCCTCGTGTTTGTGTCTTTGCAGGTATCTGTAATGATCCAAGTGAGCATGTAATGTGGGGGCAGAAATAAGAGCTTTTAATTTCCCTGTTTAGTCAACAGGGAGAGTGTAGGTAATCTCTGTTGCAATTCAGGAGTCTTCCCTTTTCACTGAATGTATAAGAGATTTTAGAATTTAGGTACCTACTTTTACACTTCTTTCTGTCACGTATACGACTTGCTTAATAAAGGTTGTCCATTTTCCTTTACAGGGAAATGGATCAATTTTTCCATTGCAGTCTTGTCAAATACAAATCAAGCCCTAAAATAGATAAAACCATATCATTGAACAAATATCCTTATTACAGAATTGTAAGATGCGCTTGCATGTATCTGAAGTAAAACTAAACATCTCAAACTTGACACAGTTATTAGAAATGTTTTGTTAATTCTTAATTGACCTTCTAGAAATTTTTGTGGAAGAATGGCAGTCTCTGAATTGTCAAAGTCTTCATCTGATCACCTATTTGCCTAGCATAGCTAAATGTACAGTGTCAAGCACCTGGATTGCTGCAAGTAAAAGATCTAAACATAATTTTTAAAATTCCTCAGTAGGTTCTAATACATGCATATCTACAAACAAATGAAGCAATTCATCATGGAACTTACTGGAGAACATAAGTGATGCACACTGGCCTTGGCTTTCAAGTCTGGTCCTCTCTCTGTTAATGATGACTGACTTACTTAGCAGGTTGCTAGTGACAAAATAATCTTTTCTTATTTGTCTTATCTCATTTGCATTATCAGGTAGTTGCATTCAATTCGACAAGAAAACTGCTTGAGCGTAAGCAATTGCATATATAGAAAGAGGTAGATACAGCTGAATCTTAAAGGGAACTTGTAGCTAAATTCTTGACAGTCAATATTTATTTTCAGGAAATTAATTTGTGGTAAATTACTGCTGGTGTATAATTAAAAGGGAAGTGTTTGTCAAATGAATGTTCATTAAATGAGATAAAGCAGTCTTCTGCATGATGGAAGAGTTCTCATCACAAGCTAATGTTTTAGATGTTTTGTTTTTACATCCTATGTCATTAGAGTAAAAATGTGCTACTGTTGTATGGTTAATAGTGGTTGGTGATTGATATTTTGGTGTATCCACAAGCATAGAACCTGGTTATTGAAAAAAAAATACAAGTATTATTCACAACATATAAATATGAGACCAATAACCATGAGAATTTAATAAATGGCAACAGTGAGATGAATTTTTCATTAGTGTTATAGATACCTTTCAGAGCATTCCAGCTCTCCAATTGCGATTGATTAACTGACTAAGCAGAACTGAGCTTTTAAGACTGGAGTTGAAACAGGATAGTGTTGGATTGACACTGCCTTTTTTGATATTGGTTGTGTTTTATATTATTCTTTGATAATGAGTCCCTTTATACATAAGGGCTAATGTGGCATAATACGTCTCTGAAGCCAGGAAAAACATAGGTGTGCAGCTTTTGAAGTCGGATCATAGAGCAGGTTTACAGTGTGAAGCTCCTGAGACTTTGCAGTGGAGGAAGTGGGCAGGAGACTCTTCATTTTCATTTTGAGTAAACATAGAAGAAGGTAAATGGGCATTTGCTAAGCACTAAGATTCTAAAGTAGTTTGAGAAAGTTTCATAGGAGACAGCATACAGATTGGTAGGTTTTTGTTTACTCTTAGAAAGTACAAGGGTAAAATGAAGCACAGGAGAGAATGCAGTCGATTGTTCTTTTGTTTAATCTGTTATTGGGGAAGAGGTGCAATGCCCTTCTTTGTTTCTCTTCTCTAACCATAAGTTCCCATTGCTTCATTTATTGGATCTAATGATTATGTAGATACAGCATGTTAATAATAATAATACTAAGCAAAATGTAAGCTTGTATTTCTGTTTTTGTAAATGTAAGCTTACATTTATTCTTTAATCTGTAAATGAAGTTAAAATATAGGGGTTTTTTTAGGAAAGAGATTATGAATATTACTGTCACTCAGAAACATCCTTTGGACCAAACTTACTCAAAACAGATTGAGAGGCAGTATTTGTGTACCTTCACACTATTTGGAATAAGTAATGCACACGCTAAATGGAAGTCTACCCTTTATGGTTACCATTATACATGCATTGTAAATGCATGTAAATTTTCTTATGGCATTAATTCTACTGTTTACTATGGTTTTCACAGCTTTTGAATCTATGGACTACAGCCAACTGTCAGAAATTCTCGTGGGCTGCTCTTGTTAATCCTCAAAATTGTAACTGACAAATTTCTGAAGTTTTATATTCCATCTATTTCTGCAGGACAACTGTAGTTTGGTTACCTTTGTGATGTCTACTGTAATATGAATTGCATGTTCCCAGCTGAGTGCATATCTTAGGTGTTTGTCAGATCTATTAAGACCTTATCATGTATCTCTCAGTAATTTCTTCTAGATAAAATTGTGATGTCACTTTAGAATGAAGAGTGTTTTTTAAAAAACAAAATATCTCTGTAGCCTATTACTGTGAAAAGCATTTTGTTTTTTCTGAGAAGGCATTTACTTGTAGATTATAAATTTGGTAACGGGATGGTTTGTTGTTCTTTGGAGGTGTTTTGTTTTTGGAGGGGTTTTTTTTTTGTAATAGTATTGCAATAATGAAGTTAGATCGTAAGTGAAGAACGTGTTTCAGTTTGTTTCTTATTGTCCTTCAAAATGGTGGTGGAATGTTGAATTTTTTTTTTATTAAAAGCTTAATCAGATTTATATTAGTTAACTGTACAAATCTGGAAATGTCATGGCTTCTAAATTTTTTTCTGCATAATCACTTAAAAAATTCAAAGACAATTGTTTTAATGGATTGCTGGAGGAAAGCAACAGAATTCTTGAGATTTGGTAATAATGCCTACAGTTAAGAGAGCTATGAAAATACTTCTAGTTGATTGCATACTGGTTTTAATTTACACTGTGCATGTCGCTCTCATTTCAGGGTTAGTCAGCAATATAAGACCAACTTTATGACTGCTGATAACTTATCGATTTGTTTCTGGCCTACTTTGATGAGACCTGATTTTGAAAACAGAGAGTTTCTTTCTACCACCAAAATCCACCAATCAGTTATAGAGACCTTCATTCAACAATGTCAGTTTTTCTTTTACAACGGGGAGATTGTAGAAGCACCAAACCCAGTGGCGTGTCAGCCACCGCCTTCCAACCCAGTGCAGATGGTGGAGCCCATGGTGCCCCTTCAGCTACCGCCACCACTGCAGCCTCAGCTGATACAGTCGCAGTTACCAGCAGACCCTCTCGGTATCATATAGACAGAAGATGATTGCAGGCAGCCTGGCGCTGGACAGTAAGGACAAGCTGTAGACATGCATGTTTCAGGATACAGTAATGTACTTCATATTTATGGAAAATAATTCCCATCCAGCTGATTGGACATCTTTTTGTTACATCCCGTACTGTGTTCCTCATTTGTACACACTGCAGATAAAAACTATGTGATAAGCATGACTGGAGAGGTTTAATTTTTAAAAGCAAAAATAGCTATAAAGTACAAAGCTGCTGCTGCATGATACCTTATTGCAATCACTATATCATTTCTGTGACGGTTTGTCACAAGATATTGTGAATAAAATTTTTCTATAGAAATTTAATGATTTAAAAAACCTACATTTATGAAACATTCAATGCTTACAGCCTGCCTTATGGCTGGTTTTTGTTATTTAACATGCTATTTTTGGCAATTTTCTTCTCATTCAGGCATTCTGTGTAAACAACTAAAGCCCAGATATAGATTATTTTGTAATCTCCTGGCTACTTATGTGATGGTATGCTTAGGGTGGTTTATGGAAGAATGCGAAATGCACTGTTGAGAATTTTACAATCCTTCGCCATCCATCTTTACATATAAGTAAACCTGTGGACATTTTAAGGGTGGGTGAACTTACTTATTATTTCTTACAGCACAATACCAAGGACATGCTTGTTGTAAAAGTGAGTTTCAAATATTGTACAAAAATTTTGATGTTGCCTTCTTATTTCTTTATGTTCCATTACTGAACTAAACATTTTGTAAAACTGTTAATTCTGTAAACAGCTGCATGTTTAAAAGATCATTGATGGTCTTGTAAACTTAATCTAATATATTTTAGATATTTTAATTTTTCCCACTTGGGAATACATGTAGTGTTTAGAAAATAGCTCATGACATTTTCATATAAGGTTATATAACTTTTCATACATAAACATGACTTTTGTTGTAGTAAAATTCTCTAAACCAAACTATGTTTTAATCTAGGACTTCAATTAATCTATTCTTTAAATCTATTTTTATGTGACCCTCTAAAGATATACAAAAATGCATTGCTAATACATAGCAATAAATACTTTGGGTACTGACAATTAACCTCTTTGGAGTGTATATATATAAGATCACATAAACTTGTATTCATATTTTTTTCCTGTTGTATGTTGTACTAAAATTTCAAATGACTGATTTTTTTTTCTCTGTATTTTTAAATTATCTTTTTTTTTCATTTATTTTACTTTTATATTGGTACCAATTTTGCTGTAAAAGAATGCTGCTTAATTTAAAAAAATCTTTTGGTTAAATATTTTGATAGTGATAAAAAATTTAGAAGGTTACAAATTGTAGCAAAGGGGAGACCATAGATAAACACTACCTGTGAGACTTTTCATAGCAGCTTTTTTTCTTTCATGCTCAAAATGTACCTTTTTAGGTCTGCAAAGAAGGAAGTTGTGGCTCATTCAGCTGCTAGAATGTTTCGTGTCGTTTGAAAAAAAAGCTTTATGATGGTCACTGTTGTAATCTTCACTTATAACAAGATTTAAGATCTTCTTGTATGTATTATAGTAAATAGATGATTTTGAGAATTAAGGCTTTTAAGAGTTTGATTTGCTCCATTTTCCAAAAATAAAAATTGCCTTTCCCACTTATGTCCTAGGTATTGTACTTCTAATTATGACTTTGATTATCGTTCTAGATTACTATGATACCATAAACCCGGCTGCTGTTTGAAGTACATGTATATTATAAATTATCTTGATATTGTGTTATATTCTTGCAAGTAATTATCTTTTTTAAGAAAACATAAAAAAGTCAACCCTATTCCTATTACAAAGCACACAGGAATTAATAGTACAATAAAGTCTGTCCTGTAAATTGTAGTATTCTTAACTTGTTCTACTTTACCTGTTGTCTGTATAGCTTTTATGTATAGTTTTCAGTCTACTCTTGGCATGTTTAGCGAAGAAAATGAAACTTCAAGAGTTTTATAAACTATTTCTAGGTTGCTAAAGAATTTATTTTTCTACTGTATATGGCATAGACAAAGCTTCACCTGTAGAGGAAACAAGTCTATTTCTAATAGAAGTAAGCCTAAAAATAAATGCCAGTCATATCCATGTTTAAAAGTTCTATCTATAAGATATCTCCAGTCTTTGTAATGTGAATTACATTTTAAACTTTCTATAAATTCCAAGTTGTTTGCCACAATATTTAACTAACCTTTATATACTAATTTTTAGAATAATTTACATTCCATTTCATGGTGAACTTTCACGTTCAACTGTTGATCAGCAGTATTTGCAGTATCATTTCTGGTGTGTGATGTTATGGCTAAATCACTTCATTTGGCCAAATATGAAAGTGTTATTACATTTACTGGATAAACATAAAAAGAGAAATAAGAAAGCATGGCATGTGGCATGTGATTGTCACATGAAAGAGTCCCTGCATATTGTTTGCATTATGGAGGCATTGTATGCAGGAATGTGGATACGTGTGTATGTGTAATATATACACTTTGATTTTGTGTGTGTGTGTGTTCGTGTGTTTATGCAGACGTGCATGCACATACACCCACATAGTAAAGTTTCTAAAAGTTAATAGGAAATTATACTGTGGTTATTAAAGATTTATAATAGAGCTTTCTCTGTTATTTTTATTAGTGCTATAAAATGAGGAAGCATGCCATTATATACAAATTCCTCATACTTTGGCTCATGTAGTCCCTTCTAGTTTTAATGAAAATCCAAACTATAATAACTATATTTTTTAATGTGAGCATTTTTACGGTAATATCTATCTTGATAAAGATACAAATGCATATTATTTTGATTGAGCCATCTCAGTGACACTTTATGGAGTAGTTTTTTTTTAATGTTATAATGGTATAGGCATACTGCAGTGTATTGTCTTTCACTGTTTTAGCAATTTTAAAACCCCAGACCGGAGTTACAACAGTGCCATTTTAAGTAGTGCTTAACAGGTTATTTCAAAATTCTTTACCCTTCATGATCGTGTGGAATTTTAACTTATACAGTGTAAATAGATCGCAGATGTCAACTCAAGTGAAAAGAAACTTCGTTGTTGTTGTATGTTTTCTCCTTTATTTGAATCCTAGTTGCTAGGAATTTATAGGTATGTTTATTTTTAGTTGCTGGAGCTTAGCTTCCAATATTTATGATAAATATAGAAAAACTATCAATTGGAGATTAAAAAAATAGCTTATGTGCTTCTTTCAGTTTTTTTCAGTAATTGTAATGCTGTTTGTCAACTGCAAAAATTACATACATTTAAAAAAATTTCAAGTCAAAATTTTGTTCTTTGTTTATAATGTAATCTTTTATTGCTACATCAGCAGAATACTGCAGAGAATTAAATATCAGTGAAGCTTATTCTGTATAAAAGATGCAACGAATAAAATACTAAGATGCTTACTGTGTATAATGTTCAGTTTAGTTGCCTACTAAATTTTTAAAGGCAAAAGCACTCTTATCTTTCACAGACACAGAAATTAAATTTAGCAGTAAATCTTGCTAAACTGAGTGCTGTGTGTTTAAGGCTTTCTCGGGTGGGAGGGTGTCTCTCATGGGTCTCCTAAAATTATTTTTTCCTACGGAATTTTTAAACCTGAGGTAAAAACTGTGGGCTTTAAGGTCACTTTTAAATTTTTAGAGTTGTACATTATTGGTCATAATTCTTCCAACTATATGGGACAAATCCAACTTTGATAATAGTACTCGTTTTAGTTCTTGTGCTTGCAACATCTGTGCTTAGTTTGGTTTTTTTTCAGAGCATCTTAAGTCATATGGCTGATGCAGAAATAACTGCAAAAAATTCCTGATAGCCTTTAAATCTGAACACTGTGTAGGTTTTATTATATATCATAACACATTCAGATACTGGAGCACTTTAATCTCAAATAGGATGCATCTTATATGTAATTTACTCAGTGTACAAATTGTTCAGATTGCTGTACCAAAAAACAGCTCTTCTGAATCTGACTGAAGTATAATGCCATGTTCAGGCTCAAGTTTCTGATGAGAAGCTGTCCCAGAGAACCAAAGCGTAACATCAATGTTCACTTGTGTGAAATTCGATCCTTTAACTAATTCATAATTTCCATGGAATCTGAAGGGATGAAGTTAGTCTGTCATTGTAGCTAGTGGAACTGAACACTTCCTTTCCTTACTGAGAATTTCTTTCCCAGTTGTGGAGCTGGTGCATCTTAAGACTGTTGCCTGTATGTTTCTCATCTTCCTGATTGAATGCAATGCATGTGTGTTTAGACATGTTATTTTTGTTGCTGAATTGAGTGTCATTGGTGCACAACCAACATTCTAGTGCTTTATATTACAGAATAGGGTTTAATATACTTCATTAATAATAATTCATCCATTACTGATTTTTATTTAGTGTGTTTTAGAAAAAAGAGAAAATTAAATAATTTCACTGAATGTCTACAGTGCAGTAGCTGTGGTTTTTTCAGTCTTATAGTGCGATAATAACAAAAACTAAGAAGCTTTTAGAGTTAGGATGGGAACAAAATCTCATGGTGGTAATTCTAGCTACGACTCTGCTTCAGGGTTAGATGCACTGACTTGCAGAGTACCTTTGGCTGTTTATAAGTCTGACTGATTTCTGTAGTGTAGCTGTAGCTTGTGTTTTCCCCAGAATTATAGTATCACAATCCATCTTGCAGTTTTTTCTGCTTTGCGACTCAAGAAGTGAAGGGAGGGCAAAGTGGCTGTTCTCGTCAATTCCTACAGTTCTCAGCTTTGTCACTGATGAGAATTGTCAGGGGCTCCTAAATTGTTTTGGCAGCATTTTACTGAAGTAGGAAATGTGCAGAGTGGGAAGTTATCAGTTAACTGACAGTGCAATCAATTGGTGAAACATATAGAAAAAACCCCAGGTTGCACTATTAAATTGCAGATGGTGTGGTCTCCCCTTGAAGGCTCCACCCTTGGTACTTGACAGTGTGACCTGAGTTTCTGCAGTGACTGCCCTTACCTGGTCATATTGATCTCATACAAGTTGGGACTGAAGGAAACATCAAAGTTCATGATTTTTTTGAGGTAGGTTTCTTGAACAGCTGTCTCTTAAAACGCTTACATGAAATTATTAAATATAGAATGTAGCAAATAAAATAAATATGGAAAATGAAATCTCCATGGTTCCTTATTAAAGTATGTATGTATATACACATGCTTTTTTAACCTAGTAAAGAAGTGGATGTTGATATAGGGTTTTTAACATATTAAAGGGGGTCAGCCTGCTACAGATAAATATTGCTTACTATTCAAATGTTAAGTTTTGAAAAATGAATGAAAACAGTTGTATCTAATTTTGATATCCTGTTGGTGAGTTGTCTAGCTCTAACATTAGTTTAATTTTGTTATCCTGTTATCCTTTGTGGTGACACAAATAAGCCTAGCTTTATATCCCTGACGTACTGTTAGAGTTGGAAAATTTCTTTCCACAAATGACCGCTTTCTTTACTCTTTCTTCCTTTAGTACTTTTTTTTGACTTAAAGTCAAAACTTAAAATTTTTAACATGCTCATACTACTTCTCTCCTGTAAAACATACCAGGTCTCACATAAAGTTTATGGAAGTCTAACAATACTTTTTTGTCCCCTTTTGTCTGCACTTACCTGTGCTCACTCACTTCTTGTTTTGGGGATGCACTTGTCCTGTCTGGAGATTTCTCATTGCTAGCAGGTAGATACTGGGGTGATCTCATTCCGTATCCTAACCTGCTTTTTATGAAAGAATGCTGGAAAGAGCAGCTAGGAGAGCATGTAAAAATGGTGAAGGATAAATATGAGCTCTTAAGTACCTCAATGAGGTGAAGATGCTCACCTCAGCTGGCCTTCGTTTCTGTGCTAGAATTTTGTGTGTATGGTAACTTTAAGCCTTCCACTGATAGCATAAAAGGGAGGAGGAGATGGAAAAGCTTTTACCTATACACTTGTCTTTAACCTGCAAAAACTCAACTATGTGCAGATACAGGGGATCACAAAGGATTCTGTGAGGCCCTGAAAACAGCATACGGGCCTACATACCAAGTCCAAAGCCCACTACTTAGTGCAGATGGTCAAACGCTTCTGACATATAAAACCTCCATTCTGAATAGATGGTCTGAACATTTTCAGACTCTTTTCAGTACCAACTGTGTAGTCCAAGACTCAGCAATTCAGTCCATGACACAACAACCAGTGAAATACGAATTGGATACTGCCCCCACTTTAGGAGAAACCCTCAAGGCCATACAGCAGGTGAAAAAGGGCAAGGCAGCTGGGGTTGATGGAATTCCACACGAAGTCTGGAAACATGGGGGCTTTGCACTCCATGCTAAATTTCATGAGCTTGTGGTGCGCTGTTGGGAACTAGGCGAACTACCTTCAGACCTTCGTGATGCAGTCATCATCACCTTGTATAAGAAGAAAGATACTAAATCAGACTGCTGAAATTACCGTGGTATTACTCTGCTCTCCATTGCTGGCAAAATCCTGGCAAGAATACTCTTGAACAGACTAATACCCGCTATAGCAGAAGGAATTCTACCTGAAAGTCAGTGTGGTTTCAGAGCCAACAGGAGCACCACAGACATGGTATTTGTTCTCAGACAACTGCAAGAGAAGTGTAGGGAACAGAACAGAGGTCTCTATGTAACCTTTGTTGACCTCATCAAGGCTTTCGATACTGTGAGCAGAAAAGGTCTGTGGCAGATTTTGGAACGTTTAGGTTGTCCCCCCAAGTTCCTTAAAATGATCATCTCACTTCATGAGGATCAGCACGGGCAAGTCAGATATGGCAACACACTTTCTGAGCCCTTTCTAATAAAGAATGGTATGAAACAAGGCTGCGTTCTCGCTCCTACCCTATTCACAGTCTTTTTCAGCATGATGCTCCAAAGGGCCACGGCAGACCTCGATGATCAGGACAGTATCTACATACAATATTGTACTGATGGAAGCCCATTCAACCTAAGGCGACTGAAGGCCCACACCAAGACCTTAAACTATCTTGTCCGGGAGCTGCTTTACACTGATGATGCCGCCCTTGTTGCCCACACAAAAGCAACCCTGCAGCATTTAACATCCTGCTTTGCAGAGGCTGCTGAGCTTTTTGGGCTGGAAGTCAGCTTAGAGAAGACAGAAGTTTTCTGTCAACCTGCACCTCAGGAAGTCCTCCATCATCCCCACATCACCATCGGCCAATCAGAGCTCAAATCAGTCCAGCAGTTTAATTACCTAGGTAACCTCATCTCCTCGGATGGTAAGATTGACGGGGAGATAGACAACAGGTTAGCGAAGGCATATAGTGCTTTTGGAAAACTCCATAAAAGAATTTGGCATAATAAACACCTGAAGAAAAGTACCAAGATCAGTGTTTACAGAGCCATAGTGCTGTCTACTCTTTTCTATGGTTCCGAATCATGGGTCATCTACCGCCACCACCTGCGTCTCCTAGAATGCTTCCATCAACGCTGCCTCCGTACAATCCTAAACATCCACTGGTCAGATTATGTGACCAATACATCTGTTCTTGAACAGGCAGCAATCACAAGTATTGAGGCCATGCTCCTGAAAACGCAGCTGCGATGGGCAGGGCACGTGTCCAGGATGAAGGACCACCGCCTCCCTAAGATCCTGCTTTATGGTGAACTTGCCACTGGCTGCCACAAGAGAGGAGTCCTGAAGAGAAGATACAAGGACTCCCTGAAACAACATCTCAGCCTTGGCCATATTGACCACCATAACTGGTCTACTCTGGCCTCCAATCAGGAGGTCTGTAGACACACCATCTATAACGCTGCTGATGCTTTTGAGGAAGCACGCAGGATCACTCTTGAGGAGAAAAGACAACGCAGAAAGAATCGTGCCTTGCAGAATATACCATCTAAGGAGTCTTTCTGCTGTGCCTTTTGCAACCGGACATGCCTTTCTCGTATTGGCCTTTTTAGCCACCAACGCGCTTGCAAGAAACGTGGGTAGAGCCCTTCCCAAATCTTCGTTCGCAAAGCCTAGCCATGAAAAAAAGTCTTTAACCTCAAGGGCTAGTGTTGTTCTTGCACAGTTTGGGGCATAAAGTC
The DNA here is from genome assembly GCF_003984885.1 of Neopelma chrysocephalum. Lineage (NCBI taxonomy): Eukaryota > Metazoa > Chordata > Aves > Passeriformes > Pipridae > Neopelma > Neopelma chrysocephalum. The sequence goes on from NW_020897693.1 coordinate 29,992,962, forward strand.
CTCTGTCCAATGTGGAGTTTTGGCTCCACAGAAGGGATCACGTGGCCTTCAACCAAACATGGTACACCTAAACAGTGGGAGCATACATACAAGCCTTAAATTGTTCCTCACTATTGCTGTTCCTGAATCCCGCTGCCCTGAGAGTTTAGTTGTTTTTTATTTTAAAATGGTTTTAAGTGGTATTACCACCATGATCTGCAGTTCTAAGTCATCTTTACATATCCTCAAAACTGTCCAGATGTATGTACCAGGATACAAAGTTTCTCTCAGAAATGCTTCTGAGGAAGTAGAAATCAAGCTTTATTTTCCTTTTGTACTGGTGCTATTAAGTGTTATTTTGTTTTCTCTCTTCTTTTTAAAGAATTGTTTCTAAGAAAAATGAGAGGGCTGAACTCACCTCAGAGGTGTGTTTTTGTAGCATGATAGTGACACCATGAGGTAAAATGCCCAGCTCATTCATTGAAGTAGTGTATGAAGATATGAATCCTGCTGGAATAATTTGGAAGACTAACTATGGCAGAGTAAGTGAATTGTGGAACAAATTCTCCGCTCAGTCATGGCTATAGTTCCTCTTTAAAGGAAACTTAATACTTTTTTTTTAGTTTTGTTTGTTTTCTGATCTTCAGAAGGGGGATAAACTGGTGTGCATGTAATGCAATTGTCAAAGCTGAGCTCTGAGTCCATGGGGAAGTGAGCAAACAATTTGACACCAAGCACCCTAAAAGACACTGCAGACGTGTGTTGTCCATCATGCTCCCCACCACCACCTTCATTTCTTTATGTTCTTTCTCCCTTTGCCCCCTCTGCAAACAGTAGAGCTCCTCAGCTAGAGTTCTGCCAATATGAAGAAGGGATTCTACTGCAGGGGATTCTCATTTGGGAGTACTTTGCTTTAGATCTCACCTTTTGCTTTGCACTGTAAGAATTTATGTTTGTTAACTTCTGGGATTGCTACGAAACCTATTTGTTCCCCTCCTTAAAGTTAGTGAGGATGAGTGGGCTGAAGCAAATGTCTGCAGGCAGTTAGTTATCTTTGTGCATTAATTTATGGGATAGGTGCCCAGAGCCCTAGAATGCCAAAATTTCTTCAGAAATGTAAAGAAAAGAATAGCTTAAAACTTCTGAGCCTCTTTTCTTCTGATGTACTAGTTAAGGAAGCCTACAGCTATTCTTGTACTCAGTGGTAGTAAAAAGTAAGTTCTGAACTTGTCTAGATGATAAATGTCTCTATATTCAGAATTGTCAAGCAAAAAAAAAAAAGTAAGCAATTGCCTTCTTGCAGATATGTTGCATGTACAGCGGAAGTGAAGGACTACTAGAAACCATGCTAAATATGAGCAAATAAGATGTGCAACTAGTTTAGCTCATCAGAAGGAAGCCAAGAAAGAGTAGGAATTTTAAGAGCTGAGAAGTTTTAATCTGAAACTTGTGGTGGGTATTTTGTCCCTTCTAGTGTTTTCAGTGGCTTCTGTCTGTGTTTTTAAAATATGAGGACATGTTTGGACAGATTCCATTCCCACTACCACAATGCTCTTAACAAAGTCCGTGATCTGGCCTTTTAAACACACAGCTGTCTTCCTCTCATTCTTCTTGTCCTCTTCTCGTTCTTCTCACTTTCTTTACATTCATAGGAAGGTAAATCCATAGCACTGTAGTGTGACTCCTCATTGTAATAGAGGCCATTAGTCAAGTTTTGCTGGTTTTGGAGTGTGGTATCAATATCACTGCCTTCAGCCTTTAGTGTTACCAGTGCATTGCAAAGTATCGAAGCAGCAGTTTCTTAAATGACAAAGCAAACAACTTACTCTATACCTGTAGAAGGTAATAACATGAAAGGATTGCTTTAAGAAAAATATCCTATTAGCATGTTTCTCTCATGTTCTTGATGATATATTTACATTCAGCTGTGCACACGATATGATATAGAATGCACTGTATATTATATTGTTCTAGAAATGCATTTGTGGTTTGAATGTGAAAGCTTTATTGACAAAAGTGTGGGATAACCACAGGACCAATTGATTGCAATGCTACTGCAGAAAGCACTTGTACATATACAATAAAGGATATATAGAGATTTATTTTTTGCAATCTAGCCTGTTAGTGTATTGCTGAGATACTAACACAAGATGAACTTGTTTGCATTTTACCCCAATTATACCCCAACTGGAACTTCATTAAGGTATGTCAGGGAACTGAGAGGGTTTCCTGGGGTACTGCTCATGTTACGGAAGATCACATGTCTGAGTGAAAGGGGAATATCACCAATGAACTCAGTCTATTTTGCATCACACTGAATAGGCACAAAAATACTATAGTGTAAACAGGGACGTGAATTCTTTTGGGTAGCAAAGGCCTTTCTGTAAATTAGATAAGCTTCCTTCCTCATTTCAGTGTTTTGGGGGATCTGACTACTAGCTAGCTGGATTTAGTATTACTCATTTGAGTATTTTATTTTATCCTGAGCAGCAGCCCAGTGCTTGGGCCTCAGCAGTGAGATGTTCTGGCTGGCATGTGTTGATGTGCTCTGTGAAGACAGGATAAGATGCTATGTGGACTGGGGTTTCCAGCCATAGATCCCATACTGTGAGTGGACTGCAAGTTAGGCTGCCTTCAGCTGAGCTTCAGAGCTCAGTGAGTTTCTTTTTAATAATGAAGCAAGAGAAGAGAAAGCATATAACTAGGGAGATAAAAAACAAACCTCAAAATGTTTCTGTTCTTTATGAAATGCCATAATGCTTTCAGGAACACAGTGGGATTTGTGAAATATTTCACTACACATGCTTTCAGTAATAATGCGTTAAAGTGTTAATTTATTTAAAAATAAATATCTAATTGCTTGATCTATGAAATTTTACTCCTTTTAAAATTATCACTTTAAAAAATCAGAGCTGCTTGAACCATTCAAAAAATTAAATGCTTTCCTGTTTGATTAAAATACTTTGCCCGGTTTTCAGGTTTGCACAGCTTGATGTTCATCATTGAAAGCATTCACTGACAACAGCTTCAGTCTTCTCAGGCTGAATTAGATATAGGAGTGATGCTCATGTTACCTTTTGAGTCTGAATGGCTTCCACCTTTCTCTCCTTCCAAGTGGTTCTGTTCAGCAATGCTAATCAGCAACTTGGACAACAAATCAAGCAGAGCCCTTGCAGACCTTGTGCACAGAGAAATTGTTGAGCAACATCGTGTGAATTCCTTCTCTGTCCACCACTTGTCACTGTGTTGAGGTGATGGCTTGTATCAGCTGCAGGCCTCCAGCCACAAAATGTTTGCTGGGGACAGGATACACCTGAGTCAATGCCCCAGCAGAGAGCTGTGCATTAAGACATTGGACAAGTACATTATAGACAGCTAATGGCCAGGAGGGCACACAGCCCTGAGTTCCTATGTTGTGTAGAAAGGAGGACAGGATGCCTTCCCTCTGAGGTTTGAGGTCATTGCTCAGATCTCCAGGTTAGCATCTGTGAGCAAACTGGTCGAGAGCTGCAAGTGTGCCCCTGGAGAACCGACCCCTGCAGAGTTCGAACACCTTTGTTCCTTTCTTCACTTTGTCGAGTTCTCCCATGGCCACATCACTCCACTGAATGTTTGCTCATGTTTTATTGCTGCGTTTCAGTTACTTTTCTCACAGATGAATTAGCTTGCATTTTTCCTGGCTAAAAATCTTTATTCAGCTAATAATGAAACATTCCTGAATCTCCTCTCTCAGTTCAGGAGATGTGTTATTGACTAAAAATTTGACCAATATGCACAGAGAAATAAGTATTTTCATGTTTCTGAATTAATTCCTGCTTGTCATTTAAAAAAAATTTTTGCTTGTTCACGGTCAGGAAATAAGCATATATAGTAGTTAGGACATAAAACAGAACTCATGGTATTTATACATGTTTTTGTGTTTTTACGTTGAGGTGTCCTTACTGTACCTATAGTTCTGCAAGTCTGCACTGTTAAGAAAACAGCTTTTCTTTCTCTACCGCTGTGAGAGACTACTGCCACTTTAAATAATTATCTTTGTGAAAACAAATGTCAACTTGCCATTGCTACTGTTACTTTATTTTGTCCGCAATGCAACTGAGGCAAATCAAAATTTCTTTGTGTTGAATAATGACTCTACTGTAAAAACTGAGTATCCCACGTAATAATCTTCACTGTGGTTTACTTTTAGAAGAAGGTTGGTTTTTTTCTTTCTATGTAGGTTTGACCTCTAAGCTAAAAAAGAAGAGGTCTGTGAGACCTCCATTCACATTCACTGCTGAACCTTAGAGGTCAGCAAATATATAGGAACAGGAAAAATAAAGACTTAATGCATCAGGCCTTCATGACGGACAGACCCTCTCTGCACACTACATCTCGTTTAACCAGATGTGAATTGTATTATAGCTAGAATAAAGGTTATATGTGCTACAGGCTAGTCTCTTGAATCAGAAAGCCATTTGTTTTATTATTCTTCAGGCTCTTATACTGCAGCAACCTGCTGCAATTCGCAAGTGTGAGTAGACAAACTGCTGCTGACAAAATATTGCAAAAAAACCTGTTTATAGAGAGAATCATAAACTGACGCATCTGAGCATGTGATTTCTTTTTAGATTTCCAGTGTTTCACCAGTGCAATCCACCACAGATAACTGAAATGAATATAACTGGGTTTTGTTTTGTTTGTGCAGACATTGACACTGCAGCTTTGTGACTATATGTACACATTTACTGTATGTTGAAATGATTTCAATATTTTGACTTGCAACAAGAAAAAGTAACATTTATACTGCTGTTTTTGCTTTCTGTTTATGCTCTACTGAATGTTATGTACATAAATGTTAATTGAAGAAAAGATTCAAAGCCTAGTTTTTAAAAATGGTATTAAAGCAGCCAGCATAGGACAAAAGTGGAGAATGGATCTGGATACAATTCTTCTGAATTGTCTCAAATGAATGCAGACATTTAACCACTGGATGAAACTGAAGAACCACTGCTTGGTCTCCTGCTTTTGTTTTATGAGCAATGGCTGTTGAAGACACTGAATTTCAGGAGCAGGCTCAAGACCATGATTCCCACGTAGACATGACCCCTCAGTTTGGTCTGTATTTTTGCTGCCAAGACTGTGTTTTTTTGTACACCCACTTTTAAGTTATCAGATCTTTCTACACATCATAATGGAATTCTAAGTCTCACTTAAAAGTTGCATGTTGTACTAGACTGTGAATGCTGAAAACCTGGTGCTCTGAAAGCCAACTGTGGATCTAGCCTGATTAACAAAGGGTATTCTCAGGCCTCTGAAAGTAAGCAGAAAGGCTTATTCTGGGACAACTTTAGCTCTAACTTCTGCAAGTTTCCTGCCCTACTCTGTCCATGTCCAAGTTGTTTATGATTCAGGGTCTTATGCTTTATGTTAAAATGTAGCATTTTACAGAGAACTATCACTCATTTCTGTGTGCTTTAAAACTGTACTGTAATATAGCCCTTTGGGAGCTTTTTCACAAATGGTTTGAAAATCCATGCAGTGGAGTTAGAGATGTAAGCTTGTCATGTGTCCCAAGGTAATACGTTCTGGATGGTTAATCAAATCCTTCACTTAAAGTAGAGATTGGAGTGACTGACTTCCTTTGTATCCTTGGAGCATATTTGGAAAATCAGCGCTTGAAAGACTTTAAGAGGTTGTTGAAAGATGCTCCTCTGAGGAAGAACTGCTTGCTTTGATGCAAACTGCTTGTCTAACAAGCCAACTCAGGTCTGTTTACAGCATCGGGAGAGGTGGACTGCGGAGAAACTTCTTTTGACTGTCTATTTGGTTGTCATCTGGAGAAAGTGTTTTGTCTATGCTGACATTTCAGTATGATGTTGCAGTATGCATCTTTTTCACAAGTTACTTTTATTGCTTTTGTCTCAATTTTGTGACATGAAACAAGCATGAAGCAGGAGATAAAGGTAGTTGCTGAGAAACAGCAATACTTCTTTAGCTGCCTTCCTCACTATATGCTGGTCTTTAATTCTCTTTTATATTTCCTACTCTGGATTTATGTTTATTCATGCCTTTTTTTATTTGTTCACCTTTATTTGGTGCTCTTTGTCAGGTAGTTACTCTGCTTTATTGTTCTTGTGTGCACAATTCCAGTGCAGTTTTATTTATGAAAGATTTTAACCAAACAAACTAGCTTGGCCTAAGCTCCATAGGGACTCATTAAAGTTCTTGTTATTCTTACTATTCATGTTAATGCTTTGAATTGTAATTACTTACACATGCAGATAAATAGTACACATTCTTTATCCCTGTAAAGCGGGTTCTATGAATTCTATAAAAATTACTTCTGTTTCATCTAGTGTTTGTTTTGTAAGCTTTTCAAAAGGAGCAAATTTTGAGGAGTTTACTGGGTTAAAATTCACACTGAAGTCCCTAGTGATTTTTATCTGTGCTAGATTTAACTTTTTACAGTGTTTTGTACATAACATATGCATGTACCAGGTCCACGTTCAGCTGTGTTCCCACACTTTTAGAAAGTGAATATCACTTGTGATCCTTTTCTGAATTTCAACACACAGAAACAAACATGAAGAGCTTAAGCATTGATAGAGCAGACAGAACACCAGCTGAGGCAGTACACGTTACACAAATAATAATACAGCAATTGAGACCCAGGTAAGATCTTACTGAGCTGCAGAATCAGCAAGATTTTTTCTAAGAAAGTTCACAGTGATGTGGATGTACCGGAGTGGCAAGAATGCTGCCCGCTCTAGATAGCCTTGGGAAATGTCACCATTAGCAGTGGCTAGTTCAGAAGCAGATGTGTTCTTTGGAATTTTCTGAAAGCCAGCTTCTTCCATAGATGACATGGCTATGGACTGCCACGTTAATTGGTGTTGTGAAGCTAATTCAAGTTCAGTAAAGATGCTTAAATCGGTCTGACTTCCTAAGACCCACAGCAGTGCAGGATATTATGGGTTGCAGTATTTTTCCATGGGAGAAGAATGTTTCTTGACACCTAAGATAGTGCTAGGAAACCATACAATTATTTCTTAATATCACAAGCAATTTGGTTGTTAAGTAAATGATTCCATATGTAGAATAAACCACAAAATATTTAGTTCTTGAGTTCTGTTGTTTGAAATGCCTCTATAGCTGTGGATTATGAAGGAGCTTTAAAAGACTTAAAAGGTAAAATCCCATATCAGAAATTTAAACAAGGGTAATTTTCATTTTATGTTTTAGTTTTTCCCTCAGAGAGAACATTTCTACCTCTGACAAAGGTTTTGAAAAGTTTAATGATGTTTGTGCTTTGACTTGGATAGACAAAACTGTATATATTCTTCTCTCCCTCAGCACAGGTTTATTTCAGATTGTAGCGGGTAAGATGTTCAAAGGAAAAAAATATCATAGGTTTTCCTTGGGCTGATTTAGCAAACCTTGTTTTCCTTAAAGTAATGAAATTTATTTCAGCTTCCAGATTAATTTGGACACACATGTAGTTCTCTAGAATATTTACAACACCCCCCCCCTTAACTAATGATATAAAAAGCAAACGAAAGAAGCCATTTTCATGTGGTCTTCCAAGCTAGCAGACAAACCCAAGTCATTTAATTTTTTGGTAGTGTTGAAATTAAAATTTTACCTCAAATGTTTTTTGTAAGAAAAAAAATGGCAGAGAGAACAAGACTTAGTTTTCTCTGGAGGGTAGTGTCCATTTTTCTTAGGTTTACAATGAACTGGTTGTGTTCAGATGTACAGTTAGTATATCATAACTCATGTAACAAGGCTAACAGGAGTTCAAGCCTTTGTTGTATTAAAACCTCTAGAGACAGGAAGGCAGCTTATACACTTTAATATTCTCTAGTTTGATGCCCTGATTTAAAATACTCATATAACACCTTTTACACGTACTTTGGATTGGCTGTGTTCAAAGTAGTGGTATGCGAGTTGTGGTAGTTAAAAATGACTTAGAACATATGTAGTGTTTTCCTTCCAAAGATTCCAGAGCAGTTCAGCACATAATTTCCTTATAACCTTTCTCAAACACAGCTTAGATTTTAAATCTCTATCAAGACAGATTATAACTGTTACTAGAGAAGTTTACTGGTATTGTTTATTCTTTCTTAATTCTCTGTTACACATTTGGTTTGTCTGTTTTGGAGATGGAATACTACAGAGCCCAGCAGTATTACAGCCAGGGTGAATTTGGCTGGGCACCAGCAGCCACTGTGTGTGTTATTTAAATTATTTATATGCTCCTTTGGGAGACTTTCTTCACTTCTGTCACTTCTGTCAATCATAAAAGAAAAAATCTGAACAATGAATACGTCGTGATTACCTTTTTGTCCCAAAAATATACACAGAAATCTTTGGGTATTTCTTTCTTTCTCTGATTTCCTAGAAATGTTCGTGATCAGTAACTGAGAAATTTTGCATAAAGATTAATTTTTCAGCTATTAAGTGGTGAGATTCAGTATCCTCAGGTTTATTTATGATGATAACATAAATAAAGAAAAAAAAAGAAAATTAATAGTTTGGACTGACAAAGGTAAGTACTAGGGCAAAGATTATTTCATTGTTGCAAATCTTGGCTAGTTAGGCCAGATTTCAGATTAACAACTGGAAGCTGTAGATCATTTCAAGTATTTATATCCCTATCTTCAGAATTTGTAGGGGAATGAAGTTTACTAAAACTATCCCTAGATTTTTACCTATGGGAAGAGTATCCTACACTCCTGGTGATGGGGCTTACAGTCTGACATGTGTCCTTGCTCCTGGCCACCCTTGTCCAGCCCTGCTGGCCCATGGCTGAGCAGCTGGCAGATGCAGGTGGGTGTCTGTTTTCAGCTCATTTGTTTGTCCTTTAAGCCCAGACCGAGGGTGTTGCTGCCTCACTGACCTACCATGCTTCTTTACCCTTCTTGGGCTGCAGCAGCCATCTCGCAAGTGCCCGGCAGGATTGTCCCCTGCACCAGCGCTTGCCCCTGCGTGTCCCTGACATCAGCTACACACCCTTTGCAGGGTGATTCCCAGACAGCAGGCTCCAGATAATCCACAGGCATCTCTCTCAAGACATCCCAGCCTTTTTTTTTGCTGTGGAAAGGGGGAGATGATAGGTGGAGGATGCTAAATTCTGATACTCAAAACTTGAGACAGTGTCTTAGCTCTGCTTAGTGTGCTTAATGTGAAGGCAGGTGAGAGCCCGGTGCTCCGGTCAGCTGTGAGGACTGACCTCACCCTCTGGGCCCCTTTCATCCAGATTGCTTTGGGTTGTTGAATGTGTGCACATTTGCAGGGTTTATTTTCTTTACAGTGGCATTATTAATAACTAAAACTCTCTCTTTGTCTGACTCCTGCCCCTACATAGTTCTGGTGGTGATTTAATACTTTCTCCCTCACTAGCAGTCCCTGCAGTTGGCTCCCAGTAATAGGTTGTGGCAGGACTGGGATTTCAGCAGCCTTACTATGAGTTTCAGCTCTTTCTTGTTTGAACTGAGAGGTATCGTAATTCCAGCTTGCTTTTCCTGTAATGTATTTCATTATTGCTTCTGCATTATGAGGAAGAAATTATATTCAGACTATTTTTTTTTTTTTTTGCACAGACAGATGGTGAATAACTGAGCCTAATGAAGAGAATAAGTTGGATCATGGTGCTAGTGTCAAAGAGGGGATTACTGGAAGTCTGTCTTGTACAAGCTGAGAATGTAACAAACATAAATTGTAGCCAAAGTATATTGCCATGTGGTTTTCTTATTTAATTTGTTTCCCCTTTGCCAAGATTTTTGCAATTGTCCTTGTTACTGAAAGGTAAGTCAGTGTCATTCATGTGTAGGCATGTGGCCTTGTTACAAAATAGCTTTAAAATCTACTTTCCTAGCTCTGTCCATATGTGCTTTTTAATATTTCTCTTCCCAGATCTCAAATTTTCTCCCTCTCTTTCTCCAAAGTGATAGGAATTGAAAAATTTTTTTTATTTCTTTTTGTTATTCCTGCTGTATGTGAAAAACATTTGGCAAGTGTTGCTATGCCTAAGGATTGCTCTGACTGACTGGTGAACTGAGACTACTTAATTGCACTTTGCTGTCTGTCTGTTCTTGGGAGATTATGGTTGTGCATGCGTCCCCAAGCCTGGCAGTTGGCCTAATTTAGGTTTAGGACCCATTGTATCTAGAGGTATTCAGGGCTGGCATTTGGCCAGGCCTATTTTAATTGCAGCTTCTCTCAGGCTCTTTCCTGGAGTTCTGCTTTTCTCTCTACCCTTCCCTTCAGTTGTGTGGCTGGGGAGGGTGTAGAAGAGCAAGCTGCTCACAAAGACTCAAATCTTGGAAGGCTTACACAGCCAAACCCCTTTGCTGCAGACTAGCCACCCATGAACTCTCCTCATCCAACTGGGTAAAGCCTTTTGCACTCAGTGGATCCATTTTGTTGGACTATAGATGGTAACAGGAGTGAGCTCAAAAACCAGAAAGGAAGATGTAGTTTTTACCCTGTCTGTTCTATGAACAAGAAATCCCTGCCCATGAAAAAGATTTTCATTTGCAAAATTATGGCCTGCAGTCAGGCTTAGGTTCCTGAGTGGGTTGTTTAAATCAGACTGTGCATTTTACTTACACTTTTCTTTGTCAGAGATTGAATCTTAAGCCAGAACCACTTACTGCTGTTTTTTCATTTGCAGTATGTGAATGCTTCAGCAGACAACTGGAATTTAGGGAAAGAAATATCATGATGTTTTTCTAATGTCTCAAGTGTTTGGAAAAAAAAGAGTCTTGCTTGTGAACTATTTCTTCACTTTTATGTTATCCTTCATAATGTGCCATCTAACTATGATTTTTCTTTCATTTGCCTTTTATAGCAGGAGGGAAAAGAAACCTTCGTGTAACTGAGCTGTAGATTTGGAGATAGGTTATCTGCTTCACTGGTTGTGTGTGGGGTGATGTGGGAGCATTTAGTTCAGTAGAAAACTTGACCACCTTTTTCCCCTACCTTTTTCTTCAGCTATAAAACTTATTTCTGTTCTGACAAATTCTAGTGGTACCACTCCTGCTTTCTTGGTAACACATCTTTTCGTCCATTTACAATTGAAATGCAAAGTCATGAAATGAAAGTCTTGAAATGTCACATAAAAAATTATTCAATACAGGAAGATGAATTGAGTTTCAGAGGAAGTTGGTGAATCCTTCTTTATATATATATATATATATATATATAAAATATTTTTTAAATTAATTAATGTATTTATTTATTAAGGGAGGAAACTCGGCACCATATTTAAGAAGAACATGCAGTAGGCTAAATGTTCTGATATTTCTCTCTTTTCTGGAACAGATTTAGAAAATTACCTCAAAACAATCAATCCTGCATCCTACTGATGCTTTATTTGCAAGATTGATTGCACATCTGGAACAAGGCTGAGAAGAGATTTTTTTCCCAAAAGGAAATAACTATTAGAGGAACTGCTCATTTTCCACCACATTTTTATTCCTTCCTGTCTGATCTCTTCTACAGTGCAGCACAGGTGCTCCCAAGCACCTCTTTCTAATGTAAGCATTGACTAGTATTTCCAACACTAGAAAGTGCTTTCAGAAAAAGATCCTCAGTTGATGGGTAATGATAGGGGATAGAAGCTAGGGAAAACTTGTGCCCATGATAAAAATTGTAATCAGGTCTCCTGCCAGTGAGAATAAAATTCACTTATGCATTGAAGTCAACAAGATTTTTTGCAGAAAAGCTGCTCAGTGAGAATAACATTTGGAGAATGTGGCTCACAGGATCTACTGTGATGGTACTGAAAAATCTGCTAGTACAGATGACTGACTTTCCTGACCACAAGTCTGATTCATGGTGGTTGAATTCAACTGCACCTGATGTTGCTATTGAAATATCTGAAAAAGTTTAACACTGAAAAACACACGAACAAAGCACATGAGCCATTGCATCTGATGCTGCCAGAAGAAACTGCTGTGATCGATCCATAAAAGAACTTTTCTTCTTGAAATCTCTCATACCTTGCATGGTCTGCCAGTCTTTTAATCACTCCTTGTTCTCCAGAAAACACAAGCTTGAAAACAGTCTCACCCTTCTCTGAATTTTTATTCTAAACACCCTCCATAACTTGTCTGTTCATTACATCAGAATGCAGTTGAGATTTTTGCATTTCCGAACAGGATGTTGCAGCTCCGAGGCTCATCTTGTTACTGTTATACAAAGGTTTCACAGCGGCCCATGGTGTTTAAATGAAGGACACACACACAGTATTTCAGGAAAACAGAAAAATTACTGAAATATCCAGTTCTTCTCTCTTGAACATGCAGGTACTCAGGTAATCACTTACTCCTTCTTTCTCCTCTCAATAATAGCGATAATAATAATAATATGGAGTGTTACATATTTTTGACTCCATGGTTTGCTTGGTTCTTTTTTTTAAAGTGTGAGAATTTAATTTCACCTTTTCCTTGATGAAACTTGGCAACATTTTGTAAATTCCTGTTCTTTCAAAACTATCTCCAATGCTATCATTCCATTTTTCTTCTCTGGTAGAAATATTTTTCTCACTTGAAATTTCTGTCAACTTAATCATGCCTGAACAACAGTATTTTCCTGCCTTTTTAACCTTTATATTTTGAAAATATTTAAAATATTTGTATTAATTTTTTTTGTAACAGAAAGGGCTGTTTCAATCAGTAATAGTAAAAATAATAACAAAAAAATTTTCCTTTTCACTTAATCTGAAAAAGAAAACTAAAACTAAATTTCTGAGAAGTCTAAAAGGAAAAACTAAAGTTTCAGTACTGCAACAGAGTATTTCGTCACTCCTTTGTCTATTTTCTGGCTTTTTAAGGTGAAAATCTTAGTACTAATTGGGGAGCAATTATGTACTATGCAGGAAATGTCATCCTGACCTTCTTGAGCCCTGGAAGTGGTTATCCTGAAACATGAGGATTAATATTTCCTGTATTCTCATAGTGTGTTTTACAACTTGTTGTATCACAAGATCTCAACAGACATCTGAAATATCTAGCAGCTTATCTAGCACCTGTTAGTATGAATATTACTTCAGATCACTAACAACTGAAAAATAGAGCAGAAGTAAAGGGAATACTACTACTCATCTCTGGTAAAAAAGAGTATTCTTTTAACTACTTTCTGTATGTGTATGATTGCATTATCTCCTTTGCATGGTTTTCAGAGATACAGTACTCTTACTTTAAATTTCTTTTCATATCAAAGCATCATCCTTTCTGGTTTTATTTTCATTTTTTTTCTGTGTTAAATTTGTTCAAAGGGTTGCAATAACTGAAAATCTTTTCAATATAGAATACAACATGAGTTTATATTTCAAAATTTGTAGTAGTTTTATGTGATCTATTAAAGTGCTCATTAATTCCAGCTGGACAAGTTTAGCATTTATTTAGACAGAGGTAGCTGGGGTAGGGAAAAGTCAGAGAGGAAATAGTGTGTCATAAGGGAAAGGGATTTTTATGGTGAAAGTCATTTAGGGTCATAGAGATTATTCACTCTCCTTACCTGTTTGTCAGTGGCCTTGAAGCATGTTTGTGAAGTCCTCAGAAATCCATAAAGAAATGCATTTTCACTAGTGTTAGAAGAGATTGTCCTTCTTTCCCACAGCAGTTGGGGAAGATGTGGAAGTCATCATTTGTCATGTACTGGAAGTCATCTGAGAATCAACTCCAATAATTGCAAATCCATATTGGATGCCAGGTGGATACCCTTCATTTTCAGTGCCAAATACTGTGAAAGATCATTTCAGTAAACAGAATTTAACTGCTCCCTGTTTATTTGTCTGCTTTCCTAGACCAAGTGTGGAATGAGATATTCACACCAGAATTCTCCAAAATTTGAACACAGGGTTGTTCACTTCAGATATTGAAACGACATCCTCTTTGCTCAGAACTCCATCTTCCCAAGTCCTTTAAAGCAGACTGTCCATAGCACATGTGTGTTAGATAGCGCTTAGTTGTCTGAAAGAGAAAATCGGGAAAAGATGAGCAAAAGTCTCCTTTTTTCTGTTAAAAGAGAAAAAGTTACAGAGAAACACAGTTGTCTCAGCCGAAGGAAAGGGTATCTGGTTTAGCTGGTAATAATATTTAGTGAATTACAAGTGTTGTTTAATTAGCTGACAGGTCTTCACAAAAAAACCCTTGTATGATAGAAAGGTAAGCCTTATTATAAACACTTATATAGAGAGGGGGAATGTCACAGAGGGGCTAAATAACAATCTGAATTCAGGACCTAAAGCAGAAGGAGAGCGGGACAAAGAAGGAAAATCCAGCCCATGAAAAATCTCACTGGGAGGCACTTTTCAAGAAAACCTTCAATTTGAAACTCCCTGAAAAAGAATGTTTGGCTCCACATTACTTACTGGCAAGGATCCCATCAATTTTTCTCTCTGAGCTATACGGACAAGATATTGGAGACTGACAACTTGGCTCTCATTTTTCCCAGGCCTCTCTTTCCTTTCTAGCCTAGTGATCGTTGCTGTTTATGTAGCTGGGTCTGGTATGTTAATCCCATGTGAGATTTTTCTTTTCTTGACTCATACACAATTTATGTGCACATCTGATGTAAAGAAATTCCAAGTGTCACCTTTATTTTAAAGTCCATAAAATTACTTGTTCAATAGATTTAACAAAGTATGTCCCATGTGTGCCCTACGGAAACAGAAAATTTCAACCATTAGTATTTATTGAATTATATACTTATATATACAAAAATATAAGTATGTATTTCTATACTTTGATTCAGTGTATTGAATAAAATGAAATTTGTTCAATACGAGATCAATTCCTCTTTTCTTTGCTCTTAGAGAAAGACAGTGGCTATTTGCTTATGAAGTCTACAAAAACCACTGTCTCACCCAAAAATAAACAGTTCTTTAGTAATGTTATTACAGGGGGTTTTAAATAATATTTGTCAACTATGAGGCAACCACTGGTAATTATTTCTCTGAATGAATTTCCGTGCTGTCTATTCACCTCTGGACCTATACTGTAGCCTCTCTTTCTTCTGTCTTTCTTACTTTAATATGCCATTAATAAAGAGTGCTGTCAAACACCTTTATCTTTTCCTGCTCTCCTGGAGAATATTACAATGGCTGTGCTACATTCAGGGTTACTGCACCACTGTGTTTGTCCTTTACAGAGTATCCTATTTTGTGATCCTCAATAATATGTCAATTTCTTTTAACTTCTCAGGATCTCTTCGTTAATATGACAATGCTTTATTTTGCAGTGACCACACTTATTTCTTTAGTCCAGTTAAATATGGTCCTTTAACTGAACATACCATCTATGTGAGTTGATTACTCTTCATAATTAGAGACCCTTTCCCAAGATAAGGGTCTTCCCTTCAGCTGTGCCAATCTCAGGGCCAAAGGCTGTTTCTCTAAGTTCTCTTGTAGCATCCACTCTTCAGAGTAAGTGTTTTAATGAAAATTTCCCCCTAGGAATGATATATATATTTTAAAAGTCCCAGATGCAGTAATCCTTAAGCCTTCTATCATTGCAGTTTCCTTGTCAAAAAGTCAAAAATTTTAACATAACTTCTGTGAGGAAATTTTGGTTTTTGGAAAAAAGTCACTCGATAGTACTTCCCCCACAGTAACTACTTCCACTCTAAAACCTGTCTACATGCACTTTTATTATTAATCCCTATTAACACCCAATTATTGGCAATCAGGGTAGGATTTGTTTTCAAGCTAGTGTTGTGTGAGTCATCATTCTTAGACCAGCTTATAGGACTTTCTTTACAACCCTTGATTAGTCTTTGCTGGCTAATATTAATTAAATGCTTAAACATCCTGTACCATCAAGGATTATCATTCTTCATTAGTATTGTTGTTTGAATTGAATGCCGAGTCAGTTTTTGGTCACAATGGATTGTAATATCTGTCTTTAGAAACATTTGAATTTGCTGCTTCACTTACTAAAAGAATCAAGTCTGTATCTCATTAAGATATGGCTAAAGTTCAAGTTATTAACAGATTTCAGATGCTTTTCCTGTGAAGGGTGAGACAGTAACGTTTGAGTTAGGACATTTTTTGTGTAATGTATTAATTTTCACATGGTTTCTGTAGGTGCCAGTAAAATAGCACATCTATGGCATCAGATGTCAATAAGCAATATGAATTATCTACTGCATATGCTAGGAAATTAGGGCACCCTTGGCAACTATTTATTAGCATTTCAAACTCCTAATTATTGTAATAAACAGCAATTATTAATAAGGTTAGAAATCTTTATATGTGGTGTGTACTGATGGAGAGGATAGGCATACTATGTATAAGGCTCTACTTGTTTCCTGAATTAACAATGAGCAAATTTCCTTATGAAAATGGCAGCTTTGCACGTTCTGAAGCACTTTTCTGAAAGTCTTTGAATGCTATGCATTATTTCAATTTCTTCTACATTTGAAGCAATGAGCAAGCAAGGTGGTAACAGTCTTAAAAAACATCACCAGGATTTCAGCTGGGAACAGTGTGATTTATTTATCTGGAACAACAATACCTATAGAAAAGGGTTCAGAGGCTGAATTTTCATGTGGTAGACTTGCTGCTGTGAAAGAGGCAAGTCCTGGAGTGCCGTCATTTTTGTGTGGCAGGTACATGATGAATCTAACATGATCTGTGCCTCTAGCTGATTCACTGAAGACATTTGATTTCCAAGAGCTACCCAATGATGTGGGATGGCAAAGTGGGGGATTTTTGATAGAGGAAGGGTGGTTAATGCTTCTCTCATCCTTCCCCATCAGTTGCTCTGATTGCTGTCTCCATTATCTTGTGCATCTATTCTTAAAAGTTGCCCTAAGGAGAAGTCAGTAGTGGAGAGCAACTATGATGTGATGGTAGCAGCATGTGGGTTTTTTTTCTGTTTACCATCTGTGTTCTAGTGCAAAGGATCCCCTGTGTCAGTTACACATCTTCCTCCTTCAGTCTTCGGCATAACTTCTCAAGTAGATGGTCAGGAGGCCTATTCTAGGGGTATGGTGTGGAATGAAACTGGTATGAATTGCACTGAAAGGTTAAATGTGTGGACAGTTACTGTGGACCAGGAAATTAACAGTAACACTTTGTGTATGTGCTCTTAACCAGAAAAATGTTCGGTAATTAAATTTAGCCCATTTTCATTGAAATTCATTAGTACAAGCTGCTATATAGGCTAATTATCCCTGCTTATTAGTCAGACTAATACTGCACTGTCTGTCTTGTTTCTGGTACTTGAATTAATGTTTTCAGAGGCAGCTTGGGTAGCTCATCTCAAGTTTGATTTGTGTGATGTAGAAATACCCCCGTTACACCATTTAATAGAGCTATGCCAGGCCACCCCTGCCCGTGGAGAAAGAGTAGACAGTCACGGCTCTTCCACATGTACTAGAGGCCAGGTCAAAGTTGGTCCAAATCAGCCCTAGCAAACAACCAGGTATACTACAAAATTTAGTATCTAAGATGCAGCTAAAATAGGCTGTAAAACTTCTTTTTGCTTTGCTAAACAAAATCAGATTTTTTGCAGCTGAGATGTATATGCAGTTGTCTCTTCATGTTACTAAAAGTAGCCTTCAGCAAAATGGCTTAAAATCTTGAAAACACATAAACACATTAAGGTAGTGGGAAGTGTGTTTTCTTCTTTTATAGGTATATCTTTTGGTCAGTGCTTTAATGCGATGATTGATGAAAATGTTGTCTATGGCTGACATCTGGGATTATTAATGGATGTAGAATCAAATTTCTTTGGCATTAGAGGAAAAGGGAGATCTGTGTCTCACTAGATAAAATGTTCAAATGGTAATGGACCATTATTAATTTTATACTCGCTAGTCTGATAAACATTGCTTATTGCTCCTATTGTTTAGGTCTGCATTCCTTATGAAAACATGTAACTTGGTAATGAATAAGAGCAAGAGCTTTGAATTTTATGGCTAAAATCTTGAGCTTTGATATATGCAAAATTGTAATCGGAGCCAAAGAGGCATAAAGTAAAAGCAAATAGGCAAGTTCAGAAGGTGGCACTTTTGCTCTGTAGTTGTTACATTTTACAGCACTCCATGAGTTAACACTAGAGCACAGCACAAGGCTGCTATTGTGAGAAGCCAACTCAAGGATTTTTAAAGCTGTAAGACAAAGGGTTCCCTTAGCTAAAAATAATCTTTTCTTTCCTCCTGCTCCTAAGCTTTTTCCTCCAGGGAGCAGAATCATTATTCTGCCTGTGCGTGCTCAGTGCATTGCAGGAGTTGCTGAGATTTATGACGTCATGGCTCTAAGCTTTCCTCTTTTGCCACAAGGTCTACATGCGTAGCCGTTGCCCTTTGCGTTTTTCTAAAATGCCACTTTGATGTACTAATGTGCTTTTTACCTATGTAGAAGGGCAGCGTTTGCCATTCTAGGTCAGTAAATTTACAAAGGGAAAGCATGGATAAAAAAAGTGGGCTTTTTTTGTTAGACAAAGCTTTCCCTCGAATTTTAGGGCTTGTTAATGAAACCAAACCAAACAAAACACACACCTCATCAAGATTTTACACGGTTCGCTTGTCAAGCAGAAGTGTGCCTGGAATCCATTTCCGTCAGAGGTCAAAGATTAGCAGTGCTAAGGCAGCCAAGGGAATGATTCCCCTGTGACACTTTTGCTGTGTTTTGATGAAAGTGAAAGCCATGTGGTACGGGGATGAAAAAGCAAACAGATCTTTTTTTCCTGTGGCAGTACTGAATTCTGAAGCTAAGCACAGCAGGTAGGAAGAGTCTAATATTTGAAAAGCACTGGCACACCAAGTCACCAAAGCACTTATCTCTGTCTTTTTAATGGTTTGCTACATTTCCTACACAAATCTGTGGTTTTTAAAATTCACAGTAAATTTTTTCTCCCAGGAGCTCAGGTGTTTCTCTTCATTAATTGCGGACTGGGATCAGGAGAATTGTGTATCTAACACATGGGAGGTTGTAATGTGGCAAATGATATGTATAAAGTCTTATTAGAAGAAGTATACTTCCCTGGTAGAAGTGCCCATGTTAACTTAAATATGCAAATTACATATGTTGGCATATTACCTAAGGATGGAGTTAAAAGCCAATGTTATAATTCATTTATTATGCCAAAAATAACATATTGCTTATATATCTGGTTATACAATTCTATTCTTCTGAAATAGTATTTTCTTTCAATGGGTTGCAAGCCTCTTATTTCCAACCCATTTGACAGTTATATAGTGCTGATTCCATTGTATTGCCACATTTTGAGGGTCATTTAATGCAAATACTTCCATCTCTTATGTCCTGCTTTTTATTATGCATTTTTCTGGAGCTTGATGAACTTGCAATTTTTATAAGATAATAAATAACAATACTGCAAAAGCCAGCTAGAAAAAAGAATATTAAGGGATTTTTATGACTCAGGGGATCAGTAATGGAATACAGAATTTTTCACCTCTAGGGCACTGATTCAAATATAACCTAGGTCATTAGTGAGCAAAAATCATTACCAGCAGCTGTTCAGTGACCTACAGAATGTGAAATGAGTTTGTGGTCTCAACACAGTTTCTACTCCATGTATATACAGATAACACAGAAATCACAGTCAATGTTGGCCTCCTTGTTGACATTCTCACTGGAGAAACTAAAATCCAAACAGATGCAAGGAGCAACTAAATGGCTCTCATATTTGTGCGTATGAAAAGCATTTGACTGATACAAGGAAAGAGAGAAACCCCATTGACAACATGTTTAAGAAAATGTACAGCTGGCAGTTATTGATTGAAAATCCTCTCTCCTCTAATAAGGATAGATTCCCTTTCAAATGACTGCTCCTGTGGACGTCCGAAGGTCTTGAATTAGGCTTGTGGAGATTTCATTGTCATTAACATATTATGCTGCCAATGAAGCAAAGAATCGTGGGTTGAAATAACAAAGCATTAGGATTGCCAAGAGATGAATTTCAGTTTCTAAAAGTTTAGGTGGGGATTCAGCAGCAGCACAAACAATGTGGGTGGAAAAATGTTGTGGGTGGTGGGAGGGATTTCATGGCAGCTCTTTCCACATGACTGAATTAGTTATTGGCTTATCTTCTAAACCAGTTATGTGTTCTCGCCTCAGCTGATGGATGTAGGAAGAAGATACATTTTTTTCTTGGCCTTTTTACTAAGAACAAATATATACTCAGCTTACTATCTGATACATCTTCTCTGACAGCCCTTGCAGTGACATAAATTTGATGAGCTCTGTCATTTCCATCTTAAACTACAGTGCAATTAAGCTTAACTGACTAAGGATTTGACACTGAGCAAAGTTGCTAACTGTGTGATTTTTTTATAGAATCTACTAAGCTCCTGGTTGTGTTAAATTCTTCCTTTTTCTTTTAGTATTCCCAGCAAATGAATATACACTGAATATACAGTGTTATAAAAGCTTTGATATTTTTAGATGATTGGTCAGATCTGTTACATTTTATGATAGGGTTGTGGCTTTCTTTTAAAGAATTGCAAACCTGATTGCACTTTGGGTAATGTTTTTGGTAATAAGAAAGATATAGCCATGCTGTCTTTGCCACAGTTAATTAACCAGGTTAATCAGGGATAAATCATCTGTAAACATGCCCTGAAAACAAACATCTGCAAGGGAGGTTCCTGACTGCTTTGCTTTTAGGACTTCATACTATTTATCTAGTATGATGCTAAATCATAGCTGCTAGGTAAGAGATACAAAGTGCATGAAGCTTTTCTCAGTTTTGCAGGGAGTGGGCAAGGCAGTTATGGCTGTGTGAACGTGATCAGTAATGGCTGTATCAGCCCAGTGGTGTTTTAGCTTGGCAACAAAGTGCCTTCCTTCTTTGTAGTGCTCCAATAACATATCTTCATTTTACCTAAGCCCGTTTGGTCATAATTTTCTATGTACCACTCTGATACCCATTAACTATAACAAGTAGCTTTGCAAAGTAGATTATTCCTCATATAGCAAAACCCCTCTTGCTGCAAACTGGAAACTGTTTGCAGGGTTTCCTCTGGTTCATTCTTCTGGGGGAGGAGCAGGCTGTTCTTAGTGAGTAACTCAAGTACTTAGCACCAAAAGTAGGCAGCTTTAAAAGACTGCAGGATCTCAGCAAAAGGACATAAAAGCCACTGTGCTGCTTCATTTCCTTAATTTCTGCATGTCCCATGTTCTGGAATTTGAAAGCCTAAAGGCTGCTAATCAGGATAAGCATGCACCTGATATAGCATGGGGATGCTTATCAAGGGGAAAATTCACAGTATAGACTACGGAAATCAGATCTGACCCTGCTTAGCTAGACTTGAAAATACAGATCCAGCATAATCTGGAGATGGCACCTTCATGGAGAAAGTACATTTGGCCTACTCTGATACACTTTCTTCTTGGCTCTGTTCCAAACCTTCCCAGGGATCAGGGCAAAAGCAGAAGAGCAGAAGCTCCCTCACTCAAACAGCCAATGCAGGGCCTGGCATGCTTTCATTTCCTTTCTCCTCCATGGTACAATAAGTAGTGTAATGCAAGAATTTTAATTTAGTGCAGGGCATTTTATTGATGTTTACCTTATTAGTCTACTTCCATTAATAAAAAGAGAACCTTCAGCATCTGTTTCTGTCCTAGAAAGAAGACAATTTAAATAGAACCAAATGACACAGATGAAACAAATGTGACACACTGCCTCCATCACTTCTCAGGTGAGAGTAGGGATGTGACTCACCTGAGGCTATGTGGAGAACTGTGAACCATTGTGATGGCAGTTCCCTGTCTCCTGAATTTCAGCTGTAAAATCACCTTTTTCCAGTTTAGGTCATGAATAAGATTCATCTTTTTCATACATGAAATAGAAACAATTGAAATGTGTTTCTTCTCTCTGTGAGAAGAATCTGTTAAATGCCCTGGCTTCTCTTAGATGTAGGACAATGTCTCTGTAGATGCACAGTCCCACTGGTATAAAAAGAAGCTATTCTTAAACTCCACTAAATTACCTTGGAGACTCTGGCTGCCTTAAACTGATAATCCAAAACCCCATTAAGGATACTCCAAGGTTTTCTTGTGGCAACCCAAACACGTTAATGTATTTCAGTGGATTGATTTTTTTAACTTAGGTCTGGCTCACCTGGCTGTAGAATGACAAACTAAAAATACTTACAAACCTATTTTCCTGATCTTTAGGGCCAGAGCAGGAGGAAGGGATGACACTGCTGAGACTGCAGTGAACATGGTGAACATGGAAGGTGTTGCATAGCACAGCCTGGCTTCTTGTAGCTGTTCTGTTTGCGTGTGGGCAACATATTCAGTCAGATGATGTACTTTCTTCCTGACAAGCAAAAATGATTTAAAAATCCCTTTTTTTATACTTCACAAAAATTTTAATCACTTTAAGCTGATTTCTAAATGCTTTCTTAATTTGATTTTCTGGCTTGAGCAGACTTGGGAATATTTTTTTTCAACAAAATCATGGGCATTTTCACAAGTTGAAGGAGATGTTTGTTACTGAGACATGGTTGTATCAGGTCTTTTTGGCACATGACTGTTTACTGCCATCACTGCTGTGTATGTGGCTTTATTTTTTCTGTTCACTTTAACTGGCTTTTGCCTGACTTTGAGTTATCTTTTGCTTCTTATTTTATTCTGGAATAACAACAGCAGTCAATTCCACTGAAAGATATCTCATAAATTCTTATTTTTTAAGCCTCTTAGAAGGCCAGTTACACATATGGTATGCCAGGGCTGCAGGCCTTTCTGGAGCTTGTAAGGATTATTCCTACCTACTGCTGATCCTCAAGGGGGAAATTGCAATTTATTGATTGGAGGCATAGGAAAAACTGGGAGGATCTGGTACAGAGGTTGAGAGGAATTCTTATGTACATGCAGCGTGTCTTTTTGTCTGCTATAAAAAAAACCAGTGTCAGGTGGACACTAAGAGAGATACTCTGAGGGAAGAGGATGAAAACTAGAGTGTTGAGCAAGAGTTGTTTCCTTTCTGCATCATTGTGATCAGTGATGCAGCTTAGGCAAATCCAGGAGAGGAACAGTGGTGTAATCACTAGTTTAGAGAAGTGCCTTACACCTTTTTTGTAAGGAAAGAGCCTATGGCACACGACAGGGCCCTGGCTGGGCTGCAGGGCTTCTAGTTCAGTCCCAGCTTCATCTATCTTCTCTGTACTGCAGGAGGGAACCCACCCCAACAGGCATGGGGCCGAGCTCACAAACTGCTCCAGGCTGCAGTCTGTTACCATGATCGCAAATCTCCTGCTTCCTGCTGAGTTCATGTCTTGCTCCTGCCCATTCCCTGAATCCTGGGTCTAGAGTCCTACAGCTAGAAGGCTCTCCCTGCCAGCTGGCCAGGCAGCCTTTGCTCTGCCTGCCTGGCTCCCGCTGCGCCCAGAGTCCCCTGCTCAGACCAGCCCATTGCCCACACCATGCTCCTGTCTGACAGAGGCATGAGAGCTATCTTGTTTCATGGCCAGGTGCACAGTCCTGTGTGATCTGAGGTTGGATGCCCTTCCCTACATGGCACGTGCCTTCATTATCCACCTTGAAACTTATATTTTAAAAGCCTGATATTGAGTTTCTTTTAATGAATTTTTATTATTTGAAAGCTCATCCAACATGAGGTTATTGCCCTCCAGGCTGGGTTCATTTGTATTAAAATATGATCCTCTTTCTTATCCAAATTGCTTTCATATCCATTTCCATTCAGATAATCAAGGCATCACTGGTTGGCATTTGTGCAAAACTGCCATTTGCATAATAATATTTGAGTAGATCATGATGACTAAGCAGTTTAATCTCTTCTGTTTGTGATCTTCTGCCTTAAACTTTTGTTATGTTATACGGCTATGTTGCACTGTTCCAATCAACATAGAATTAATTGTTAAAGGATTTATTTTGCTTTGGTGGCAGGACTTTTAAAATGGTAATTTTTTTACAAGGTTGAGATTGGATATAACCATCATTGGTCAACTGTGTGGTCTTTCTGCCACCTTGTGGGGAAAGAATCACTAAACTGTTGAGATGAAATGGAAGACATGAATATTAAAATCCATATTTTTCATCTAGGAGACGCTGTAGCAGAGTAAAAATCATTGCTTTCTCCAAAAGTGTTTCAAGTTTATTAAAAAAAATTGCTGACATCACCTCAGATTGCTCAAACTTAGACTTTGCAATTTTAATAAACACTTGCAATTGTAATAAACTATTACCACATGAATTCCTTAGTTTTTGTTTTCTGTGTTGCCTATCCATACCTTCACAACACCAGTCCTTCTGGCCTCCCTGGCTCACCCATTTTGAGCAAGGGTTGATAGGATAGTCGTCACTTGGACTCGCCCATTTTCTAATTCAGTCATAGCACATGTAATTAGCCTAAGAGATGCACCAGCCTCTCTTCGTTGGCTATGGTGAGTGTTAGTGAGCACCAGATGTAAATTATTTCCATTTTCTAATTTCTGGCTGAGTCCCCAACATACAGCCTGTATGCATACACTGAAATTAAGCTGTTGTCAAATGTGGAACATTTTGCCAAAGGCAGTCAGGTTATTCAAAGATAAATTTCACCTGGAAGCATGATTTGTTTTACCCAGACATGTCAGAAGCTGACTACGTTTAACTCTCTATTTCATGTGTAAAACCTTTTTGCTACATACTGTACATAAAATATTCAGAATGTTATAGCTCCATGCATTACAGGTCTTCAATGAACGAAGAGGTAAAATCTTCTTTAAAGATTCCTGGCATTTGACAGTCAGAAGTGTGACTTCTTGACTGACTATCAAATTTGCTTCTTCCCTTCCTTCTCTGCTGGGTAAAGGATAGAGAATCCAGCTTCTCCTCTTCTGTATTTTGGGACTTCAAAGAAGTAGAAAAGATTCAGTTTGTTCACTCTAACTTCTATTTTGCATGATCATTGATTTTGTGAATGTTTTAAACTAGAAAAAAAAAGCCCGTCTGATTTTTCAGTGTTTTACAAAGAGGGACTATTAAAACAGAAGGTTTTTATCAGCCTACTGTTACTTGGCTACTGTTAAAATTATGTATGCCAACCGAATTTGGGTTCCATTTGTGCTAGGTACTCTACATGTATATGCTACTTAGAAGGTAGTGGGATACTGGAACAGGTTTCTCAGAGAAGCTGTGGATGTCCCATCCCTGTTAGTGCTCAAGGCCAGGCTGGATGAGGTCCTGAGCAACCTGATATAGCAAGTGGCATCCCTACCCATGGTGCGGGGGGTTGGAAGTAAATGATCTTTAAGGTCTCTTCCAACCCAAGCCATTCTATGATGATTCTATGATACTAACAAAAGTCATCAGACATATTCTGATCTGATAAAGACAAAGGGTGGGGAAATAGAGATACATGAGAAAATTGTCATTAGCTCATTTTATACTTAGTGTTTTGCATTATATGGAATGGATGACTGATTCTGCCGATAGATATGTTTGTGAACACTTAAACTTATGTGAAAGGAAGGGGCTTGGCATGAGTAAGATTCATCATCTGCACAAGAATACATATGAGTGCCTCTGAAGCTTCTCAAGATCATGCAGATAGTGTGCATCAAAACCCCCAAATAAACTCATATTTCTTCCAATCAACTTCTGTAAACATTCATAATCTTCTGTATGAACGCTTCTATGGATTAAAGTACAGAACATATAAATTTAATAGAATTTACATGTTTAAAGATTTTTGTTATCCATTATTACTGTTTTTGAATGATTTTATTAATACTTATTTATATTCTTCAAGAACAGTATTGCATTTTTCACAGGGGACAAGAGGAATTTATCTTTTGCTGATTTGTCTTTCTTTGCTTCTTTAGTTTTGCAGAGAAAGAGCTCACGAGTCAGTTTATCTTTCTTTTATTTGTTTCTTTTTTTTTGCCTGGTAAGAACAAATGAAAGAACATAGATGTTGGTGGTAGGAATATCTCCAGCTATTTCATTAGTTCTATAATCCCAGTCTCTATAAAGATGTCTTTCCCAGTTCTACTGTGCCGATGCCTTGACTCCTCATTGCTCTGAGTGACAGAAATCTACCGGTATTTCCTCCAGGATCTGTAACAAGCGACCAACATTTTGTGGAATGCCTTTGGGGAACACATTTTCAGTTTAGCAGTTCTTCTTTCAGTTCACTTGGCTTTCTTACATTTCACTGCCAGATGAAGCAAAAAACACAGTCGCTAGCTTTTGCTTGTATTTTAACATGTAGTTAAATACAAGTTGTAAACATAAGCATACCAGAGAATAGAAATAAAGTTGGTTAGCATGCTGTATCTTACAGTATTTTTGACTCAATATAGGTCAAAGCAGTACAGCACAGAAAAGAATAATATAGATTGGAGTAAGATCTCTGTGTGTCACCTCATTCTCATTTTTTATAGAAGAGAGGAGGCAGATTTGCTGTGTTGCAAGTTGCTGTGTTAAATCTTTCACTGTAGCGTTGGCAATCTTGGCCCTCAGTCAGCAGAAATCAACTAGATTTTCTTTTCTGCTGAGAACGAGTATCACAATATGAGATTGCCTTAATTACTGTGACCGGTAATTACCATACTTA
Source organism: Neopelma chrysocephalum (assembly GCF_003984885.1). Classification (NCBI taxonomy): domain Eukaryota; kingdom Metazoa; phylum Chordata; class Aves; order Passeriformes; family Pipridae; genus Neopelma; species Neopelma chrysocephalum. The sequence continues at coordinate 30,019,466 of NW_020897693.1, forward strand.
GTTATTCCATTGTGCTGTGAAGGATTAATTCTGAGGTAAGTATCTGGATGCTCTTTCCATGTTAGCTGAGCCCTGGCAGTTTTAATTGCAAAGAGATTTAGCGGAGGATGTATGAAGAAAGTAGACATAAAAGCTGGAGAAGAAGGGAACTCCCACTCTCCTGGAAGGGCTGGCTATATGTTGTGGCTCTCTAGCCCATAACAGCTTTTACCATCTCTTAAATATTTCCTTCCCTTGAGGTATAAATACAAATGCTGAGACTCAGGTTAGTTCTGTGTAGACAATGATATTTTCTTAAGATAGAAAAAAAATAACCTGTTTTTCACTCCTTGAATCTATAGTCAAAATTCAGTGGAGTCCCTGCCCAGGTTCTTCAGGTTGAGATCATTTTACAAAGAAGGAAAACTGCCTCAACAGAAGTATTAGCCTCTTCCTTGGTCACCAGGAGAGAAACTCTGTCTTGTGTGTGTAAATAAATGCAGGCTACCACTGAAGAAAATGTGCTTTAGACATCTGAGTCAACAAAGTTGAGCCTTAATTCAGTACTGTGTAGAACTGGGCCTAGTACTTAAGAAACAACTTAGCAAATTCACAACAGGTAGGTTATGATCACTGAGAGAGCCAAGCTTGTCTAGAACTCTGAGCAGAATATTTTGATTAGAAAACTTAAATTTTTGGAAAGTGCTGCAATGCAGTATCATGGAGGTTACATTAGCTGGCTTTGCTTTGTGCTAATGTAGGCAGCCAGGTGGGCTACAGCCTGTATTTTGCATACATTGAGAATAATTGCCTGCTGAATGAACAATTCTAGTAGTAGGGGAATGATTCCTCCAGATATTTTCACATATAGGATCTGAACTACTTTATGTAAGATCCCGGCTCAGAAAAGAAATGCTGGATTCTAAAACATTTTCACATTATTATCTTTTTATTTAGGGAATCAGTTAGAACATGTGGCCTTTTGACGGGAAAAATAAATTGTTACATTTAAACACCTACAAATAAAGAATTCCATTAATTCAATATTCACACTTGATTCAGTTAAATTATTGCTCTCATATGACATGATATGTAAACTGAGAGTTTTAATATACACCTTTTATAGAACAATCTAGGCAAGGTAGAAAAATGTTTTAGTCTTTTCTGTCATCTTCACTTTTTATTAATTTTCAGAGGGCTAGACATCCTTCTTTGAGGGAATGTACTGCAGGTTTGCTTTTTATTGTTTTCCCCATGTAGGTTTTATGTAAAGAGGTCAAATACCAGATTGAGCCTGTGACTGAGCTGGAGGGCAGTGACTGAACTAAATGAAGTAGTAGCTACTGAATAAAACCTTTTGATAAGTGTGTGTATATATGTGTGTGTGCGTGTATAAAATACAAAAGTTGTTTCATAGTACAACTCAGAAATGCTATTCTGAAGAGTCAGATAAAGTGGCAGTTGAAACTCTAGGTGACAATTTTGGCAGGATATCTGCTAGGTTCTAACTTCTTTTCCAAAATAAAAGCTCAAGTATAAAGAATTTTCTGTGCCATTTAGGATTCTAAATGGTCAAGTCAATCTGCGGTGTAGGCCTTGGGAACTTAATTTTTTTGTTGCAGATCAGTTTCATCTCAATGACTATCATGTTCTGTTGCATAATGATAAGCTCTGAGTCATCCTATCCGTGTAAGCTCAAATCTAGGCTCAGGAGGTTCCACAGACTCATTCAATTTGGCAACAAGAGAAATAAATAGTCTTTCAATTGAAATGAGTTGGCTTTATTGCAACTATTTCAGTCTAATGCCCTTAGGAAGCTTTAGCAGGTTTCACATACCATGGTGATTCTCTTTCACACTTCTATGCAGAAGCATAAAGCAGAGCTAAGCTGTGTTGAGATGTGCAACGTGTGGCTGACCAGTTCCATCTTGTCCTCTGCTAGTAGCATCCAACCTTTTGCAAATGAAGCTAAGAAAAGTCTTACAGCAGGATTTTCCCTACTTCCCTTGCAAAATCTGTGTAGAAGAGAATGCACGTTTCCCTGTCTTTGAGCCAAATAGCATTGTGAGATGATGTTCGTAGCCTCATTATCTCAGAGATTCCACACAATGATGATTCATGAAAGGATGGAATGTCTTTTGAAAGCTCTGGAAACAGGCTGACACCTCCCATTGAAACTGTCAGAACATAGCTGCTTGCTCTCTTTGAACCAGGAAATGCTCAGAGGGCTGGAGGCAGCGTGATCCAGGCTGACACGCCTGTCTCCTAGGCTGAGGGAGCAGTATTTAGGGACACTTGATTGTCAGACTGGTTTAAAAATCTAGAAAAGAAAACAGAAAATAAACAGTGAATAAATAATTGAAACAATAATGAACTTAGACATACACATTTCCCTATTGCATTTGAATTCTGCCAAAGATTTAAGCTGTTAAATCCTTCCTTCTTCTGAGTACTCAGCCTATGACAACTGCAAAGTATGCAGAGGGGCTGGGGAAACTCCATCCTTGGATGGTTTCAGGACTTGGCCAGACAAATCTGTGGCTGACCTGGTGCTGGCAATAGTCCAACATTATTCAAGCCATGGGTTGGACCAAACAGCTCCAGAGGTTCTTTCCAGCTAACATTTCTATGATTGATCCCTCCTCTGCAGTCATGAGCTGTGAAATCTTGGAGGGTTATGACCCAGTGTAAAGGAAGGATTCCATTCTCATCTTTCACAGTGGAGTTGTGTGTCTGCTGCTAGAGTAACATACATGTCTGTTTTTGCCTTGCAGTAAGATTACTCAAGCACACCTGCTTTTATGGATTTTTTTTTTAATGTTTTGGTGTCTTTGTAAAAGAGGGCAAAGTAGGGTAAAAAAGAAAGAAGATCATTACTATTAACACTTTCAGAGATGAGTAGCTATGGAAAAGATGTATGGAGTAAAAACCCACACTACATCAGAATATTCTGCAGGTTCAAAGCGTTCGTGCTCCTCTGCTTATCTGTTCCTTTTGTGCAAATTTGGATGGTGACTAAGCATATTTCCAAGAAGAGATGATGATGTACTGAAATGGGCATGTATTTCAATTTTCCTGGCAAGACCTGGTTAAACATACCATGTCGCTCATCCCATTGGGAGAGAGCACATATCCTTAATTAGCCTGGAAATAACATTAGTAATGTGCCCAAAGGCATTCCTGGGATATCTCCATCAAAATTCTGACATAAAATTTACAGGAGGATTTCTGGAATAATTCTCTCTTCTCTCTCAGAGTTTCCAAAATGCCCTGCGGATAATGTTCAGGTTTTTTTAAATCTTAGAAAAATGCATTTGGAAAATAAATTTTTGAGAGATAGAAAGCTTAGTATTTTCATGTATTGCCCTAGGATATGAAACCTATGGACTTCTATCTCTTTTCATTTTACTCTCGTGCACTATTCAATAAATATATAACCCTTCTAGAGCAACTTAGTTTTAGAAGAAAGTCTAACTTATTCAAGTATTGGTCACTAAATTATGCTGCTTTATGGTTGCTGAAGTTAACTCTTTGCATTATTACTGAACATAATTAAATCTTACTGCACCAAACAAATAACTGCCTTCAGGTAGGGAAATACATAATGTTTGTTCTCTTTGCCACTTTCCCTGTGGCTGTATACATCTTTCGGATACAGAAGTTACAAGAGTTGAAGAGGCAAACATTTGGGTAGTTCCGTGTTATGCTACTGATTCTATTATAGGTTTGAAATAGTGCCTTGAAAAAAGCAGACTTTGAACAAAAGTTTCATCAAATATCTGAGAAGTCAAAGATTCTTGCAATTTTAGTACCAGTAAGCAATTAGTATTTAGGAAAAGGTAGGTGACAGACATTTAAGCACTTCATTCTTTTATTCCAAATTACACTAATAAGATTGATATATTTTTATATCTAATAGGGAGAGTGTCTAAACAGATATTATAAAACACACTCAAGGCTTAACTTCAGTGAAGAACATGACAGCCATTTCCAGCTGCTGGGAGTCAGCATAGGATCACCGTCAACCAAGTTATTCCCTCAGCAGGTTACAAAAAGGGTGGTTGGTAGAGTATTTGAGCACTTTCAGGCAGAACCATCGGCAAAGATTAGACTTGTATTAGGAACTTAAGAATCATATTTGTTTTTCTTGCTTTTGGAGCAAAGGAAAAAAGCAACCATAATTTCCATGTCAAGGAGGAGAGACAGATGGGCTGTGGGTTCCCTTCCAGTAGGGGAGACACTGACTTTGGCTTTAATACCTTTATTACAATAAGGTGAGCACTTGCTTGTGCTAGTTTCTCAGGAAATAAGTTGAAGTATTTAATTTTGTTGGGTTGGTGGGTTTTTGTTTGTTTAGGTTTTGCTTACCTGTTTTTTTTATTTCTACAGCCCTGAGCTCAGGTTTGCATTGAATTATTTATGAAGGCCACAAGATCTCATTCCTGACTCATAATGAACACCTCACCACCTACCACTGTATTTGCAAAATTAGGATAAAGTTTCTTAGGTATGTTACTTCACGGTAGTGCTTTGCCTACTGAAATTTATCTGCCATTTTAATGCATAGCCATTTACTCATGTAACTTCTTCTTGTGCTTTTTCAGAGGCAGCCCTCATCCTTACAAGACTGAATAACTTAGAATTACCAGCACACCACACCACCTCACCTATTGTCAGAAATCCCCTGGTGACCTCTCTCCACCATACGAACCATTTTCTCCTACCCACTCTTTCCTATATTTCATCTAAGAATTCCTTTTTGTTTCCAGGCTGCTTAATATTCTTGAGAGCCTATGGTAAGACACCTTGTTGAGTACCTTTTGGAAATTCATGTGGATAGTATCACCTGGACTGTTTTTGGTCATTTACTTGCTGACAAAAAGACCTCAGTAGATCTCTGAGGTGCGTACTCTTTTATTAAAATGTGTGGCAACTCTTCCTTGCTGTATTGTTTGTCACAAATTCTTTCTTATATTCTATTTATTCTTCAGCATAGACACTGAATTAACTTGTTCCCTCTTTTCAAGATATGCTATGCAATCCTTTTGAAATTCAGTGCCAGGTTTTTTACATGCCATGCTTGAGTTATCAAGGCAGTTTGAAAATGAGAGGTAGCATACCATTGTTAGTATCTTAGTTATTTCATGTTTGAGTTTCTTTTGTACTCCTAATTGAAGACTATTATTCTGTTAGTTTGTTTTTCCTATTTGTATCATAACAGCTTCTTTATACTTCTTTATACTTACTTATACTTGAAATCCATCTGGTGGCTCTTCTGTAAAGGTATGAATTTCGTAAGTCTCTTCCATAGTAACCATAAAAGTGAAAATCAGATTAAGTTTTTTGTTATGGTCTTAGCTTACTAGTACCCCTTGCATATCTAGGTTACCTACTAGCTTGATGAACTTGATGAAGTTTCTGTTCCTGCTATTTTCAAGAAAGGAGTTATAGCCTGCTTTGGTTTTCTTCTTGTTCAAGCTTTTCTCCTCAACCTCTTTTGTTGTTGCTGACATTCCATTTTCACATTTGAACTGCATGGTTTATAGTCTTTTCTACATTCCTCATTTGGATGTGGCTTTTTCTGTTTGAAAGATGTCTTCCTGCCACTAATGTCCTTACCCTGCTATTTATTGGCTTCTTACCCTTCAGTAGCCAGTCTCTGGCCTGCCTGCAAAGATTAACTCTTAGATTCCTCATATAGGTTCTTTTTAAGAAGCTGTCTATATATAATCTTTCTGAAGTTGCCCTTCTCCAAATTCACTTCTAGTCCTGATCAGTTTGAGCAACTGCTGGTACCTTGGTACTTCTGCCTGATGACCCACACAATGACTAGGAAAAAAATAAGGGAGTCTTAAGAATAGATTTCTTTGAAATTGTGAAAAAAGTTCTTCAGAATTTATGCAGAGCTTTGCCAAACAAATGAATGCTAGTAAGCCATCTGTTCTGGAGGTGTTTTAAGGGTGAGGAAGTTTTGTACCTTAAACTGGTTTGGAAAAGGAAATGAGAAGAGTTTGGTGTGGTAGTTAGGAAAGAAACTGAAATTGAAGCAAACAATTTACACATGTGAGAAAGCAGAGGAAAGTAGAGAGCAGAGAAGTCTCTTGAACAAATACATCTCTGCTCATATACCATAGTGGGGATGGACAAGTGTTTCACAAAACCCACAAAAAAGACAAATCCAGTATAAGCACAAAATGAAAAGAAAGACACAGAAGACAGGGAAATATATGCTCTGATGATGTTTGATTAGTTTGAGGTATGAGCCACTCAGGTGATGGGGTAGAATAAGCACATAAGAGGACCAATACATACAAGCACTATGTAACTGCACTGAAGAAAATGTCAGGTCATCTCCTGTCATCGCCAGCCCTGATTCATCATCAAGCACTCTCTGAGGTATGAACCCTTCCCCACCAAGCCCAGAAAAAATATGTCAGAGAAATATGTAGTTTGGAGGGAGAGGTGAAACCATCTATCAGCATACTTTTCCTAAAAGTGGGAGTGGCAGACTCAGCTGTTTAGCCTCAGTCAGTCAATTTATTTTACTAATTTAGCAGCATATAAACCCAGCAAAAACTGGATCATTTTTGGCTGAACTAGTGAGTTAAATGGGCTGATGAAATTATCTGACAAGTTTCATTAGTGTGAGGGAAGGTGTGGAACTGGACTGCTGAAAAGTTAAGGGACTAAAAAGAAAGGATTAAGATTTATATTTTTTATCTTTTTTTGATGGAAAGTGAATAACTGGATAATCTTAGCTGCATTTTATGAATTTTGTACGGAAAACTGTGGAATCAAGCCTTGAAATAGTAAGATCTCTTTTCTATCTACCTTCCAAAGCACAGATGCCTGTTCCTTCCCAGTGGCAGGTGAAGGCCTGACTAGACAGTTATGGGGACTATGGAGGCATGAGGCAGTGTCAGTCCCCATGTGCCAAGGACTGTGGAGGCACAAGCACACCAAGCAAGAATGCAGTCTTTGGAGGTTGTAGTCAGTAACATCTGAAAAGTTCTATCAACATATGTGAATTGTGTTTTTTAGAGATTTTGAAGACCAAGAGCACATGGAGGTTGAGTGATACAAGTAATTTGTTAGGGGAGGATGCAAGCAAAGAAGAGGTGGGGTGAGATGGGCTGTAGCATAGTGAGAGCCTGGAGGAGGAAGAGGGTGGGGAAAAGACTGTGGTTTTGTTGTAAGTCTGCAATGATGCAGAGTCAGCTCAAGTTTACTAGGACTTATTAGATCAGATGTGGTGTTGTGTGAATGCAGCTGTACTGTCTTCAGGGAGAAGTCAGATTTTGAAGTTATGCAGTCCCTTTATTGCAGCACAGAGCTAATAAGCTGGTTTGGAGCCATCTGTTCCTGGAGCTGTTAACAGTGAAGGTGCATGGCAGGCACCCTACAGTGTCAGCCTGGTGTCACAGTCCTGCCTCAGTGGCAGTGCCCCAACCCAGGCAAGCCTTGCCACTCAGTGAGAGAACTGTGGAGCAAAACAGTGGGCGCTGGGGGCATAATGTATGCATTAGAAACATTGCAGGAGGTTTTGCTGCAGGCTAAACCATGTCTAGTTCCCAGGATTAAATACCTCTTAGCAGTTGGAGTGCATTGGGTGCACTCATGGAGTTCGTCTTCTGGTTTAGCTTCATGAGAAAGGAATGCCGTTCATGTCCTTGGAGACTGTTCGGTGCTTTGAATGCAAGTGCAATAAATGTGGATGATTGGGAGATTTGCTTTGAAAACACATTCCTGCTTTGAACCAGAAAGCTAATTTAAGCTCATGCAGGAGTATGAACTAGTCTGAATTTAGTTTGCCTTTTGAAAAGCACCTGGGCAACTTGAAATTTCCTTGGTATTTCTCCCGTGTCTGGTGGGACCATTGCATTCAATGTGTCCTGAGGACAGTTCTGCTTCTCAGTGTTTTGGTTCTATTGGGGACCACATTGCTGCAGTAGGATCAAGTGTTGCTGCTGAGCACTGCCAGACACCTGGCCCTGGGGAGAGGGACCTGGCCCTGGGGAGAGGGATCTGCCCAAGTGGCAGCAGGCATGCTGCACACAGGTTATCAGATTTCATCTTTGTTTGACTCAGATTTCAATCCCTCAGTTTGTTTTGCACACATATTCATTGGCTGATTGGCCATCTGAGGGAGTGGATAAATCTGCTCCATTGGTTTGTCATAAGTTGATTTACATTGTCCTGTGAACATGCCCAGCTTCCCAGAACTGTTTAAAAAAATGCATTTAAAAAACAGAGGGCTGTTTCAGCCCTGGCATGGCTTTGGCCTTTTCTTCTCAAAGTCCCAGCAACTTCACCACTCTGAAAGAAATTCTGGTAAAACCCAGGTACAGCCCAGCCAGAGTATTGGGTCACCAAACCCATCCTATGTGAGCACCTGCAGCTGCTCTCTAGCAGAAAGTCTACTCAACCTATGCTCCACAATCAAACTTTACATTTTGAGGCCCTTATGAAATTGCTAGAGCTGCAAGAAGCTCCCACTAGTACTGTCTTGTCGACCAGATTTAGGACCTGTTGGTCTGGGGCATCCCTCAAAGGGCATGAGAACTGAGGGGAAGGAGAGGCCACGTCCACCTAAAGAACTCATTTTCAGAGTGGTGTGATCTGCGGCATGCCCATATTTACTGGGACATTAAATGTACGTGGTGCTTCAGTCTGGGTGGTAATGTTACATCTGCTCAACTGTTTTTATTGTTGCTACAGCCCAAAACATTTGTATGGACCATAACTGTAATCAAAGCCACCTCTTGGATATAGAGAGGCAATTAGTGATACAAATATTGCCTCACCTCTTATGGTCAAAGGATATTTGTCCAAGACCCAAGAGGCAGCTAATGCCCATTCTGATGTGAGGATGTTTGTAATATGAAATTTAATCTAAAAGTAACAGAAATAGTAAACAGTGACTATATTTTTAATATACGAAATAAGGTATTTAAAGATATACATGCATGCCCACATGGTAGTGGTTCTGAATAAGCAAGTTGGCAACAAGATATTCTAGCCATAATAATGTCATAACTAGTGTGGTTGCCCTTGGGTAGTAAATGTTAGCAGTTGTTATTTATAGCCCAGAGTAAGTAAACTTGTAAAGTTTGGTGAGATTGCTTCTGTAGTGTGTATTTACTAGTAGTATGTACACTGCCAGTAAGGCCTGCAAAGATCTCCCAAAAAACTGTAGCTGTGTGTCCTGAGAGTGGTATGTACAGCTCTTGCCCAGGCACAGACATCTTAGCATGCACTCTTCACTTGACAGTGAACGACATTAGTTGTTGTTTGATACCAACAACCAAATGAAATAAATGAGCAGCCACAGCTTTTTAAACAATTTTTTTTTTTGAAAGATAATGTTTTGCCTCCTTGCATAATTTACTGTGTCCCAGAATTTGGGTAATTTCAGCAAATAGGTTAATGACTGGAATGTGAAATTTTTTATTCTCCTTATAAAAGTGTCTACCACACAAACTAGTTAACCTGAAGTGGTAATATGCCAAGTAGGGCTTGTAATGTGCTGATGTACTCTGCGCTCCATTCTTTAAAGTTGTCTTTTTTCAGAGCTATCAAACTGACATGTGACATTTACTTCTTAAAAATATGAGTTGTTTTCTGCCAGTGTTAATTGCTTCTTCTATATAGTGGGGCTTAGTGCCTTGCAGCAACCCATGAGGACCAGAAGTTTCTGATATTTCCTGCTGTGTTCTTTCTGCTGTGGTTTTTCTTTTTTTACCCATAGTTTCCATATTCTGTTACAGTAGTAGCCAGACTTTTTTACCATCCCGCTGCATTTAAATACTAACTTAGACTCCACTGAATGCCAAACTTTGTTTTTAAAAAGAAAATATGAAAAATTAAAGCAGCCTCATTGTAAATAGAAGCTCTTAAAATCGTTGGCCCTATTCAGAGAACAACATTGTTTGTTTGTTTGTTTTTGTTAAATGACTGTTGCTTTCAGATTGTAAAAATAGATCCCTGCTTTAACTACTATAGGAAATCATGCTGTGTTTTAGCCTACACACCTAGGAGGTGACTTAGCTTTAAGCTAAACTAAATTTAAACCTAATTTTAACCAGTCAGTTCCAGTGCAAATAGCTGTAAATGCAGCCTCATGGAGCCGGAATTATTATTCATCTTTTCCCATGGATTTTTCAGTCTCTTGTGTGTACTAAGTTTATGCCACTAGCCTGTTCCTAAAAGGTAATACATAGTGAACATGTGAAACAAGTGAGGAGGAGTATCACAGGTTGATTGGAGAAAGCTGAGGTGGGGAAAGCAAATAGGATGTTTAGAACATATTGGCCAAGTACAGTATGGCAGTCAGTCAGTGACGACAGTCAGCTTGTTGTTTTCCTATTTGTTTACAAATTAGATTATAACTGTGCAAAGCAATATTAGTAGAATTTTAATAAAGATGAAGATTATTTTTTTTAGTGGGTGTTTTTCTTGTTGGTAGGAGGGAGTGGAAAATGAAGTGCTTGTAGGAGGAACAGGCTTGAAAGTTACTGGCAGAGGGAAATGCAGTCAATTTTGTAGAAGCAGGAAGATGAAACCATGCAGAGTTTTCCAAAGTGTAAAAATAAAATTAGTTATGTTTAATACTTAAGGATTTAAAGCTTATCATAAGATGAGCCAGAAAGACAAACTTATTGGTAATATCCTGAATGGAAAGGGGTAAAACTAATCTTTGGTGTTTGGAGATAAGGATTTTGCAGTTTTCAAGATATGAAGTGATCAGGTCCCAACTTTGATTAAGATTGGCATAAGTGGAGAGGAAACATGAGAAATAAGTTCAGAAAATATGGAAAAGTGCACATGATGAGGTATATTAGTCAAGAGAGATGGCTATAACAGAGGCAAAACCAAGACTGTGACCTATGGTGCTGTCTATTATAGTAAATGATGGAGTAGGCAAAAAGGTTTGGAAGCAAGATTTACAACTTGATTTGGAAAAGCTTAAGTTTTACTATTAAACTTGACTGGTCTTTATATTGCAGATAGGTTGTATTTAATGACATAAGGAGAAAAATCTCAAGCTACTTTTAATTTTTTATTATTATTTTTCATATAAATATTATTTTAATAAGATTAAGACCTTCTAGGGCATTTCCTTATTGTGTTAATAATATCCTTCTTGGGTGATTGAAGGCATGAAAGTAAAGGAAAACAAATACACTAATATGACAATATTATATGCCCTGGAGTGTTCTAACAACATAGTATTTAGTCCAGAGCTAGATCAAAACATTTGGAGTTTATGTGTTTCTCCATCTGAGGACCTCAGCTCATTAATGGCTGGCAGAAGTGTCCCATTACTCAAGGCACTGCCGTAATCTTTCAGTGTGCTGGGAATGAGGATATTACCTTGCTTTCTGACACAATACATTCAGTCATGACTAAATAAGGTTTAGGCTGGTATGGAAAGATTTTATTCTACCATATGGATGTAAAAAATGGGTGACTCCAATTTTTCACATTGTAGAGTTACAACTGTCTTTGTGGTTTTGACTTTTTAAAAAAATAATTTGTGAAGCTATTTCTGAATAGACAGAGTGCTGGATATTAGCATGTTATAGAGGAAGAAGAAAAAGATGCACACCAGTTACTAATTTACTAATCTTCTAAAAAATGAAGCAAGGCAGTCCCACTTAAGAAGCTGAGTTTTCAGTCTTGTAATCTCGTGGCCTCTCTTGAGACCAGATGCAAAGAGGAAACCAGTGACCCATATGCAGATAGGAAATCAGTGACGCAGATCCCCTTCAGGCTATAGTAACAAGCGAGAGTTAGTTCATCATGTAGGCAGGGTCTTCTCAATATAACGATTTAGTACAAATGAGAGGCTCCAAACTTAAAAGAAACTGATGTATGGTTTTGACTAGTGTCTTTGAGTTATGTAGTTGTGGGATCACTACTGCTTTTTCTACTTCATACAAGGGTGCAATTTTGCATCATAACAGCAGTTCCCATGCCTGCTCTCCCTTACTGTAGGAACAGAGGCTCAAATGACCTTGATGACAGAATGGAAAATACTCCCTACCTAACAGTGTAGGTAAACATAGATGTTTAATGAGTTCAGTCAAGGCAGACTGTGTATAACTCTCCTTTGCAATGCAATGTTCAATTGACAGATTCAATACAATGGATTCAATAAGACTTTGATTAATATCCCTTTCCATTTAGAGAAGAGGGATAGAGTTGTTATCAATGTGTATGACCTAGCCTTTCCTTCTGACAGAGTCAACATCAGAATAGAAACCTTGATACATATAGCTGTTTGGTTAAGGCACTCATGCAAAATCTGGGAGATGCATTCTTGAAGTGGATTACAAAATCTTGAAGGAGAATCAAGGTTTCCTTTGTTGTGTCATTACACATTGCTGATCTGTTGTGCATCAGCATTCAGTAAATTATGATTGTGCCGTTTATGTCTTTTATTTTTAATTTAAAGCCTGCTTCTGGCTTATTTGACAGGTAATTTAGAATATGCAATTCTCATTTCCTTGGGTCCTTCAGTGTACTTTCCCCTTTCTCTCTTGGCTGTTTGGGTAGGGTGGCAACCAGGTAGCAATTGCTTTCCTTTGTTTGGAGGGGGAAACAACACAGAAGAAAATGTCTCAATTATGCAAAGAAAAGGTATGCAATAGCATTTTACTTTGTTTAGTTGTGTTTGTATGTTTACTCCTAGCTCATTTACTTGAACATAGTTAAATGGAAAGTAAATCATGTCAAGGTTAGTCTCTGGATTATTACTCACTGAAGGGAAATAAAGTTTTTTTTAAAGTTAAGGCTGTGCCTACTTATATGGCAAAGATGGTAAAGACTTGCTTATTGAAAACCTCCGTGGATTGTGCAAATGTTGGTTATTCACATAAGCTGATGAAAAGTGAAAGCATTGGCAGTAGGTAGATGAAACACTTCTTCCTTTTCAAATGAATATCAATAAAATTTGTTCCTTTCAAAATAACTGTGGGAGTGCCAATGTGGGGAAAGGGAGAAACACAACAGCTTGTGTTGGAGAGGCAGAATGTGACTAAAATAAGAATTTAAAGCTAGTAATTTATGCCCATCATTGACCTGCGTTGTCATGATTGAAAGAGGATAAAATATTTCTATTTTGATAGGAAAAAGTTATAGTCAAAGCCCTCAGCTTTTGCCTTGGAAACATGTTGGTTATACTTCAGAATGATCAAGATATTCATGTGGCGATAGAATAGTTTTAGCTCTCTCTCTCCATCTCCTGTTCCACTGAACTGGAAGGAATGCAAATAGAAAGCACTTTCAAAGCTTTAATTTAGAAGATATGTCAGTCCTAGGTTGGGGTAATAACTGCAGCTGTCTTGAAACAGAAGCTTAATTTTAATTTTTTTTCTTAAAAAAAAACCAAAAAACCCATAACAACTAGGCCCAGCTCTCTTCCTCTATATCCACAGCTTTAATTAGGAGGTTACAAAGTTTGTGAGTGCTACCTTTTGTATTCATACATTTTTAGCAAGTAGTTGTTGCAGTCCTGCATGTAAAGTCACCATAGTACCATTCATAAGACCTGTACAACAAATCCTTAGTTTACACTCTACCTGGGATGTTCCTTGTGTAGCTGTCTTGCATGCAATCTTATAAATAGTAGTTAACAAATAAAAAATAGTTCCTTTAAGGAAAACTTCAAAAACTCATGTCATTTGAACAGAATGGCATCCAGCACACTATAAACTTTGCTAACTTGCAATGACATACCTTAGTTTTCACGTCACTCCAACCCAAATCATATTTCAATAATGTTGTCCTCTGCTATATTGGGAATTACGTCCTCAGAATCCTAAGAAAGTTTTAAATGTTCAGAATTCTAGAGCTACAGCTCTTTTGTGCATAGCACTTCATTATGGATCACTAGACTGGTTTTGATACTGGGTCAGTTTGAAAGCTTTCTTTTGTTTGGAATGACACAGGATTAACAGGAGAAGAGAGAAACTGTCAAGAATGAGACCATACCATGTCAAGACAGTACTAATTAGAAAGGTCATGGCATTTCCTAGATTTATGGAGAGGCTTTGTATTTAATCCATTAATCAAAAGATATCAAACGCTCTTCTTTATTTTTTTCGAAGGTGGGTGGTGGGTAAGAGTGTGTAAATATTTTGTATGTTTTTTTCTGAAATCAAATATCAAAATTTTTGCTCACGGGATGAAGTTTAAAAGAATGAAGGGCTTCAGACATTGGCACCCTCATTGGACATGACTGGACATCTTCAGGACATTGAGGCTTCTTGGTTTAAGCTGGGCTTTTGTTTTACACTGGGCTTCACATTATCAAGAGCAGAGGGTCAAGCCTTTTATGTATTTTTTTCCCTACCATGTAGAAAGGGATTTTCAAGGCTAGGGAAAGCAGTTTTTGCCAGAAACTTTTCTCACCAAATCAAACTGGCAAGTGGCTAAAAATGTGCTGGTGGTTCTTTAGCTGTGAATTTTAATTTCCAGGCAGCTCATTCACATAGTCTTTGCTTCTCTCATCCCTACTGTGAAAAGAGGATGTGAGCAGGTTCCTTCTGCAGAAGGTAACATCTACAGGGTCAGCCTCCAACTCCAGTCCTTCACTTAGGTTATGGGGAGGGGCTCTCTACTTTGCTGGCCTTCCCGCTCTACCTGGAGGTGAGGAGCAGTTTGGCCCACTGGGCACTAGCAGCAGCTTGTCTGCAGCTTTCGGAATCTTCACTCATCTGTCTGTCTGATGGGCAGATGAAAGCCAGGCTACTCAGCATGCAGATGGTAGTGCAGTTTGCCCTGCAGTTGAAAAATGATAAGGAGATTTTTACTTGGTTGGCTGGAAACTTCTTTACCCTCTCGTGAATAAAAAGCCACCCTCTGCCTTTTTTTTTTTTTTTTTTAACTCATTGTCATTCATTTAACAGTGTGAAACCTGCTCATTTTGAAGTATCAAGCGTTTTTCCCTAGCAACAAGATTTTTCTTGTAAATGACAGATTGGATGTAGGAGCAGGGTGGGGCAGCATGAAAATATATGTTTCTTAAAATACTGTTCAATAAATACCATCTTTACAGCCCTAGTATTAAAAATCGTGCTACTGACTGTTTATTTTAAAAGGTTCCCTTACATGATAACCAAATTTGACTTATAAAAATTGTTCTTAAATTGAAACACACAATATTAAGTTTTAAATATAGAAATAATTTATAGCCCACACATCTCAATTCTGTATCACCGTGTAGGAATAATTTGTCTAAAATATTCTGTAATAAAAGGCATATGGTAACATGGGCTCTAAAATCTGTGGCACTGTACTTTAAAAGCCTGTTTGCATTTTGTCTGTTTCTTTAAAGGGCTTCCGTATTGTCTCAGACTCCCCTGGAAATGCAGTAAGGATTCGTATCACATCTCAGTTGCCATAGCAACAACAGTCTTTCCCATAATGAGCTGCATCATCTGAACTGATGTCACAGCATCATGCAGCAGGTCACACAAGGCACCTCCTAGTATTGCATCTTACAGATGTGCCGTAAACATCAAAAGAGGATGATTTGAACAGGACATGGTAAGTGCAAAATATTGTGCTGTTATTAATTGTACCGTTATTTTTTCCTGTTTTATAAGGTTGTCCTAATGTAAGTGTGTGGGTTTTGCCTTGTGAAAATCATTTTGGAGAAAGATGCTGCATGCCTGAATATTATTTTTCAGGCAGACTGGCAAAGACAAAGGCCTACAGAAAACACATTCGGTCTGAATGTTTAGACTTGTCTTTGCGTTTGTGATAATAGCCTGAACATTTGAAGAGAATATATTGAAATTTACAGTCCAATTAAAGTTGCTACTGTCTGATTTGCTTAAATGGAAAGAATAGCTGTTTTCAATTCTAATGCCATAAACATAGCTTGTTCCTTAGCTTGTTCCTTTCCTTGTCTCTTCATTTGAGCATTCCCATTATGTTTACCTCCTCATTTAACCTATTTTATTTCAATAGCATGAATATCACCTATTTACTTTCACTGGCCTTCCATAGCATGATAGTACAGAAAATACTCTGCGAACCGGTGCTGGACAAGCAACTGGAACAGTATTGATTTTAAACATGGTTCAGTACTGTTCTATTTCTACTTGTATTCTTAAAAAAGCAAAACATTGATATAATTCTCAAACAATTACCAGATATTTTGAAAGTACAGTAGCTTTTAGCTCTTCTACTATTTTACTGTCTTTGAATCTGTTTTTGAAATAATAATATGAATTTAGTGAATTTTAGATCTATCTTTCACTGGAAGAAAACAAGCATTTTTTTTCTGCTGCAACTGCAGTAAAAGGTGTAGCCAAAGATTCAGGCATTCTGAGAGGATTTGCTATGAATAAAATAATAGGAATAATTAAAAAGGCTTCTACCTTTATCTTGGGAAAAAACACCCATCTTTTATATTTAGAAAGCTGGTTAAAATAATGACTACAATATTTAGAAATTCTTTACAATGTTCAATAGTTGTTTATTTTGTAATAAGGTCTTGCTTCTGGAGGCCACGTTAATTTTGCTTAACTTCAAGTTAATCTTGCTGGATGGTATATAACAACATTAATTGTTTGATTTTGCATGTTTAAAAGATTTAGTCTTTCAGCTGCTAGCTATTAGAAGGGAAGAAAAGACCAGTCATATGTCACTTTAATTGATCAATATGTCCACTAGGAATTAGGGAGTGGTCTCTGGCTCTGTTCTCCCTGTGTACTTTATATTTCAAAAGTGCAGCAAAAAAAAAGCAACCACTAATTTTGTAGTGATGTCTATATTTATTGCCATGTTTAGTCCCTTATATTTGATAAAGTATGGAATAATAAATGTAATGAGACCCGACTGCTCCTTGTAAGAGCGGGTGTGATGGTCTTGTCTGGCACAAGCTGGAATAGGGCTCATATCTTAATTAGACAGTCTGTACTGTGTGTTATTTTTCAACATGGTCTGGATACATCTGTTGGGTTTTCCTACTGCAAAACACAAAGCAAATGACTGTAAATTAATATTAGAATGATGTTGTTTTATTTATTTGTGATGCGTTTTACAGTATGAAAAGTATTGGCCTTCTGCGCTGTCTATGCTCTCATCAAGGAAACTCTGAAGGTATGAGTTAGCAGGAGGATGGGGGGAGGGTGGGACAGCTGATGTCTGCCTGGCATCAGAATTAGAGGTGTGAAGAGAGCTGATGAGCAATGCCTTTAACTTGCAACTTTAGGGACCACGAAAGTACAGTTAATAAGACATGGATATAAGACACGTTTGGTTGAAATATTAATAATAATAATGTATTTTGTTGGATTTTGGAAGTGACTTGATTACAACTGGAATTTCTCAGCATAAAGTTAAAACTTAGGGAAACATACTAGGGGAAAAAGAACAACATTTGATAGTATTAATGGAGAGATGACTTGGTATGAAGCCCCTGTTGCAGATTTTTATTTTTTCCCCAGTAACAAGAATGCAAATCATCATCACACATTTCTCACAGCATTGTTTGCCCTGGGAAACACCTGCTAGTAATGGAGTTGTGATGACACTACTTGTTTCTTGGTAATCTTGGCTAATTCTGACTCCAGCTGAATGCCTTCATTGTAGAATGCTTCCTGTTCGTTTTTGTACAGGCCCAAATGTTGCACTGAGATCTGTTATATGAGGATATGGAAGAGTATGGAGGAGTAATGAAGAGGGTCTTACCACAAAAAACAATCCTAATTGCCTGAGTCAGAGCATGACCAAATGTAGAAACACTACACATATAATACAATTTTGCTTGTTGTTGAGGCAGGCTCACAACTGGGACAAGTGAGGCAGCATTTGACAGTGTGAAAACTGAGTTGCTTTCAGCTTTGTTCCACAGCTGGTCTTATTCACCATTACTGAAGGTAATCCATTTTGTAAATACATGTATTCTTCCCTTAAGTAGCTGAATTTGGACACTTAATCTGAAGGTTAGAGTTCTTCTGTATGTGCAGAATCATACTGATGGTGTAGTTAGAGACGAGTGTGTACTAGTGAACTGAAAGGAAGTTACTGTTCAATCTTTATTCTAAAGGGTTTTATTATATTATCAATTAAGTAGTTTTTACACAGCTTAGCACTGAATGCAGATAGAAACAGAAGCTTAGTTCTTCCCAAAGCAACTTAGGAGCTGATGACGAAATCTGATTCCAGCAATGGAAGTTCATGCAATTTTAATAAGTCATGGATTTTTTGGCACCATATGAATTTAAAGCCTACCTAGAGGGGATCAGAGTGTGTCCTCAATGCAAGGAAGTTTTCTTTCTTCTCTAAAGAGGAGTTGAGGGAACCCTATGCTCTGAACTTTATCTTTTCTGGATCATGTTGCAGTAGAACAGTGTTGGATGGGTGTCCTGTCCCTCCCACCTATGGCAGATCTGAAATGAATCTGTGTTCAGGAACTTATTCCTTGAAAGTCAAATCAAAGGAGTCCTCTTTATCAGAAGTGCTCAGACATTTCTGTAAATTTTGTAATGAGACATTATACTGATGTTACTGGGATAAATTTAATGATACATGAATATAATGACGATTTCAAGGAATCACCTTGGAACTGATTTATGTCTGAATACTAACATTTCTGTGGACTGGAGGAGGGAAAAGGTGGCTTTTGCTTTGCCTTTTTGATGAAAACAGACATTCATTAAAGCAGATTCTAGGCACAGAGAAAAAGAAAAATTTTATATGTTATCCCTGTCATGAGTCACCTAGGCTGGGCCAAGTCTTTCCTGCCACAGGAAAAGAAGGAGCAAATGGAAAAGCTGAGCTGGATGGAGAGCTAGAAGGAGTCTAGACTGGTGAGGGAGCAGGACATACAGTGGATGGATGTGGAAATGGATGGGCAATCATATCTGACATTACTGTCATGATCCAGAACTTTCCTGAAAAGGCAGCTGCCATCCTGGGCTTCTCAGCTTCTGCAGGCTTTGACATAGGGCAAGGCAGACCTCATCTACATTCCTAACCCTAACAAGTTGTTGCTACAGACATCTTCTATTTTGTCAGTGTTTCAAGGCTACCTGGCCCTTGCTTGATGAGCAGACATGTATGCTGTTTGATCAGTTCTCTTGTACAAAGGGGTATGGAGTATTTTCTTTCTCATATTCGGTTTTGTATCTAATGTTTTCTGTTGATTTAAAAATAAAAGCCCCTATCTCCACATCCATCAAAAAACCCTCTAAAAATGTTCAATATAAGTCCCTTAACTAGTTTGATATGGTCATATATATAGAATCATAGAATCAGCTGCGTTGGAAGGGACCTCCGAGATCATCAAGTCCAACCCTTGATCCACTACTGCTGCGGTTACTAGACCATGGCACTAAGTGCCACATCCAGTCTCTTTTTAAAAATCTCCAGGGACGGAGAATCCACTACTTCCCTGGGCAGCCCATTCCAATGTCTGATCACCCTCTCTGTAAAGAAATTCTTTCTAATATCTAACCTAAACCTCCCTTGGCACAACTTGAGACCATGCCCTCTTGTCTTGCTGACAGTTGCCTGAGAAAAGAGACCCACCCCCACCTGGCTACAACCTCCTTTCAGGTAGTTATAGAGAGTGATGAGGTCTCCCCTGAGCCTCCTCTTCTCCAGGCTGAACAGCCCCAGCTCCCTCAGCCTCTCCTCATAGGAATTGTGCTTGAGTCCCTTTACCAGCCTAGTTGCTCTTCTCTGGACCTGCTCCAACACCTCAATATCCTTCCTGAACTGAAGGGCCCAGAACTGGACACAGTACTCACCAGCGCTGAGTACAGGGGAAGAATCCCATCCTTGGACCTGCTGGCCACACTGTTCCTGATACAGGCCAGGATGCCATTGGCCTTCTTGGCCACCTGGGCACACTGCTGGCTCATGTTCAGCTTCTTGTCAATCCAAACTCCCAGGTCCCTCTTTTTCTGGCTGCTCTCCAGCCACTCTGTGCCCAGCCTGTAGCACTGCAGGGGGTTGTTGTGGCCAAAGTGCAGGACCCGGCACTTGGCCTTGTTGAACCTCATCCCGTTGAAATCAGCCCAACTCTCCAACCTATCCAAGTCCCTCTGCAGAGCCCTCCTGCCTTCTGGCTGATCGACACTCCCCCCCAACTTAGTGTCATCTGCAAATTTGCTGATGATGGACTCAATCCCCTCATTCAGATCATCAATAAAGATATTAAACAGAACTGGGCCCAACACATATATATGTATATATGTCAGAAGGCTCATCAAAAAATCACTCTTTATAGTATCAAAATATGCTTTCCTGAAGCAAACGGTTTCTTATTTTTAAAAAGCCTTCAGAAAAGTTCTGGTTCATGAGGAGAAGGGTCAGGCAATAAAGAAAAAAACAATCCAGATATCTCTTCCCTTCCTGTTTGGTGGAAGAAAGACAGGTTTCAAATATTGGACTCCTGAGTACTTTGAATCCCAGCAAGGCTGACTCAGCTTTTCATCCCTCCAAGGTCAAAAAATTCAGCTCTGTGTACTTTCCAATGTCTGGCACTTTCAGACAATATATTTCAAGCCAGGAATGCCTTCCGCTCTGTGGGAACTCTCAATTCTCATGGCATGTGTCAGATACAGGCTTGCCCTGGCAGACTTGGCCAAAATGCTGTCACCTCCTGCTTCTTGTCCAGTATTCAATCCTGGTGCCAGGCAAGGAGAGACTTTCAGCTGTGGAAAGAATGTCTTCTAAGGAAGTGGAGATGGGTTTTAAACATAAGTGGAGTATCCTCTAACCTTATAATCTTTGTGGGGGATAATCTTTGTGTCCTGAGGAGAGTGTCAGACTCAAAGTTAAGGGTGGAGAATGAACACTGTGAATTGTAGTGATACTTCCCTACCTTTGTTAGCCCAGTGGTTTCTGGAACTGTTAAAAGCACCCAGGGCAAGTCGTCAGCTCTGTGGAGGAAAAACTGTTTTGCAGGGTGAGGCAGCAGAAAGGGTCTGTGCAAGGGGAACCATCTGACCCTCAGTGCAGCAGTCAGGCTCCTGTGATCCTGAGAGCAGGCACAGAAATAACTGACCCCCAGTACTACTGGTGCACCACAGCCAGTTACTTTCTCAGAGACCAAGTGTGCCAAGCATGTAGCTGAAATGTGTGTTCTCTCTTTGGCAAAGAGATCTTTCAATGTTAGTGATTGCAATGAGGAAATAGCTCTATAAAATAGTTTTCTCAGCCTCCATGCTACAGTGTCTTGTGGGAGCTGACACACTTAAAAAGACAGCTTTTGTTAGCATTAGGTTGTACTAAAAGAACTCTTAGTGTTTAACTGAGGAACCACCCAACTACAGTAATTAGTTCTGCTTTAGTCTAACTGTATATCATATTACTTTTGTATATGTTTTTTGTTTTTCAAGAGTTGCTCTGTACTGATTGTCTTGTAAGATCAATGTTGTCATAGTTTCAGGATTAGGATGCAGACATGAAGTTGCTTCATGAGCTGTCAAAGATTAATATAAATTTTTTACCAGCTTGGTGTGTGGATAAAATAAAAGAGGCATGTATCTGAATACAAAAGTGTGTTTGGTGGTTTTTTTTTCCCCCCTGTGTAATTTTTACAGCATTTTGTCTCTGGTCTAAAAGCTCATAGCAAGTCTCTACTTCAGTCTTAAAGTGCATCCCACCTCCTAACCTCCATGATGCCTCCCTGCAGGCTGTGTTAGACTTGCATTTGTTGTTTTCAGCTCCTCTGAATCCTATCTTGTGTTGACTTCCTCTGTATCTTACTTGCTCCTTCCAGCTTGCTGTTCCTGAATGTTATACCTGTAATTGCTCTCTTCTACGAAGTTGTCATTCTTTTCTTAATTAAATCCCTTGGAAAGATGTTGCATTTCTTCTGTACAGTTTCTAAAATGAGATTTATGAAAAGCTAGATACAGAAAACTTGTGGGACTTCAAGGTTATTACTAAGTTTTAAAATAATAAAACAGTTCAGATATCTCTACCGAAGCTTGGATCAAACCCTTGCAGTGTGAGGGGTTGTATGAATACCTGAGTCTTTCCTGACTAGATTGTAGCTTATAATGAGGTAAGAAACTGTTTTCCTCACTTCTCCTAAATATTCCCTCATAAGGGATCAGTAACATACCCAAGTTTCTTGAAAAATCCCTGGCAGACCTGGGAGAAAAAGCTATTTTTCCTATTGCTTGTATAGAACTTAAAAAAAAAATAAACATAATATTTTATCTGCCTGTCTTTGTATTTTCCTCTTTGTGCTTCCGGGTTTGTTTTCTTGGGTTGGTTGTTTCTTGTTGGTGGTGATTGTATTGGATAAAGCTGAGCCCTTAGTGGAAGTCCATTAACTTTCAAGAGATATAAGGCAAAAAATGGTTGTTATCTGCTATAAATTAGGCTGCAAATTAACACGAGAAATGGGGGAACATTCTCGTTTTTCAAAAGAGGAGTATCTGCTTGCAAAAGTGTTTTAGATAAACCTTGACTGTATTGATTAAATGAAATAAGAAGCTGCACCTTTATATGCTTTGTTGGCACCAGAAAGGAAAATGTTCTGTGCATTTCTTAGTTTAAAAAAAAACCCATGGCACAACAAAAAAAATATTTGTTTTAAAGAAGCATTTCCTTTATCGACTGAATGAGTGCTTCTACTTTGTTTGACAGATTGCTATGACAGAATATTCTCTGCCGAGACAGTCAATATAGCAAAACACAATTGCAAAATAGATAAAAAAAATTAAGAGAACAATATACCTGAATACTGAAATATTACGCTCATTAGGTAGGAAATTAGAAAGTAAGGACAGATGCCTGGTTTACACTATGAAGTACAACCTTAGATGCTTGCAGCTGAGCCCCCTGAGAAATACTGTTGAACAGTTGACATGTGCTGAATTTTTTCCCTTACAATAAAATAAAATAATTAAAAAAAAAGATTTTGACAGATATTTATTTGAGAGAGACTGATAGAACTTGTACAATGAATACAAATCAAAAAGAACCTGATACTGTCAAGTCTGAGGGCTGTGTGAGATTGTTTTTAAGCTGATATTGGAGACAAGTCTTAAAGAAACTCAAATAAAACAGTAGTTAGCAATGACAAAACTAATGAAAGACTTTTTCTCAACACTAAGTTTTTGTCATGAAAAACTGCACTTCAGAGCTGAGAGCTATTGATGGAATAACTATGGTCTATTGAGAATGTTTTCAAATAAGGACATCTTTCAAAGCTGTTGCATGTAGCTACTCCAGGCTACTTACAATTTTCAAATGTGTTAGATCATGTTTAGAAACAGTTTTTCCTGCTGAAGAGGCTAATTCCCTGGCCAAGGCACTTCTGTACTAGCTTGTATGTATCCATCTTGTACTTCAAGCTGCACTGCTAGTCTCCTAAAACATACCATATTTTCTTAGAATAATAAATCAGATTTTGATTGCTAAAAAAACCTCCACTCAAAACCCACAGCTTCAGCTAGAAAAGGCTGCTGTCATATTTCAGCACGTCTAGTCTGTTGCTAAGGCAATGACACAGCAGATTGTAAGTTGCCATTTTAAGGGTCAGCTATTAATATATGCAGGGTATATTCTATAGATCCTTACTGTGCCCTCTAATCTTGTTTCTTCTCAAAATTTCATCCTAGTGTTTTACTAGGTCACTAACAGTAGCACCCCTGTTTAGTTTTTTGATGTCATTAGGCACAGATAACCTTTGAAAATAATTAGGGGATTTTGGGTTTTCTTATATCTGAAGAAGGTGAAGTCCAAATATACTCTGGACATGTTGTAGGAACAGAGAGTGTATCAGCAATAATGGTGATTACTCTTTCAGAAGAAAAACATGTTAACCCTCCAAGTGCTTGGCACCTGTTTGCAGTGCACTAAGATTTTAAAAATAAACCTTTAAATAAATGGAGAGACTTGATTTTGTATTTCTGTGAATTACTCTAAAAAGTCTTAATTATTCTTTTTGTTCAGCTTTGTTATGCCATTTTGAATTAGACTGGAAGTTCAGTATCATTTGCAGGTCCCACCTATGTGATCCCTTTTCTTTATTATAACTTATAAAGTCACTTTAGTCAAGAGAGATAAATCCCCCTCAGATCTCTGTTGTTCCCTCTTCTCATTAGCCAATACAGACAAATGTTTGTCAGCATCTTGAGATCCTGAATGGTGAGTTATGTAAAACACCAGTACTAAATGAATATTTATTTGAGTAAAGATCTTAGGTGTTCTCCCTCCTGGGCTTGTCATGAAAATGTACTGAAACTAGTATGAGGACTTCCTGGGTTTAAATTTTAGTCTAAGATGATAGAGTAAGAGCTGGTCAGAAAAGTTATAAGCTACAAGAAAGGTAGCCTTGAGCAGCAGCCTGTGATACTTGAATCAAGGAGACCTGGAAACTCTTTCTGGCTCTGATACTAAATATGCCCCTTGCACATTGTCTCTGTACCTGGGCCCCTTGACCATCACCTGTGGAATGGACATAATGATATTGATCCCCTTTGTAAAGTACTCTATGTATGTGCTAGGTGACATCAATTTAACTTTACCCACACACATATATATACAGGCAAGACAGCAGCAGATGCCAGAGAGAATGGTGAATGGGAACACTGATAAATAAAAGACACGTGGGTGCTGGAAAATACAATGTTAGGATCTAAAGGAATGAAACAAACTTTGGGAATTTTTGTCCTCAGATAAAGGATTGCACAGTAGAACTCTTACAAATCTATGAAAAGCTCAGTGGTTTTGGCAGCACAAAATTACATCTATAATAGTGTATGCTGAACTTTTGAGCCCTCTAATCGAAAATATCAGCTTAATTCTACAATTAGGTTTGAAAAGACCAGTCAAATATCTCTAGTGTCTGAGTCTAAGTGACTTCCATGTAGACAGAGAGGCAGCAACACCTGGTCTGTAAATCTTGAGGCATTATGTGCAAGCCATTCTGCTTAAAGAGATGTTACTAATTTTTATTATGAAAGAAGGGAGACCTGCCGTGCTTTTGCATGATCTTCAAGGGCTCCTTTTCAAAATTAGAGATTGATAAGAATTATTCTACAAGATGCTGCCTTCTCAGTTTTTGCCGACTTATAAAACCACCAATTGTTGATCTTCATGAAACTTTTTTGCCTGGATTTTGTTCAGAGAGCAAACAACCCCAAACAGCTAATGACTGATGGATATGCATTAAAATGAGATGTAAGATACACAGGACTAAAATCTGTTCTGAATTAGGCAGTCGCCTGGGTCGTGGAGATATTGCTCTTTTCAGTCTAATAAATATTTATTTTCAGGAACCAGAATAGTTGTGTCAAAGTGAGCTAAGGATGTATATTTCCAATTAATGTGCCAATAGCTCAGGGAAGAGGAGCATGGCAAGAAGGGCACTTTATGGGTTATGAAAAGTAAAAGTAGCCCCAAATTACCCCTTATAGTTTTCTGACTTCCAATATAATTTAGAATCCACTTCAGTTTAGTCATCCTTAGACTTATATACTGGCATGTAGCTTTGATTCCTATATTCATACTTTGAATTGTTAAAATTAAATCTGAGCATGTATTTAATATGTAAATAAAACAAGCTAGTCTGCTAAACTCAGCACCTAAAATTAGTTAGACATATTTGAATTCCAACAGCATATTTTCTTGAACTTTATTGAATGGCTTAGAAATTGAATTTTGTGTTTCTCGGTGTTCCTACTGGCTTTTAATTGTCGATGGATTCTTTTAATCTGAGTAGTACCTCATGATTTTAACTAATCATTAATAAATTCAGACAATGGACAGCCTTTACTTAAGCAAATATATGAAGATAAAATAAGGTTCTGAGAGACATTCTTTTACTTGTCAGGTGCTTTCACTGGTATGGGAGAACCAGAGGGAAGGCATTATAGAGAACCTCAACAAACCTTCAGCCTGTGAAATGATATTTCCCCCAGCTACATCTGACCTGAAAATTATATGTTCTTACAGTGAAATTTGATACAATTTGGAGCTGGGAAAAATGCCAGTTTGGCAGGGCTCATAATTTTTTTTTTAATAGCAATATTTTCCTAGACTGGAGGCGGCCTCGGGGATTATAATTAGCCTGTCTTGGGCTGATTAGTGTCGGGTACTTGAAGATCCTTGATCAGCAAAATAACACATCTTGACAGCCCACTGGAAGAAAGTCCAACATTTTTCTTCTCCCTGCAGGCAGCTGAGAAAAAGAATTGTTTTGGTAGATTAAATCCCTTCGTGAGGAAAAACGATGGATGCACTGAACAGTTAGAGGTGGTTATATCCTGGGCCAGGATGCATAGTGCTTTATTCCAGCCTTTCAAAGCATTTTACTGAAAGTGAGGAAAATGTGATCTATGCCGTAAGACTGTGTTTAAGTCCTCCTCATCTTATTGATGGTTCATAGCTGCTAGCTGGGCCATAAGCAGAAGTTAGCTTTCTTATTCTTATAAGACACCTTCTAAGATATCGCAGAATCAAAGTTAGATTCAAATGGAATGAAACAGACAACATGACAAAACCCAGAATTCTGTGCAGTGACCCTTTAGAAGGCTGATAAATATGTAAATATAGGGCAGATTACCAGCCATTTGATAAAAAAATTATGAATCAATTGGCAACTCTGTTGTACTGAGAGCTGAAAAAGTCCAGTAGTGTTATCAATCACACAGTATTACACTTTTTGGATGGTAATGCAATACAAATAATATCTTTTTTTAATGTGAGGAAAAACATTGTTATTTAAGATTAAAGAGATTATAGGAGTAGTTGCATAAGTTGGAAATGGAGACTGATATCTAAGCATTCACTTGACTCATCAAGTGTGTTCACCAGGGACACTGACTCCAAGTAACAAATCTAGAACATACTGAAACACAGCAGAGAAAATTTGATTAAAAATTAACTCTCCCCCCAAATAAAATCCAAGCTTCTGAGAGTGAGGTTTTTTAATTTTTAAATAAGAATTAGGGAGCTAAAAAGGCATAATGGTACTTCAATAGCTCCCAGTAAGATAATTCCTGCAGCAGTGATGAGGAGGAAGACTGTCAGAGTTCCCTTGAGAGCAGTGCAGAGGTTGAGAGCAGCAGGGTCTGCAGCACAGCTGCAGTGAGTGGATGGTCTACTTAATACCTGGGATGATATTGCATGCTGACAAATTATATTTTGGACCTGCTCCAAAATGTCAGCATGAGGTTATTCTTGAAGCTACCTTAGCATTTATTCCCTCTCACAATCCTTTCTCTGCAGGTGTGCCACTGAATCTTGCCTTAGGGGGTGCTTAGTTCTTGGTGCAGGTCTAATTCTGCTCCTGCTGACTTCTCATGTTTCACTTCTAATGGAAATATAAATCTGTAGGTCTTATTCAAAGCTTACTGGAGTCATTAACAAGCTTCAGGCCCAGTATCTTCTCGTATCTGTGGCAGGTTGTTTTTTTTTTTTTCTGTTTGTTTTTTGTTTTGTTTTGTTTTGTTTTCCTGGTTCTGTGATTTCCCCAAGGAAAGTGTTATGAAACTGAATGAAGCCAAGGAGAATTCTTGGAAGAAGAAAAACTATTTGAAATTTAAGTGCCTCATTTGAGATTGAAAGGTTTAAAAAAGGGCTGTATGACTGTAGAGATTTGGAATTAATCTTGGTCCTCAATTTCCTGCCAAAAAATGAAAATGTTATTGGTTTTGTCTGTGAAATTCTGGTTGCTATTATAATATTGTGAAGTGCTACATTATTTTTTTGTGCGTTGGAAAGCTGATTAAGATCTGAGTACCAGTAATATCATTCAGGTGGGTTTTAAACTGATTTTTCAAGAAGCTAACATAAATATTTGGCCTTCTTGAGAGATGATAAAAAAAATCTTACCACATTTTATCCTGGCTTCAATTTTTGAAATACAGCTTTAAAAGGGTAAAAAAGCAAAAATCTTCAGGAATGCATCAAGAGTTTTAAAGATGTGTCACTTTATTTTCTAAAAGACCAAGTAAGGTATCCATGGCCTGAAAGTATGATTGAAAAAATCATTGATTTTTGTGTGGAGTGGGGTAGACTGGTTAATAATGTTTTAGCATTTTGTTGTTTTTGTTTTGCTCTTATTTGAAATATTAAAAAAATCCCAATACTGAATCTGAGAATAAAAGGTCCTTGTTGTACAGGAAACAAAGTTTCACACACTGATTTTTTTGAACTAAAGCATGGTGACAAACTTAAACTATGAATTTACAGGTATTATTTATGATAGCCTCAGGGAATGAAGTCCTATTTAATGAGAAACATAAATAAAAGTGATAAAGTAGACAGGCAGTAAGAACATTAAGGTCAAGATCCACAACTCCATCTGCTGATGTAATTCAACTTAATTTTGAAGAAATCAACAGTAGTTACAGTAGATGCCAGTTGATTTTGTAGAAACAAATAAGCCAAGCACAGTACTATGATGTGTTTTGGTCTTAGTTTTATATTTCTATGGTTATTTATATTAACATTGTCAGAAAGAGAGTGTGAAATCATGTGCAGATGCAAAAAAAAGACCTCAAGCATCTCCTCCCCACCCCCAAATACCTACTGTGCTACTATATATCTGAGAGCAGGCCTGCAAATGTATGTACCAGGAATGTGGTAGGTATGCGAGAGGGTTTTAAAGATTAGTGACATAACCTCCTACATGACCTATAACAAAACTGTAACAGCCCTATTAGGTACTCCTTGAGTTGTTTATTGGCAGGTCAAGTTTTATTTTGCTTGTTTTTTAAGAAGTGATTCTTGCTGCTAGAAATATGTGGGGAGTGCTAAACAAGAGAGTCAACAGTATCCCTTTAGGATGCTCAGGCAGAGAGCGGAGGGATTTGTGAGGAAGAAAAGAATGTGCCCAGGGTGTGTTTGTGGTATCAGGGCTTCCTGCTGCACAAGGAGGTGCAGAGAGGCAGTGTGGAACAGCCCGACTAGTGGGAGTCAGATCTGAATAAATGCTTACAGAGGGGCACAGAGAAGGAAGAAAGAATTTTGGTCAGAGCTACCTCAAGCAGAAGAGGGGAAAAATTAGGTTGCCACAGGCTGAGTGGGTTTGCTGTGGGTTATAAGAAGCTGAGGGAGAATAAGGTAACAGCTGATACAAGCAGGCCAGAACTGCTGCTTAAAGACCCCCCGAGCCCCTTCTCCTATTCAGCTCCTGTCAAAATAACATTGCAAACTCCTTTGTGGCCATCTAATGGGTATGACTATTTCTAGTCATATTTGGAATAAGGTTAAAAAGTTTAAAGTATAATATGCAAAAAAATATATCTACTGGCTTTATTCTGTATGGTTACAGCATGCAGAAAATGAATCAGCAGCAATTTAATAACATAATAATAAATTTAACTTCGGCTAAGCAAGCTCATTTTTTAAATCCTTGGAGACTCTGCTGGATGTTTTAATGGGTCTTTTGTGATATGGATACTTCCTCAGTTTAAAAACTGGACTAAATAGGTTCCTTTTGCATAACTTAGGAAGGAACCTTCATACGGTAATGATTTTAGGTCACTGCTAAGCTAGACCAGATGTGGATGAATGGCTTAACAGTGAAATGCTGCATATCCCATTGCAAAACTTTTTAGGTCTATATCATTACCCTCTTGGCAATAAGCTCACAGTTAATGAATAAGTTCTTAATACATAGTTATATGTCGAAAGAGGCAATAATAGTTCCATCACAGTTTTTGATGATATTGGGAACCTCTGAAGCCAGTCATTGACAAAATAAATTGACGGAGTCATCTGTAATTAGGAATAACTTAATTTGTGTATCATTGCTGCCCAGAAAGATATTGTCTCCCTGTGTGTTTTGGGAGTTAGCAGAAAACCACACTGAAAACATAAACTAAACCTATCTTCTGGGTGAAAAGAAGGAAATGTTGTGATGTAATAAGCTGCTAAATAAGGAATGAACTTTCTGAAATAACAGCTGTAGTCTTTTAAAGATGAACAGTTTTTGTTTAAAAAGACATTATTGATTTGCAGAGATTCAAAAAAGTTATCTTTCTCTTGTCTGAAGTATCAAAAATAACAACAAATAATTTATCAACCTTTCTTCTTGTTGATATTTAATAGTATAGAATAGAAAGCTCAGTTGGAAGGGACCTACAATGATCATCTTGTCCAATTGCCTGAGTGCTTCAGGGCTGAACAGAAGTTAAAGCATACTGTTAAGGGCATTGTCCAAATGTCTCTTAAACACTGACAGGCTTGGGGCATCAACCACCAACAGCTAAGAAGGCTGTTCCAGTGTTTGATCACCCTCTTGGTAAATAAATGCTTCTTAATGTTCAGTCTGAACCTCCCCAGCATATCTTTGAACCATTTCCCTGCATCCTGTCACTGGATACCACAGAGAAGAGGTCAGTACCTCCCTCTCTGCTTCCCCTTCTCAGGAAGCTCCAGAGAGAACTGAGGTCTCATGCCTCAGCCTCATTTTCTCCAAACTAGACAAGCTCAAAGTCCTCAGCTGCTCTTCACAGAACATGCCTTTCAGTCCTTTCCCAACTTTGGTGCTCTTCTCTGGATGCATTCAAAGACCTTCACACAATTTGTGATGTGAATTCTTGGGAAGTTTTGTCCTACTTTGCTCTGCATTTTGAAATTCTGAAGTACTCTGGGAACACAGTCTTGTGGCATTTCTGACCTGACCCAAATGAAAAATCAAATACTAGAAAACACTGTTACACTTCTGGTATCTGCTGTCTATTGCCTCTGTAAGATTCACTACCATCATAACTTTCTTAAACCAACGAAGCTTACCTTAGGGATTACCTTAGGAGATATTGTGCTGGTTACCAAGCATAAGAAAGTGTTTCTATATTTATGCACTCTTGAGGCTTAAATGAGACACTGGTGTTTCCTGAACTTCAAGTCTGCTAAAATCCAAGTAACAGACATAACTTCTGAATGACTGATGTTAACTTGGACCTAAATGCTTTATTTTTATTTTCCCAACTCTTACCTTTCATTCAACATGGTTAAATTCCATGAGTTAGGGAGTGATGGGTGCTGCTCAATGAATGAATGAATGAAGACAGGAACAAAGTAGAATGAAATGTCTGGAAAGAAATGCATTGAATAATTGAGTTAGCAGCCTAAATCTATGAGTCATCTAGTGCTGGATAACTTTCAGTACTGTTAGTGGGACTGTTACAAGCTTAGGAGCATTGCTTTTTATGTAGGTTTTATAAAGGGTGAAATACTTTAGGGAATTTGGAGCGCTGGATCAGCAGGAGGGGACCTTTAAGAGTTTGTTTCTAAATTGTAGAAATACCTTGCTGGATTCCTTCCAAACCATTATGATGGCAACTCTGAACAGGCCCATATTTAAGCTTTGGCTTATTGTAGCTTGAAAGATCTACATTGGTCTAAAAATATGCTGTGGGTTTTAGCACATTTTTAAAAGATGCACGAGTGACTATCAGGGTATGAACAAGTTAAAATAATGCTCCACAGTTCCAAAAAACTGTAATGAATATATTAAATCTCTTTTATCATGGGACAAGAGTCCCAGGACAATCTGCTGCTCACAATTCTATAATGAAAAGTGAGCCATAAAAACCCCGAGACAACAATAATTGGACTTGATAGCTTTGCATCATATAGTGCATTGACGCAGAGAACTCAGGACACTAATATAGAATGGCCACATTAGTGGATTACCCTACTTGAGGCAATAAATATATTTATCAACTAGACTTATTACTAATGGGATATGCATACTTTTGGAGTGATCTAATTCACAAGCTTGACAGCCCCTCACTGCATCCTGCTGTGTGGTAGGCATGATCAACAGTGTTCACTTCACAATTAGTCTCACATAGTGTGCGAAAGCAACTAAAATAATGATGAAAGAAATCTTGAAAACCGACTAGTAACTTCAGGTGAATATTCACTATCGAAGAATTTACATTATCATAGCATCACTGATAGCTGATTTATATGAAACCCTAATGTACTCATACATAGGTATGCATGTATGTGTTAACGAGTTCTGGTATACTAAAAAGCTTTCCTTTATTTCAAAAGCTTTGCATGATGAATCAGTTCATCCTAATTTCAAGTCTTTCCATCTTCTCATAGAAGAGTGATGATGCTTCACTACCTTGAGTTTGGTCACTGGCAGATGGGAAATGGGTCAAACCCTCTCAGAAGCCATATGTTTGCTCCCAGTGGGGAGCTGAAGGAAGAAAGGATTGATTTAATCCTTATTACTGCCAGAGCAGCCGTGTGGAAGGTGGATTTCTCTTAGGACCTTAAAAATTAGTTCTAATTAAGGTAGAAAGTGAATTGGAAATAGAATACAATAGAGAATTGTGTACATGCATTTCAATTTCGTCATGATGGGTACTTTCTGCTGCTTGCCTGTTTGCTGTCCAGCAGCTGCTTCAGCGTTTCCCTGGATTGCTGTCTCCTCAACTGTTATCAGCACTGCCTTTCCTCTTCCTCTCCTTACTGAGATAATGGGCAGTGTAGTCTGCTGCAACCTCCTGCAGCACCTGCTCAGCTGCAGACCGGCCCTGGCTGTTGTGCTAGTCTAGAAGCTGGTTTGACTTGTTGGCTGTTCTCTTTGTAGCTCCTGCAGCAGCTTGCCTCTAACCTCTTCTCATTTCTTAAAGGCTTCTTCTTCCCTTTGCTGACACATGCTCACTCCTGTGGACATGCCTTGTTTGGACTGGGGCAGTGAAAAGCAGTGTAACAATACTTTGTTATTCTGTCTGTAGGTAGAAGAGAATTTTTCCTCTTGATATTACCGAGTCCAAAGAGGAAATGCTAGCTCTTTATTTATTTGAGGTATAGAGTTAGAGTCTCTGCTCTGAAACTGTTCTAAGTAGTTTAACCACAGAATAGGATAAGAAGTGATAAACAGAAATTAGGAACAATTAATCCAGCAGCAGGGTGAGGACTTTGAGGTAGCAGTAAAGGATCTTAGCATCGATTGCACTATAATGTGGCTAAAATATCCCATTCTGCAAGGTCCAGACTAAAAGAGGAAAAAGGTTTTTCAGGCATTTCTTTTGAAGTATTCTGCATTTTCTGATGACTTACAGAGAGTTTAAGCTCTAAGAAGTCTTGTGAGTAACAAAAACATAAAGGAACTGCAGATGATTCTTTCTGTCATGTCCTGTAAACATTCAGTAGTTTTTCAGACTTGCAATCCAGAGAAGATTTGAAAATTCTTGTTTTGAATCATGGCTATAGATGATAGTGGCCTTAATATATTGGCTTTTTCTTAAATTTCCTGTGTTCTTGTTGATGTCAGCAATTGCACATAGTGAAAGCATATCTAGACACGTATGCCTGTATTTGTACATTCTGCTCTGCTTGTTCTAGTTGTTGCATATGGTGCTGCCAAACAGAATCGTCTGCTGTTTCCATGCTTACTTTTTCTCCCAGTCTCTCTTGAATATCTGAGAGGCAAGAGTGGAAAACCATTCTTCAGGGTTTTATTTCAACAGCAAAATAAGATTATAACAGAAGCAAGATTTGCTTTACATTATAATTTAACTTCTACCTTTGCTAGAGTAATTAATGCCTTCTGATTTTTCTCTCTGTCACTGTATTCTTAAAAAATTCTGAGCAATAAATCTGTCAGCAGAGTGGATGTGGGCACCAACCCCACGTCTTTGCCTTCACTTGTTCTTGGAGCTGCTATTTCTTCACTACCTCAGCTTTCTCATCTACATGTAGACAGTGAGAAAGGATAAGAGTCAAACTCCTCTTAGTAAATCCTAGTTGTATTCCTTTGAATTTATAAGCCATAGCTTTTCCTTTTGCATTCTGTATGTAGAAATATGTCTGAATAGCCCAGGATGTAAAAGGTTGAGGTCAAATCTCTCTTTTAGACTTGTGTTGGTTAAAGTTTCCTAGGGCTGGGATCTGAGAGTTTTTGTTGGCTAGCAGATAAGTTAGGGAGGAGACTTGTGAAAATCATAATTCACTTGGACTGACAATTTGTTTTATGGGTACTAGACATGTTCTTTATCTCAGTCTTTATTTATTTCACTCTTTCTATTTCACTGCTTTTATAGGAACACTGGTGTAGACCAGCCATTAGCACTTTAATCTCTGAGATACTTATGTACAACTTGCACTAGTCTGGGAACCAAAGTGGTGAAAATGCTGACAGCATACATATATTTCTAGTGCTGTTTTATAGCTACGTGTACCATGATGGCAATCCAGGATGCTTTTTCTGTGCTTAAAATACGCTGTAATTCCTTAATGTTCAAACTGTAGGCTGGATGCCACCCAGAGCAATAATCTCTGACTCAAAAAAAGAGCCAAGTGCTGAGAAACTACTGAAGGTGAAGTGTGTGCTGACTTTGATTCGCAGTGAGACCTGTGAGATAGAGTTGAGAAGCAAGTCTATGATAGGATTGGAAGGCTTAAAAGGTTATCACCACTAAGACATTAGTGTAATTCACCACTATACTGGGAGAATTATCCAGAAGCATTCTGGTGACAGGAATGTGATGCATGTTCTTCACTATATATTTAGCTAGGAATAAGGTACAATTAGAACCAAGGCTCGGCTAGGAACAAGGTACAATATATTTCTCTTGCATCTTTGAACACACAGACTTGAAGCAGTTTTGCAATTGGAGCGAATCAGTATAACTGTATTAACCTAACTGGGCCTGATATCAACCTCAAGGGGCTTATGCACTTTGGTTTGGGATTCTCCCTTTTCTCCCAAGTCTTCCTCCTCCTGCTCCCCTCCCCGCCCACCCCAATATTTACCTGGCAGGTTTGCAGCATTTGGTACAATGGCTATTTAACTTTCCTTCATCCAGTGGCTATTTTTTGACTGTGAAGAGCAGGAATAAGCAGGTCACAGCAAAATACTTAGGATGTAGAAACTATCAGGGCTATTTAAACTGTGCTCATTTAAGCAAAAATACAATCTATCTACTAGACAAGTTAAGATAGTGTCCTGTATGAGACCTATTTTCTTGTGCCTGGATGGTCACATAAATATATAAATGCATTTATATTTCTATGCAGGTGAATTTTTTACAATATATTTATCAGTATAGAGTGGTGTGTAAGACTTGGATGAATGTTTAACATTTGACATGAAGTTTTGCAGATGGGTAAATGCCTCAGGCTGTGTTTTCTTTGGATTTCTTTTGGGAGAGCGAGACAGCACTTTTGAAAGTATGAGAGAAAATATAGATTTGCTAGTAATAATAACAGAAAATAAGCAAACAAACCATGAGAATTTCTTTAAGGTGCTTTGGTATCTTTAAAAGCATACTGTCAAATAAGAACTTACTACCGGCAGGAGGCTTATCCTCATGTCTTGGATGTTTTTTTGCTTCAACAGTCAGTCAGGCAATATTGTCCTGAAAAAATACACTTCACGTGAGTGAAATTTAAAGTTGTTTGCAATTTGCCATGCGTTGCATGTTGAAATTTCTGAGAGTAATTCTTGTATTCAGCATAAAAATGAGAGTAGAAACATAGTTTTCCTCCGGTTTATTGATGATTTCTTTGCAGTTTTGCAAGCACTGAAGAGGTAAAAGGGATTTACAGGTTCACAAAAAATACAAGATTTCCCATATCACAAAATAGTTTTCTAGCTTCAGACTGCGTATTTTGTGACAGAACATTCTATTCTCAAAAAATGTCTTTTTACTTTTCAAGTATTTAATAGGTTCAACATTATTTGCTAATGGTAGAGTAAAACCCCTTTTAGGACTAGATTGCTTCATTTCCCCCAAAGCACCTTAAACAAAAAATACAGCCCAAATTAGTTTTACATGCTGTATTTCATTCTCTACCTCCAACAAATTTCCAAAATTCAGACCCATAAAATATTAGTTAAGTATGACATCTGCAGATATTCTGTACACCCTTGTGTAGCATGAGCACTTTAGTTTCCTTGCCCAAGATCTCATCCAAAAAAATGGTAGTTAATTTTGTTAATCATACTTACAGAATTGGTCGGATTTTTTCCAATTATGCTGTGCCTAAGAGAAGGCATTGGAACCTGTTCACTTCCTTGAACTACTGAAGTGTAACAGAGAACTCCTTTGCCTACCGTTATGTACCCAATTAACATTACAATGTGGTGTTGGAGTTCCAGTATGCGTTACAGAAATGTTTCACCAAAGACCCCAGATCAGGACATTAGTCAGTCGTGATTGTTTGGTTACTGCTTTTAATGATGCTTATAGAAGGAGTCATCCTTAGTATTTCTTTTAGTCTGTGGCTTCATTTGACTCTGATTGCTGCAAGCTACTTTAACATCAGTTATAAAAATAAGATGCAATTGCATCAAAGCATGATTTATTCATGCCTGAGTGAAGCCACTCAGGGTGCCCATTTAGGGGGTTGTTTTTTTTTCTTTGGTAGGTTTACCATGTGTTATTTGTGGCATATCATCCTCTCTCATTTGATAGGAGTCCAGTTTAAAGGAAGACAGCTGAATCTTTTAAGAGATCACGTGTATTTGAGAGCATGGGGTGCCCAAAAATTACCAGCTATACAAAGTCTTGTATGTTTTCTCCTAAAGATTTACTGCAAACATAAACCAGTGTGGTGCTGGCTTTCTGTGCATTTGAATTCACTTGTCAAAAGTTTTGTCAAAACTGTGTTAGTCTGCTGTTAATATAAACAAACAGATTTGTGCATTTACTTGGAAAGAAACAATTTGGCATCTTTTAATGTGTTTTATATGAAAAAAACATTAAGTTAAATAAGCAAAATATTTGCATAGATGGCTCTCTTCTCTTTTCCTTTCTTTGTGATGCACCCCATCTCTCTTATCACTTCTATAATTTTGTCACACAACAGCAAGAATCTCTGCAGAGTCCTCCATTCTGATGCACTGTGATGTCATGCTCAGCCTGTGTTTGTTTCTTTCATTAATTTGGAAAAAAAAAAGGAAATATAATGTATATATGTGTAAATATATGTATATATGTATCTTTTTAAGAGAACATTCCTAAATGCAGAAATATGAGAAACACAAAAATTTGTAACTGGTCTTCACAGCTGGATCACAAGACTGAGGACCAACATCACATGTTATTACTTCTGAGCATTGTACTTGAGGGAAACAAGTTGCAGCCGTTTCTGCACGGATCCCTCCAAACCTCTGCTTGCAGGCAGGCTGTGCCTGAGTTAGTGAGGGTCATGGTAGAGCAGTTAAAGTACTCTTCTGTGTGGTTGGGATCTCTCTTCTTTCTCCCTGCGAAATCCTGATCTCTCCCAAACAGGAGGTCCTATAGTTCTCTATCTGCAGCTCAAGATCACTGACAGCTGGCTTTTATCCTTACTGTAGAGGATGCCTGGCCCTGTTTCCAGGTTGCCTGGCCCTGTTTCCAGGTTGCCTGCTATTACTATTTCCTTTACAGATTTTCTACAACAAATATCATCTTTGCTTCCATTGTGCTCTAGCCCATGAAAGTAGCTCGAATATACTTACTATCAAAGGACAGCAGTTTACTTTACATTAGGGTGTTACCTGATGGTTACAGGTAGGTTACAGGTGAAGCTACAGGGAAATCCAGACATATAGCAAGCCAGGCTGTTGTTGCATTTTCTTGTTTTTAGATGTAAAGGAGCTATATTATTTTGTCTTGAGCCTCCTAGAAACTTCAGTGTCTGTGAGTAACTGCTCCAAGCTTTTAAAATTGGGTGTTTTTTCTCTTTTTTTCCCATGTTTCTATTTATGGGGCCGCTATAATTCTATTCAGAAAGAAAGATATTTTTCTTCTACTTAAAAACACCTTATATGGTACACTGCTTGTTTCTGTTTAGCCTTTTAGCTATTGTATTGTTAGGGGTATCTGTGAAAAAAGAAGGAGCATACATAAAAAAATCAGAGAAAATATTAGCAGACAGTCTATACTCGTGGATATTCCTCTTGTACACAAAAAGCCAGCGATTTTAAAACAAACCATTTCCCAGTCAGATACATATAGTTATGGTATTCTGCAGGATTAACAAGTAGTTAAGCAAGAAACCCTTTACTCAGAAGCTGAGTAAAGATTACAAAACAGAACCTTTTAGGGCATCAGAGAACAGCCCAAAGAGGGCAGTGCCTCAGTTCCAGAAGGTTGTTGTGACTTGTACAGGTCCCCAGATACTGTCTGGGTTACCTGTTCTGGGCAATGAAGATGCCTTCCACTGTAAGGACTTGGAAAAATGCCAAGATACCTAAAGTCACTTTTTAGTTTTTGGCCCTCCTCTTGTGTTTGTCTTGAGGACAGATAGCAGATTGCTTCACTTTACCATACAGCTACATGAAGGCAAACAGAAACCAGTTCTGGATGCTATTATTGTATTCGTTCAGATGTACCTAAAGTGGCATCCTTGGAGTGTTAGCTTACCTCACATGGTACTTCTATTACTTTTTAATCTTTTAAAAAAGCAACCATCCTTCCCCCCCCACTTGCATAAATCTTGCACAAGTAACTTCTGTAGATGTAGGTGCATGTTAAATATGAAGAGCAGAAGTAAAAGATCACGAACACCAAACAGTTTCTTACCAGACCTGTCATACTATGGATTTTTTTCTGTGAACAACTGGGAAAAAGTCTAGGCCTAACTGCTTGAAAAGAAGCTGACAAGTGTCAGTGAAATTTTTTAAAGGAGTAAGAGATTCTTTGGAAGTCATATATCTGGAGAGAGAGGATACAGCTGCAGCTTTGGAAAAGGTGTTGCGTCAGGATTTTTATTTTTCCTTGCTGTGGACCAATAAATGTTCTTTCCTTAAGATCTTGTGAAATGTGCAATTGTTGCCTTAGCAGCATGCTCATAATTAGGGTTGTCATCTGATCATATGAAGTTCCTCAGTCATATTCACACCTGTCATGAGTTATTAAAAGATGCTTCTCACTTGTGTACTTGTCTGCCTGTGTTTAAAATGTATTCCTTCATTTTACCAGTTTCACAGGAAATCCTAAGCTTTTGGGTTTTTTTGTCCCCATACAAAGCATTGTAAATAGTGTAGAAAAGTAAATTATTGCTTTAGTCCACACTTACAACCTGAAAGTATAAGCTATAAAGTTTCCTAGCATTAGATTGTAGCTTTGGAGCATTTGATTAAATAATAATGGCTGACTCTGGCCTTAAAAAAAGTGTTTAAATATACATTTTTCACCCTCAAAGTTTCCCATTTTGTGCAAGGCTTGGTAATTGCGGCTCAAGGCATGTAGAGTTGTGGCAGACATTAGCATAGTTGAGCATAAGATCAGGTGTGTTTTGGAAAAGACAAAGTGTATCTGCTTTTTGAAAAGGGTAATAGCAAAACCATGCAGCATTTTACAGCATTATCAGGAGCAAGGAAAGGAGCAGGACAGTATTGCTCAAGTTCAATATGCAACTTTCAAGGACTTCCTACCCTGTAGAATTAATAATGTCAAATTAAATTCCAGGTATATGGAGGAATAAAATGTATTTGATGTAGTCCAGCATATAGAACAAGGACATTTTTAAACTAAAAACCCCAACCCTCCAAAACAAAAACAGCATAACATAAAGCTTTAACTTAAACATGACCTCACATTCCTTTCCCCAGCTCAGATACCTCTCTCCTCAGAGAGTCATGGCTTTACATTTAGCCAATAATTTTTTCAGCCTCAGAATAAGACTTTACACCATGTATAGATAGCCGGAGCGGAGAAATAGTTGGAGTCATCTTACAAGAAAATGTCCTAAGCTTGAAGTGGACTAAAAAATTTCATGATGCAGTCTAGTCCTTTCTGTTTAAGATATCAATTTTACCTTGGGAATGAGATACAGATCTTCAGCCTTCTATATGAGTTGTTCAAACCTTTAGGTGGGGAGCAGTTCTTGTGCATTGTATAGCTCACTGTGCATTTGATTACTGCAGCAAGATGAAACAAGTGTTCAGATTGCAAGCCTACAAACTTAGAGGATAAGCTTACAAACTTAGAGGATAAGCTATCTCTTAGGAAGTTGGAGATCTGGCTTCAAATGCCTTCTTCTCTATGGGCATTTAAGTCCGTCTCACTTCCCAAGAAAGCAGCTTTAATCAAGTTCTCCAACTCAAGCTTTGATTTAAATAGCCCTCAGCTCAGTCTCTGAAAGTGTCATATTTTGACCATATCCACTGGAGCACATGCTTATGGAGGACATTTGGGAATTTATGCATTCGGTTGAGGTCTTAGTATGAGATGACCAGTGAGTATTGTACAGGTTTAGGTGGCTGTATACATGCTCCAGAACAGGGCTGCAGCTGCCTCAGAGATGTTACTGGATGCTAAGCGTTTCAGACTCCTCTAGGGCTGGGTTAGTTTTGATGGTGCAAATTAGCAGCTAGGTGTTAGAATTTGACCCCTGAATAAACATCCACCTCTGAACTCATGTATGCAAAGTACTTTGCTCTGAATCTCATGAACTTCCAAGGGATTTGAAATAGTTTTGGATGATGTTAATGATTGAGTAGCCTTCCTATAATTTTGCAGTCTCAGGCAATCTACAAGTTACTCATCAAAATGCTATTACAGCCAGTAGCAGGTATGATAATCTCATTTTATTGGCCCATTGATGCATCATTTTTTGTCTACGTAGGTGATAGCTAACTGCTGCTTTTTTCTGCCTGGGGATGCAAACTCTTGTAAGGACGTAGTATTTATAACATGCTATCAGTATTAAAGTAGGATTCTGTTGATATTCCATCTAGTACTGCAGTATAAGAGCTTCGAATGTAATAACTTCTCTAATTTACTGATGCCTCTGTATTTTGTTTTTGCTTCTGCACTTTACACCCAATGCATTCATGAATGAGCATTTAAATATGCAGTGGCAGGTTGATCCTGAGCATTTTAGTGTAGAACATAGATGGCATAATTTGGACTGGATAAGAGTTTTCTGAAATGCAGTGTAACAATACAAATTTCCCCCCTTATTACTTCTCTGTCCTAGAGGAAATGCTGGAGCAGGGTTTCCAGCAGGTCAGCAGCCAGCTGTTCACTGGCTCCACCACCTGTGCTTACCTACCCTCTTAAGAGGACCTTTGACATGGGGACACAGATTACGTCACTTATACAAGCAAGTGTCGGCATGGTTGTCAAGATCCCTTAAGGCATGAAAGATCAGTTCTCAAGATTGTGAAGTAGGTGTGCAGCCATCTGTGTCACTGGCAAATGATAGGACACATGTATGCACATCCAGGTATGTGGCAGGAGCGCCTGGAGGAGAGTGTGGCTCACTTCCCTCTGGAGGGTGAGCAGCTCTGCTATGAACAACTACTGACAATATAAGATGAAAAACTTATGAGCTTGGAATGCAAAATACAACAGACAGGACTACTTATACCTACTGTGAACAGTTATCCATTGACAGCTCTGTATCTCATATTACACAAACAAAGCTGCAGTAATGGCAGCTGATATAAATTCTTACTGTTTAGTCATGCCAATGTTCTCTTGCTTGGCGTCAGCTGGGATCTTCTAGATATTGTGTGTACTTTTTCCCCAAGACATGGTCATGTTTTTTTCAAGGCTATGAGTCATGCTTTGCTATTCTATTACTCCGAAGCTTAACAGAAAAGATCCTATGTGCAGTTCACAGAGTGCAGAAACAAGGTTATAAATCCCTCATTCTGAAAAGGGCTAGACTGAGTCTATAATAT
Organism: Neopelma chrysocephalum; assembly: GCF_003984885.1. Lineage (NCBI taxonomy): Eukaryota > Metazoa > Chordata > Aves > Passeriformes > Pipridae > Neopelma > Neopelma chrysocephalum. Next base: position 30,061,029 of record NW_020897693.1, read on the forward strand.
ATGGGATGGTTGTGGTTTGACAACAACCACATGGTGTGCCATAACAGTTTTACAGGAACTGCAGGCAGACTTGTTGTTCCTAGAACCATATTTGTATAAACAATTCTGCAGCTCTTCAAAGATGGAGCAGTTCTGTGAGCCAGTAAATTTTCAACTGCTTACATGTCAAATGAAAAAAACACCTAGTAGAATGAAACCTTGAGTAATACAGACTGTAGCTATATACAAGATTGTTGTCATCACAGAATATATTGTAATGTCTTTGAAAAGGTTATGAATGTAAGTACAGAATGTTCAGATTCTGCTTGGGTCTGTTATGAATCAAACAGAATCATTCCATGAAACAGGTAAAAAGAAGTGAAAGAAGAGGTCTATTTTCCTCCTCCTATGAGGCTGTGTTTGCACGGGTTGTAATATACAGACTAACTATTCCTAACTATGCACTTTTGGAAGCAGAGCTATTCTCTGCCATTTAAATAAACACCTCTTTTTGAAATTTATTTTCAGTGTCAGAAACTTCTATTACCAGTAGACTGAATCAAACCAGCATGATGTATTGAGTAATACAAACTAAAGAAAGTCACCCAGAATAGGCGTGCTGCTTTATCAGTCATGTTACTTCAGTTCTACTTCAGGAAACACTTATTTAAAGACTGTCTTGAAGATGATACTTTCATTGTCTATTTTCAGAAGTCCTGGAAAAAATTAGTGTTTGGAAGTTTATTGGACTAGTTTATATAATGGATTCAAGGAAAATTTTTAATCCAAATTTTTTTTTTTATAATTTTCTATCTGTAGAAATATAGAAAGATACAGGAAAAGAAAAAAATAAACTCCCCAAAATACTAAGAAGTTATGTGTTTAACATAAAACTTCTTTAATTTCAGTCTCTTTTTTCTTCAAAATGCTTTGAAATGAAATTTTCTTTTTGCCACAATAGAAAATTTATCAGAAATGCTAGCAGATGGTAAAATTCATTATTTACAAAACAGCATGTGTTTACTAATGAATCTCTTCATTTGGTGGGCGGTGAGGGGTTTTAACAGTGAAATAGTGTTAGATATTCAGAGCAATAATGACAATAAATGACAATAAAGAGTTCTCTAGAGCATGAACAGAAGGAGTCAGATCCTTGTTTTCCTGGTAGTTCAGCATTCTTTACTATAGTATTATGAAATGTAGTATGGCCTAAGGGTCTGAATTCTGACTGCAGAAATCTTCATTTATGTTCTAGAAATCTTTCTGATGTTTTAATTTCCAGTAGTCTCAAGGTTTTAAAATTGTTAGATTTTTGCATATGTTTGGGCCAAATTACCTCATTTGGCTAACTGTTATCTTCCTTTCTTGATGAGCAACAGGCAGAGAATCCACCTTTTTTTCCCCTCAGTAATTTGATTATCCTAATTAATTGCCCTTATTGCTCGAGACTTTTTTCGTAATTTGAAATTGTCTGGTTTCAACTTTTCCACATGAGTTTTTCTCTGTTTTTTAATAAAAAAACATATTTCTCTTTGGAAGTTCATGTATGTGGAAAATGTCTGTGGAAAATGTCCCTCAGTTTTCCTGTTGATACATTAAACAGATCAAGCTTTTTATGCCTTCCAATTTTAAGCATGTGTTCTTTCTTGTTCTTTAGATAACTTTTGCCACACAAATTCCAGTTTTTCAACTTTTTTTTTTTTAATATGTATCCCACAACTCCACACAGCATTCCATTCTCACTATTGCTTATATTCAGAGGCAGTGTTAGTTTTTTTCCTACTGTTCCCAGAATTGTCCCATATGCTACTTACTGATCGCATTCCTTGATCGTTGTTGTGTGACTCTACATTTGCTTAGACTAAAATGCATTTTATGTATTGTTCTCCTTTTCAAAAGGCATGACCTTAGCCACCAGTGGGGCTCCTCTGGAAAGCAGGGGCTTCTTGCTGTAACAGATCTGGACTTATAATTCCTTAGCTTTCCACCAGTCTACCTTGGAGCATCATGAAAACTTTTTATATTTGCCTCCAGATTACTGATGTAACTGTCAAATAGAATTGAGCCTTACTAATCTCTGTGGAGTCTCACTTGAAACAGCCTTGTTTGATTCCCTACCAAATGCTTCTTCCCATGATCCCTCAGCTAGCCAGCCACTTCTTAATTCCTTTTGGTATATGTTTTATTTATATTGAGAAAACACTCCATGTTTCATCAGTGCTTATCTCTCCTCACTGTAAGCATGACTTTGGGGTTAACCAGCCCTCACTCTTGCCACAGGAAACCCTGCCTATGTGCCCGAATAGAAGTAATCAGCTCAGAAAGTGGATACTTTGTTGTTATGGGAAAACTTCTATTAATTTCAGCTTGTTTCTTCTTTCCTCACTGGAGAAATGCACCTCCTATCTTCCAGCCTGCTTCAGTTGTGTCTTTTAAAGATGAGTAGATTTGTTCAACCAGAAGGAAATTCAGGGCAGAAGAGGGATGGCAAAGACTGTCACTGCATATTACTCTAAGGAGTTACTGTTTCAGTTAACTTTAAATTAATGTGCAGTACTGTCCTCTATCTCTGTTCTCTGGTAGGCAAAAAGCTGGTTTCTATTCTGACTAAAACTATTTAGTAAAAAGATAAAACAGGGTCATTAATGTTACAGAAAAAATGCCAATTACTATGATGCTATGTTAATCCAAAAGGATGTTTTCATGGACAAAGACTTTTGAAACAAGATATGCACTAAAACTCCTACAAGGAGCAATTGCAAATGCCAAAGTTCACCTCTTCCTTTGGCACTGTTACATCGTCCTAATTGTTAATATCTATTTACATTTAAAGAATGAAGATTAGGTGAAGTTCATATTGCACTGTTCATGCACATACTCTTACAAACTAAAAACATCTTACTAGTTCATGATATCTTTCTATTTCTTCTATTTGTTTCTGTTACATAGTGGTGTATAAACTGAGTGAATTTTTCAAGATTTCAGAATATTCTGTGAGAATAGTCACTTAAAAACCCATTGAACGTCTTGGCATCTTTTTGATATATGGGATGACACTCCATAGCATCATATGACAGGTTCTTACTGATGAAGTACTAAGTAACATATTTAAGAAGGAAAAAAAAAGTTAATTGTGGAGGTGAAAATTGCATCAGGGAAGAGTGGAGTGAGAACATGTGAACAACTCTGGAGACACCAAGGCCAGTGGAGAAGGAGGGGGAGGAGATGCTCCAGGCACCGGAGCTGAGGTTTCCCTGCAGCCCGTGGTGCAGACCATGGTGAAGCAGCTGTGCCCCTGCAGCCTGTGGAGGACCACGAGGGTGCAGAGATCCACCTGCAGGAGGTGGATCTCCCCATGGAGGAGACCCATGCCAGAGCAGGGTGATGCCTGAAGAAGGCTGTGACCTGGTGGGAGGCCCATGCTGGAGCAGGGTCCTGGCAGGGACCTGCTGACCTGTGGAGAGAGAAGCCCATGCTGGAGCAGGTTTTCCTGGTAGGACTTGTGCCCTGTGGGGGACCCACATTGGAGCAACCTGTGTCTGATTTTGTTAGTAATAAATTTAATTAACATACCCACTTTGAGTCTGCTTTGCTGTGATGATAATCAGTGAGTGATCTCTCCTGGTCCTTATCTCATGACCCCTATGTTATATTTTCTCTCCTCTGTCCAGTTGCAGAGAGGACTGAGAGAGCAGCTTTGGTGGATACCTGGCATTCAGCCAAGGTCAGCCCACCACACAGACCTTCCCTTTACCTAGCAAGCAACTGTTTAGAATCATTTCTCATTACAGAGTTACTGAGTAGCAGACTATTATTATTTTTTAATTATGTACATATGTATGGTCTGTATACAGGGATATTAAACAAACTAGCATGTGATATCATTATTTACCTGCATTAAAGTATCAAGTATGATCCTCTCTCAAGGATCATAACACTATTACCTTATGTGTTCTTCAAAGGAACAAAGAAAGATAAAAATGTAGAATCATGGAACAGCTGAAAATGACAGAGCAGTGAACATGAGTAAATTACAGTATCAAGCAAATCTAAAAATAATTTTGCAGTTCCGGTACTTTCTTGAGACTACAAAAAAGGAAACACCTAAATTTCCTTGTAGCAAACTTGAAAAAGGCCTCTGTGAGTTTTACTGCCATGGATTTTTATTAGTCTTTGCATAAAGCAATGTATACTATGCTTATTTAGTTCAGCCCCTTCCCCAGTCAGTTCTGTAATAGGTGAGTGGGATTGTCTTCATAAATTGGCTAGAATGTCAAGCACAAACACTGAAAGATTTGTACAATAAATCCTACCGATTATCCTTTTTAATTTGTGGGTACTGGATCTTTGTGGGTGTGCCTGTGACAACAGGAAATCTGAGGAAATTCTCAAAAACACCCAGTATGAGTTTAATGCTGCTCACCTGACAATAAAATATTTTGAGTTTAATGGGCAGCAATGAGGCTAATGCTGCCTATACCAATAAAATACTACCTTTAGCCATAAAAATGCTTTGACACAGCCAAGATCTTAGGCACATGAACAGATATGACATATGACTTTAGATGGACAATTTACATAAGTCAGTTATGCATGTGATTTGGTATTTCTCTAGAATGCTTTAATGCAGCCCAGAATTCTCAGTAAGCCAGAAAAAGAAAATGATTAAAATATTGAAGGGAAAAGAATATGAAGAAGGCTTGAGTATAGAGCTGTTAAAACTATAAGGACTTCAAAATATTAATCAGAACACAGATATGATCAAACCTATGAGAAAATGCTTTTTATTCGTGTTGGATGCAGATATGCTGTTTATATGGGGCTGTGAACAGCTACATTTCATGACTGGATGTAAGCATGAGCCCAAGTGATTGTAAGGGAATGGAAGAGACAAGAATCCTTTTTTTTTTCCAATTTCATTCTCCAATTCATGGTAAACTTACAGCTGCTTTTCCTGTGGATTTCAGGTGTTAGGCTTCTTGCAAGACTGTAATAACATATATAATTTAAAAATACTGTACATATGCATTTTTGGTCAAAATCTATAATTAATGTCGAACTTGAAATTTACAAGCACAAATAAACACACATATAAATACAAATTTATAGGTAAAAAACAAAAATATTATTGTTTTATTATAAATTTAGGTAATTTTTTCTTTGAAACCCTAGCTATTTCCTCATAACGGAGATTTTAACTAATTCTATCAGCAATCTTTCTCTGTTGTAATTAGCATTGTCATATTAAAAGTCCTTAATAGACATTCTTTCTTCCTTTTAAAGCACTTCCCACAAATTATCTCTGAAGAGCTACCATAAACATACATTTGAAAAAGCTTCATTAAATTTTCACACAGAGACTTTTTATAAGATCCATAATACTAGCATGTTTTAACATATCCAAAACAGTTGTTATTGATAAATAGTTATTATTAATAATCTTATACCAACTGGAGGGACCCCTGGTGGCCTAGTGGTTAAGATGCGGCACTCTCACCGCTGGGACCCAGGTTCGATTCCCCGGTCCCCCGGGCAGATGGAGCTCGTTAGCCCTGTGAGGCCATCCATCTATGAGAAGGTCACTCTAAACAAACCTACGTCCTGAGGACCTCACTGCCATTGTTCAAGCTCGCTTGGCCCCGGCAGATGAACCTTAGGATTAAAGGGTGGGCTCAGTTCAGCGCACGCTGTGTCTCACCTAAAAAATCCATTGCGCAGGCTGGAAAGGTAAAAGACCTTTCCCAAAATCTTCGTTCGCGAAGACTGGCCATTATTATACCAACTGGAAGAGACAATAAAACCACCATGCCAAACACTTGATTATGATAATCAAAATGGAAGAAAATACTTGAAATTTGGCTTCCAAGAAGACTTCCAGGAAAGCATGTCTGGTTAACAAACTAGACTAATTTATGGCATGTAGACAAGAGCATTCAGACTCCTAGTGTAGTTCAAACAGATTGCTAAATGCAGTACAATAAAAAAATAAATAAATCATGTCATAGGTAAGAAGAGCAGAGTTAGAGTTGAAGTTGGAGGAGCTGTGCTGGGTCTTTGTATTCACTCTGTTTTGTTCACAGCTTTGTGTTACTACTTAAGCAAGTGATAAGGGATTTTGTCCCAGAAAGGCACTATGAAAAAGATTATTGCTCAGCAATTGTATGTGTGTCCTCCTTTTAAATTATTTAATATGAGTGAAACTGGGTTGCTCTTCATAAATAAGGAGTCCCTAATTTTCCACTTAAAGTGTTCCACTATACCTCATTGTTACCAGAAAATGAACTCATGTTGCCTGGAGGGACAAGTTATTGTTTATAACCTTTAATGCTTAAAATTCATAGATATCTTCTGGCTCCATTTTTTTACCCCGGGTGTGCATTGAAAAGAGTTGTTGGCCCAAGGAACTTGCTCATAAAGGAGTGGAAACAGAGGCACAGAAAGGTGATCTGCTGATTCAAATGCAGAGTCAGCACTGGAGTGAAGGTGTCTGACATGGTTTGTTCTTCATCTACCCAGCAGAGAATGTGAATGACAGGACTAGAGCAGGAAAATATTTTCCATGTCACTAAAAGCTCTACCTTTCTATCATATGCTCCATATCATAATATGTTTTTATCCTTCTGAAAATGTTCATAAGTGAATGAAAGAACAAGCTTGGGAAGGACAATCATCTTATTACACTGTCCATTATAAATTATTATTCTAAACTCAGAGGAGTTTTAAATTGTCATAGTTTTCATTCCACAAAGAGTTATCTATAATACCTGCAAAATCAATTTTTCTCAACATAAAAGACAAAGATCCATTCATCCATGATGCTGTTTTCCTTTTGCTTTGCAAAATACATTTGTCTAAGACAGAAGCATCTGTTTCTGTTTAAAATGTTCAAGGGGTGTAGTTACCAATTAGAACAGTGATGCAGAAAATATCCATGTCATCTTAACTGTGTCAGATTTTGGCAACTGCAGAGGAAACCTTCCCAGTAGATTGTTCATCTCTCCCTTCCTCCCTCTCATCTTTTCACAGATTTCAAGATTTTTCTGGAAAAAATGTTATCATTTGTGGCAGGCTCTGTAAACAGCATTTAATTCTACAGTTGCTGGGAACACAGACATTTCCAGCATTTCCCACTGTTTCTACTGGTAGCTTTCCGACAGCTGGAATATTGCTGTCTGTCATTTTCTAGGCTCTAGAATAACTGAAGCTCATCAGAGATCACAGTCTTTTCTGAGCTTATGACCTAGACCACTCATCTTCTTCTTCATTTCTTTTTTTTTTTTCTCTTGGAGCCCTGGTATCTGACCTTACACAGGTGAATCTCAGGGACTTGTGAAGCGGCTGCCCTCCAATTTGTTTCTGCTGCTTGTTTGAGCTTCCACTCCTCCTTATTGCTGAGTAAGTAAATTATTTTTTTCAGATGCTGTTCACTTATTTCCCAAAAAACAAAATGAATTTTCATGGGTAATGAAAAAATATAAGTGCTATAACCAGAACGTAGCTTAAGGAGCTACCGTTGATTAAAACACATCTGGTAATTCTCCAGAGATAACTTATTTACTGCAGATTGTTTCCTTACTGGTTTTTTGCTCAAGCAGCTAACAAATGTTTGATGACTTGGTTGTTTCTGTTTGAGGGAGACATAGTCATAAAACTGACATTACTGACCCGAAGTTGTTTTTTTCAAAACAGACTTAAAAAGAATCATAGAATGGTTTGGGTTAGAAGGGACCTTAGAGATCATGTAGTTCCAACCCTCCTGCCATCGGCAAGGACACTTTCCACTAGACCAGGTTGCTTAGAGCCCTGTCAACCCCAGCCTTGAACACTTCCAGGGATGGGGCATCCACAACTTCTCTCGGCAACATGTTCCAGTGCCTCACCACCCTCACACCAAAGAATTTCTTCATAATATCTAATTTAACCTATTCTCTTTCAGTATAAAACCATTCCCTCTTGTTGTATCGCTACATGACCTTGAACAATGTCCCTCTCCATCTCGTAGGCTCTGCTCAGGTGCTGGAAGGCCCCAATTAGGTCATCCCAAATCCTCTTCTCCAGGCTGAACAATCCCAGTTCTCTCAGCCTGTCTTCATAGGAGAGGTGCTCCATCCCTCTAATCATCTTGGTGGTCCTCCTCTGGACTCACTCCAACAGGTCAATGTCCTTCCTCTGCTAGGGAATTCCGAACTGGATGCAGTACTACAGGTGGGGTCTCATGAGAGCAGAGCAGAGAGGCAGAACAGGCACATATGTTTTCATGGGTTGTCTCTTTCCTTGTTAAAACTGTCAGACTATTTTTGTATAACCTAGGAGAGATGTTTTAATGCAAAAAGATATGTTCCAATCAGTGTTAAATTTTAGTTGTATTTTAGTCACTGATTTTGACCATTACATTGCCATATTTTAGTGTCAATATATACCTACATATATATATTATATCTTTCGTATTTAGGTGGGATCTTGCCCTCGCTTGTTGAACTGTAGTTATAGTGTATTTTTGAATCATGTTACTATTCCTTTGAATTCTTGTCTCTATTTCTCAGAACTGTAAATGTCCATAAGCAAAGAAAGAAAAAAGTAGATCCAAAGAAATTTCACTCTCAATACATTGGTTAAATGATGGGATGACTGAAATGTGCAAATCCAATAGTATTTAATAGCATTGCTTTTTATACTGCTTTGGTTTCATTTAAGTCTGTTTCTACAGACTTTTACTACGCCTGCAATGCACTGAAGTGACCCCTTGGCATGAAAGAGGTATAGAAATAGGTACTGGTATGATTTATAAAATACATGTCTTTTAATGAGTGCAAGTGCACTTCTGTACTGTTAATTTTGATGTGGATATTTCAGCAGAACAAAAGATAAGGCCTTTAGTTCTGAGAAAGTACTTTATGTCATGTCATATACACCACTGCTGGTCAGAACTAATTTCAAGTCAGTAGTCACGTATGTATATCAGGAAGGTAGAATAACACATATAAATTGGAATTCAACAGCTGACTAAACAGAGCTGACAGTGTGTCATTAAATATTTTTAACACATTCTTTCAAAATTAAATTGTTTAAAATTTGGACATATATTGCAATCTTTTACCTGCTAAATTTGGTTCCTGAGAACCTATCCCTGACTGGATTTTACCATGCTGAGTGCTTGTAGCACCTTCCTTTTGGTGGAAGAGATTTGCCATCAGATTTGGGAGCATAACTTTCCCTGCAGTATGTGAGGCAAGAGATTCTTTGACTGTAATTCGCCACAACCTCAGTGTAGAGCGGCGTAAGCCAATGAAGGTCAGGAAAGAGTCTTATATCTCATCCTAATCAGATTAGTTATACATGTTGTGCAATTCAGAATTCTTTGATGGTTTTCCTCCAGTCTAATGTTCTGTATGAAGAACAAGCATGCAGAATATTGTTTTTCCTGTATTTTCTGTGCAACTAAACCATTTATTGAATACTTGACTACTTGCCATGCACAAATAAATCATGTGTGCTAAATCTGAAGACTCGTGTCTGGAGGAAAACCACTTCCTTGTATTTGGTAAGAAAAAATTGCGGTTGTAGTTTTTCCTCCATTCTCAAATGGTCACTGAAATCTTAAACAAAGGAAGAGCTCTAACTCCTGTTACTTTTAGGAACTGCCATCCACTGAGAAAGAAAGCAGCTTAAATAGAACTTTATGAGGTGCTTTGAGGAGAGCTTGCTGATGTGCTCCAGTTTAATTCTACTTTTTGTGACCTTCATTTAATGCAGTTACTAGAATTGAGGTCTGAGCCTTACCAAGTAATTATGTTACAAGTTCAGGTAACCGTAGGTTGCATAAAATAATTTTCATTTTTCAATCTCTCTGAACAAAAACTTGAGATTTGAGTCAAAAAGTTAGCATTCTAAATCATGCTGAAAACTGGTATTCTGAAATACTGTATTATCGTAATAATCACCGTTGCATGATTTAGTGTACTACAGCAGGTTGGCAGCAGCAAGTAACTAAACTGAAACTCTCTGAGAAGTATTTCAAAATAGGACTGTAAGATAATCAATACATGTAAACAATATGTTAAGTAATGACAAAATTAAGAGGCTAATTCTTAACAACTTTGGTAGGCCTTAAAGGAACTGACAAATTATCAGAATTTCTCAGAAAGAAGCCCTAAATAATAATATAAAATTAAATATTTAAAATTACTCTTTTTTTTTAAATTATGTATTGGGAGTGGAGGAATTAGAGACTCGTGTTTATTGAATTTTTAATATGGCCTTGAGAAAACAGTTTAACATATTTTGAGCTTTTTAGTGGGTTTTTAAGTCTTTTATGTTCCTCAAAGATTCTTGGTTTAGTTTTGGAATAAGTAAGTGTCATGGAAGAAATTCTATTTTGTGAACATTTCAAACCCAGAAAGTGGTGACATCTTGTGAAAGGAAGGCTCACTGAATTTCAATCCCAATTTCCAGACTAAAAGCTACATAGAGCATAAACAGATGCATAATCTTTTCAATAAAAATTTTGCTATTTAAGGATAGGAAAGCACATATAAAACCTCATGACTTTTTATAAATTTAATAATTGCAAGCTTAAAAAAAAATTATTAAAAGTGCATCTGAGATTGCAATCTTTATCATTTATCTGCATGTACAGTGCACACAGTTTTCAAATGACTATGCACTATTTTTCTACTTTTTTGTGTTTTCCATAATAATATTTTTGTGGAAGAATAAAATATCAGACACACATTCCTGCATGCATATAGTTCACAACTGTAGGTTTACACAGCTGCCTGAACAAATTCTGCCTATCTATGTAACATGCTTTTGCTGAGTAAAAATTATCATTACTAAAAAAAGACATAAACTGAAGACATACCAATGACTTGTAGCAATATGTTCAAAAAAGTGTGATAAAAATGTATTTTTGGAGTAAGTAGGTGCTATTTCATCATAATAAACAATATTCTTTAAATACAAAATTTGAAGATCAAATAGAATAATATAGCATAAAACTGAAGAATAACACTGGAAAAAATTGGTCTTACTTCTGGATAAGTGACTATTTCTCCATTCTGCCCATTTATACTCTTTCATGTACTATGCACATAGTTGGCAGTAGGATGAAAGAGTCTGAACTGGAAATACCTGTAATTATATATACTGACTTGAAATTTAACCAAAGAAAAATGCTACTTCATATCATTATTTCAGCTTTCAGAAAGTATGTAGATTCTACTGGTTTTGTAGGTGCTTGATCTAATATGTATTTTGCATAGCAAATTAATGGGCCTTCTGCGGACTGCTTTATATAATCTCTGCTTATTGATTCATATTATAAATTTTTTCTGTACAATTCTGAAAATCATAAGGAAATTACATGAGTAGGACAGATTTACAAAAAGTGTTCACCATGTATGTGTGGAGAACAAGGATTTTGCAACTTGTTGATTCTTAAAATGTGCTGGTGCAAACATCTTATTGCCTGCTGGGGGCAGCAGGCAGGGTAAGATCTGTCATTCTCAAGCTACTCTTATGAAGAAAGTTACATCTTAAGATCCTATTTGGGCTAGTATAATTATTTCTGGCCCTGGAAAATTAAAATATAAACTCCTAGTCACATTTCTAGGAGAATCCTCTGTGCTTGAAAGCATTCAGAGAAGTCTCAGAAAGTGATGCTACATGTACTTTTTATATCAGGAGAAAAAATAATGAACCAAAATGAACAACCATAACTGTCTGAACATTCTCATTGCACACAAGGAGTGTAGCCTGGTCATACTGGGACGGACAACAAATACAATGCTTTATGAGTGATAGGGATTCAAGGATCTGAATCAGAAATATCCAAACCTGTTTATTCTCACATACAAGCTTCTTCTGCAGCTGGAGATCAACATCTTTCTCTTCTTTTCCAGCCCACAGATAACTATAAAAATGAAGTTGCGGCCTACTGTGCAGGTGGTCGAGTTCTGTGATATCTGTTCTTGTAGTGCAGGTTGGTCAGGACCCATTGTGCAAGGTCAGATTTGAGATGGTCTTTTTGGAGTATTGTAATGTGATCTCTGCACCGTCTTATCTGTTTGGTCTGACTGCAAAATTACTGTGTTTGTGTAACTCTTTGGCCCATTATCATAGTCAAAATCATTGGGGAAGGCAGGAAGAAAGAAAAAAAGGTATCCAGAGTAAGACTTCTCCTTAGAGTCCTTGCTCCTTATAGTGAAACTCCAAGCTTTAAATCTCTATACTTTCCTTGCTGAACCAGAGTCCAACTTCCATGCAGACAGAATGGATGCTTCAAGCCATATTTTCCAGAATTCTTGTGCCATTTCTTAACTTCAGTCATAACATCATCTAGTCCACCTTATGTAGCCTTAGAATAGAGGCAGGTGCCTCCCATGATAAGACAATGACATATATAAACAATGAAAACATACCTTGTAATTTTATAGCTTATGCTGAATAATATTCTTTCTTTCTTTTTCTTTCTTTTTCTTTCTTTCTTTTTCTTTCTTTCTTTTCTTTCTCTCTTTCTTTCTCCCTTCTTTCCTTCCTTCCTCCCTCCCTCCCTTCCTTCCCTTCCTTTCTGTCTTTTTTCTTTCTCTCTTTTCTCTTTTGTTATATTTTTGTTTTTGTTGCTTTTGTTAAACTAGTTGTATCCCTCCATTGTAAAATATTGTCCAAGGTGAACACTGGTGCTTCCTTTTTTTTTTTCTTCAGGGATTGTGCTTTGAACAATGCATGTCAGAACTATAGTTTCTCTCCTGGAAAATAATGTATAATATCTAATGTATAATATCTAATGAAAATAATTTATAATATCTAACATTTGTATTCAAAGCATCAGTGTTAATTCTGAACTGCTAATATTACAAATACTGTGTTAACATCTTACAGCTAGTTAAAATTTTGAAGAAATAATTCTATACCCTGAAGTATCAGAACCATCAAAATTTGGATTCCTCTTCTAGCTTAACTAAATTTTAGTGTATCTGATCAATTTTATGGCAAAAGAAAGCAGTGTTATGTAACTGAGAATGACTTAAAAGGATAAAAACATTTGTGCTTTAATTTTACATGTTCAGCTGAAGAGCCCTTGAAAGCCTGCTTTCTTATGTGTTTAATTTTATTTACTTCTATGAAATTTATCTTAATGAAACAATAATCAAATAGCGATCAGAATCAGAGTTACTTATCTCAGGAGATGCAGTCTGTAACAGTGCTGCGGGCTAGTAAATATTGTGTACTTGTGTACTCATAAAAGCGTAGGAGATGAAAATTTGAGAGCATTTGGTACTAAAAATGTTCTTGTCCACTATCAGTGTTCTTGAAACCGATTTTGAATTTAATAATAAAGTTTTGCAATGCCAATATTTTTTAATGTGTCTAGAGTTCAGATGCAAAATGAAGTTAGAAACATGCTTAAATCCTGTTTAGAGATGCCTTTGATACTGTTTATCATACAGTTTTCTTCCAAAATTTGTGAGGTACAATGAAATGAAAAAGTAATTTTTTTTGGATTGTATTTAAAAGATAGGTGATGGTGAAACCAAAAAAACTCTGAGTAAAAAAATTTTTAAAAAATGCTCAGAAAAAAGCAAACTAAAATTACAACTGACAACCAAGGAAAATCTCACCCTCTTTTTTTTTTTCCTACTAAAAAATTCAAAAGCCATTTAATTGATCTCAGAATTTGAAGAAGTTATTTATGGGAAATTTTTGATATGAGAATTTTTCTATCTCAAATTTACAACTGCAGATAGGTCTCTCAGAATCAATTAACCTTCAGTTAAAAACACCCTGTTCCCAGCCACTAGGTAAATATAAAATTAAAGAAGCAAACTTGAATAAGTGTTCTGTGAAGGATTTGATATGATATTTTCAGGTAGCTGAAATTGAAGTATGGTTTTTTTCATATTAATAGATGTTGAGTTTTATCACAAAGTTGAAATGAGGACGTTCCCTTTAATGCACTATTGGAATAAAATTTAGTGTTGCAAAACAGGTGGATTTTCATGTTTTGCAGCAGCAGCAGCAGCTCCTAGAGGGCTACCAAGCTAGCTGTGTTTAGAGAGAATTAAGACTAATCTCGCTTGGAGTAGGAAAAGGTTATTACTAATGTCCTGCACCACGCAGTTGGTGGAGCCCTGGTGCCCATTAGTGTATGAGCACTTTGAGAAAGTGACACAAGAGATATGAAATGACATGTGACATTTGCCTATTGTTTTGTTTTACGAAGTGGAAATAATCTGTTTGGTATTTTGGTGGTGGATGACTTTCCAAAAGAACTTTTTAGTGACTAAAGTGTTTAAGATTTTGTCCATACAAATGCAAGCAAACAATTGTGGATCTTTCTGCTCTCCTGCCTGGTCAGATTTGGCAGACAGTCAAGGACCTCTATCAGCTCAGAATGTTCTCTCTTACATCTCACTGTCTGTCTATAATGAAAGACCATTTAAAATCCAGATTAGTATTCAGGGAAGCCTAATCTTGCTATCTTCCAGTATAAAAGATGTTTCACACTATCTCTCTGGAGAAAAATTTTGGAATAAGGCATCACCTTCTTGCTAGAGAAATTGTTTTGCATCCTTCATCATCTGACTTTTGTAGCTGGTGAAGGGAAAAAATATTTTATGATTGCAAAGGTTTTGCTGACTGTTGGCCACTCGAATGTCAAAAATGGCTTTATCTAGGGAGGTTAAAACAACCTACCCCAAAATACAAATCAAAACCCCCAAAAAACAATCACTCATGTATGCTGAAGAATCAGCATGTGAAAGTTTCCACTATGTGTGTCTTCTATGTACTGCTGGCATTCTGGAGTGAAAATTAGGACAACAAAAGCCCAAGGTGGTGTAGGGCAGTTAGCTAATAAAGGATGCTGAAATAATGATGAATTAATATGAAGGAGCTAATTTGTCTTTGTCCATTTTAATGCTAATCTCTTCGTATCACATCACCTCCCAGACACTGTTTCTCACTGCAGGGCAAACCTGCACTGAATCAGAAGTGACCAGAAAACACAACTACTCATCACAATATGTTTGACTCCGAATACATTCCTCTGTCTGTATGAGTCTGGCACAACACAATTGTTTTCAAAGTCTGTACATGTTGTAGTGTAGAATTTTTTCTGATGTAGCAGTTGTCTAATGGATCATTTCCAACTAGTCTCCCTGCCTTTTTATAAGTGAGAACATAAAATTATATGAGCTGGGAGCATATAAATTTTATGCACTGTTTCAGGCAAGACTTCATTTTGTTGTTGTGGGCTTTTTTTCCAAGCTGTTCTTTTTTTAAGGATGATTGCAGTTAATGCTGGACTGGAACTAATATATTTTTAGATAAACTTGGTGCTTGTGTAAAGATGCATAGTTGGTACCTCTTGAGCTGTGAACTCTCTCTGAAACAGAACTCTGCTTTACTTCCAGTGTTAATCCACTAACTAATTGCAGGACTGTAATACTGCATAGTTTCCACAGTTTATGAAATTCCTGGACTTGACAGATCAGGTGCAAATTGTTGACATTATGAGTATACTGGATTTATGCCCAAAGCTTTTATTCATAAAGACTATCATACTTACGGATTTATACATATACTGAAATTAATTTAGATCAGGGATTTGGAGTTTATGAAGCAGCTGAAGACCGTAAATAAACTCAGGACTTAAGAGAGGTGAGTTCAGCACTGTTTGTAATGTTCATTTACGCTTTCTTTGAAAGGAAGGTGTTTACAGTGTAAGGTTTTTTTCTGAGTTGTTCCTGAAAGGAATATCTGAAAAGGGTACTGCTTGCATCTTCCAGGACCTCTTTTGGAGAATTGCCTGCAAAAACCATGGCAAGTAGGATGGCTGAAGCTCCCTCTTCAGTATATAAGGTGGTTAGGCAAACAATTGAGATCCTGCAAGGAATTGTGGTCTACCACTGTAAAGACCACATAGGAAATATAATGGCTGCTTTCACTGATAAGAGGTCGGGGTTCTTTTGAAGAATGAAGAGGTCCAGGTTGTGAAAAACAGCAATATTTAAAATTTCTGGATAGCATGATCTTAAAGTCACCTTTTTTTTTTTTTCTCCCAATGCTGAGTCTTGGCCTGCTCAGTTTTCATTTGAACAGAAGTGCTTAGATATTCCTGTTTATCCTTCAAATTGCCTTTTTTGAATCCTTACCCAGCTCCACCGTATTCTCTTTGTGATGAGGGGGCCACAATTGCACATCACATGCTGAATCTGTGCCATGGATTTACATAATGACGTAAAGAATTTTTTTCTGCATTATTTCCTATTCCTTTGCTAAATGTTTATATAATTTAATTTTCTTTTTCCTGCTATTGAGAATTAAGTTAACAGTTTTTATAGAACTTAGTAGTTTTCCTTCTGAGACATTGCTCTTGAGGAGTAACATTCATGTTGGAGCCTATTCTATAGAAGCAATTAGGGCTGGTTTTATTTTCCCTACGCATAACTTAATATTTGTCTATATTAAGCTTAATATGATATTTTGTTGCTCAATTTTATTTTGCCTTGTAAGGTCTTGCATTTACTCAGGGTTTAAATTTGTCCCAAGTATTTCAATAACTTCGGCAGATGTTTTCCACCTGATTTTTCACCCATTTTTCAGATCATTGATCAATTTACTGAGAAGCAAAGTGCTTAGCAGAGGTTTCTGTGAAACTCTGCTTGTGATCTTCAAGCACAGGTTTCTGTGAAACTCTGCTTGTGATCTGCCTTTGTTCTTCATTCCACTGTTTACTCTTTCCAGTATTTTACTTGATTATTTGTCCATTCAAGGACCTTCCTTCTTGTATCATGGCTATTTAGATTCCTTTAGCTTTTGGCATTGGGTCTTGTCAAAAGCATTTTGTGATCTGTTTGGAAAACAGTAATGCGGTTTTTCAGAAGCAGCAGAGGCTATTCCTCTAAAAAATTGTGTTGCTTCATTATGCTACAGTTTCTACCAGTTTTCCTGACAAATATCAGGTTGAAAGGATTCCCAGAACCTTTCTTAACAAACTAGTATCCTAAGAACCAAAGAAGTTTCAAATGAAAGATCAGGCACACCACAATCAGCAAGTTGCATATTTCACCCTTAGCTTCTCACAGATTGCCTGTGTATATAATGCCTACACCTTGTGGTCTATTGGTTTGTTTCATAGTCTCGCCATTGATTTCTGACAGATCCTTTGCTAAATCCTGCAGTAGAATTTCTACTTGCCCTGATTTGCCACAATAATTTCCAGTTTCTAGCTAAACACTTGCCTTTTAAGTTTCATGTTTTCCTTCACCTTGTATTAGAAAGAGAAACAGCAGATAGCAAAGATCATGTTGGGGGATTGCAGTGTCCTAAATTCTGATTTACAGACATAATAAGGAACTCAAACGTCCATGGTGAGATTTCCACAGTTAATCATTGGTAGTCTGGCTTAGCTGCCATTAAAGCCTTGGGGGAAGACTTTTTAATGGACTTTAAATCAGTTACATTAAGAATTTTAATCATGATTCACATTAGTGTTCAGGCTTAATATTGGAATTACTATGTAAGGCTCTTTGGTCCATATCCTGCAGGAATGGAGCCATCATCATATTCCCTATCAGATATACATTCTGAGAGTCTCGCATGTGAAATAAGAGGGCCAGCAGTCCTAAACGAAAATTTGTCCGATTTGTTCAGAATTCTAGATGTAATAATAGGAGAATTGTAAAGGAGGTATTTTTGAAATGTGTTTACATATGAAGAGAAAAACCTAAATTTGCTCTATTAGAATTCAGTTCTTTGAAAGCTTTTTGAAATTGTTTTGTTTTTTAAATCACGTAGGAAATCAGCAACAGGATCAGTGTATCGTGGATAGTGTTACTGTGATATTAAATTCAAGTTGCTCTATATGTAGTTACTGACATGATATATTTCAGTTTTTTATTATACTGACAGTTTATCTTTGCAGTTGATATAGTGGATTATATTTTCAAGGAAAGCTATAATGAGCTTAATAACTGAGCAGAGAATTCCTGAGACTACTGAAATGGAAAAGACATTATAATATTACTTGGCTGTGTGGGACATTCATTTTCACTGTATCTATTAAAGAAAATTCAATCAATGAGCTCATTAAATCTGATGTTAAAATTTACATCATTAGATTTCAGTCAGCAAGCAGACATAATTATTTAGTGATGCAGTTTCTCTTTTTTTTGTGGGGCATTTTTGAGAATGAAATGAATTGTTTACTTGACAGACAGGTGGCTTTATAGTGCTAATGGCTGATTTTAACAATATGTGACAGTAAGGGAAATTAGAGCTCATTAACATTCGACCCAGTGTCTGCACCACTGATCAGTGATTGGACTACTCTATGGCTTAAAATGCTTAATGATTCTTTGTTTGGCAGGAATTAACTGCTATTGGAGGAAAATGTGGATGATCTGATAGCTGGCAGAGTGAATGTGGCCTGCACTTTATAATCAAGGAAAATGTTAACAACTGGGGAGCAGAATGAGTGAGAAAAGTCTTTCAAGGCTTGTGGTGATTGATAAACTATATTATGGTTGACACACACATGCTATGTTTTGCATAAAAGTGCTAACATCCAACTGAGTGGAAAAGCAGGGGTAAGTGAGATTGCGTTATTAGTGGAAGGTAATCAGCCATCTGTTAGGCATAGTACACTTACTAAAGATGAAGATAGAAAGCATATGTGTGCATGTGCTTACACAGGGTCTGTCACCTTTCATATAAGCATCCACTACAATATAGGACTGTATATAAAGAATTAAAAGGCAAAAAAGGCAAAAAAATATACTCAATTCATCTATTTTTTTCTCACACCAGAAACAGTACAAGCTGGTAGCTATGTTGTATGGTTCACAAATATGTCTTTTCAGCAGACTGAAACAGTGGCTTTTGAAGCGACAGAAACAACTATTTGAGGTGTATTTTTTTTAAATAATGGTATCATAACTTTCACTCTGATTGTGACTATAAAAATAAGGTTATGCCCTGAAAATATTGAGAGATGAACTTTTTATTGATAAAGACATTTGACCTTGTATTTTCATCGGTCCACCTGCAAGCTTAAAATCATCTAGTCTGTACAGCTATTCTGGGTACAGAAAAGATTTGGTTTAGAAGAAAGCTGGAGTCTGATGTAATATGGCTTGCTCACCTAAAACTGTCATTGATTTTACCAGGATTTTGTGATTTAGAGCATAGCTTTTAAGTTTTATTAAGAACTTTAGCAGTGAAGGAGGCCCTGCGTGGAAGGAAATGAATCACTTCTTTATCTCTTTTCAAAAATTATTTTTGCAAAGTATAAAAAGCACTTCTAAATTTATTCAGTTTTAATATGTTCTAATACTTAGTGGTTTACAATTCACTATCTGTACATCTCACAAAATCTGGAAAACCAAAATATTCCAGAAATACAGCCAAATCTAAGGCCAGCATTTAAATCAATCACTTTAAGTATCAATCAATATATGACCCCAAAGTATTGTTTAACTTAATCATCCATTCCTATATTTTTGAGCAAATATTTTAATCCCCCAGATGACACTTTTCAAATTTGAAACTGAAATTGGGTTTGCGAAAATGTATCATATGTCACTTAATGGCACATTATGAAAATACTAGAACTGATGAGGATTTCCATGTTCTACCTTTCATGTTTCAGTATGCAATTACTACCCTAAATATTGGGTGTAGCTGGAGGACAATAGATGCAAGTGCCTATATGAGAATAGGTGGAGAATAGAAAATTAGGTCATCTTCAGTAGCTTGTGGCTTAACAAATTTTGTGAATGCAAACCTCTGCAAGGCTTGCATGTGCTTAGTAATCTGAAAAGCAGAACCTACTTCTGATCAAAAGTATTTTTGTCAAGTTTTATAACTCCTAAATTGCATAAAATAGATATGTCTCTGAGGTTTGCTGTTGGTGCTGGGCCTTGATGTTTGCTGTTTAGTACTTCAACATTAGAATTTTGTAAAAACACCTCTGCATCGCGGATTTGCCTATTTTCCTTCCATATCCAACGCATGAGAGTGCCTGAGAGCCACACTCCCAGCGCCTTCTCGGCGCAGGCGTGCCCGGGGAATGGTGTCGCTTTGCTCCAATTGCGAAGGCGGTGGGGGAGGGATAGTGAGGTGGAGCTTTCGGTTTCTCCAGTGATTTTAGGAGCTCTTCAGTAACCGCACTGTTTCAGGGCCAGTTTTTTTGGAGTGCGCAGGAGAACCTTTCAGTTGTACTTTCTCGCAGCATAGTTGGATGATGATGCCTTTTTATTCTGCCAAGAAGCAATTTAAAGAATCTGTGTCCTAGTGTTTGGATTCAGTAATTTCTTGCTTCAAGTTTCTCCTTCCAAGCATTTGTGAGCTTTTTAAAGCTGTCCCAGACCTTGCTAATTAGTATCCACAGTGTGTTTTATGACCTCTGTAGGATTTTTTATCTTTATTTTTCTGAAGAATGTGAAAAGAATGCTCTATTTTAAAATTTCTCCGCATATTATTAATTGAAGTGTTGCAACTTCTTGTGATCTGGCAGAAAGGAAAGGATTTAAAGGACTTCACTTTAAGAGCAACTAGGATTAAGGAGGCATTAGCTGTAATGCTGGAGAGCCACTATTAGAGAGTCAAGCACATCGTAACAAAAAACAGGTCAGCAGGTTCCTAATGGCTGCTAATTGCAAACTCAGTGTATCAAAACTAGAACTGTGCTCTGCATGCAGCATGGACTAGCTTTTGTTTGCTTCTGCAGGAGCATGTTTTAATTTCTATTTGCTAATTGCTTTAATGCCCTTACTAGAGCTGAGTCATACTGAAAAAGTCTGTAAGAGTGCCAGGTTTTTTTGTGAAAAAACTATGAAGCAATTGCTGCCATTCCCGTGTTTCTGTATCATTTAGTGAATGATTGTTTTGCTGATAGGCATGTTTAACAATAAATATGCAAAAATAAGGACCACACGTGCTTCACCAAAATTTCATTTTCAGGAGGAAATAATGTAAAGAATATACTTAAAATACTTGGAGAGTTTGGGCTTTTGGAACAGTTGATTCCTATGCTTTAAAACTGGAGCTATGATCAGCAGTGTCCAAGACAAAAATATTTTTAAACTGAGTGATTTGTCTAACAATACATTTTGAGTATTTATAGCAACAGAATTTAAGTTGAGAAACAGGCAGTGAAAAGAGACAAACTTGACAAATATTCAGCATCCTGAAATGTTAATTTCATCCAGTCTTTCTGCAGAACTTTTTATTTAACACCATTTAATTCTGAATTTTTCAAAATTTGGGCTTAAGGAGGGAGAAAATGTATAGCAGGCACTGAGAATGTTTGAAATCTCCTTTCATCCCTTTTTCTTGTTTGCGTGATAGAAAATTTTGTTCTGAAGTGCCAAATTAATATTCAATATCAGTTTAATATCAGTTTTAAATATTGTTTTGTGAGGGGGACAAATATGCAAAAGATAGTTTACTAAGTAGTGGCAGGGTAGGAAATAAAATCAAATTAAATGTAAATTTTTTGTCCTTCCTGGCTATGATATGTGGATACTTCTTTGGTGTTGTCACTGCCTGCAGGAGTAGTCACTGGATGCTGCAACTCCACTTGAAATATTTAGGAATGTAACTCAGTAGTCACAGGGTAGTTGATTTAATAGTGAAAGGCACTGGTTTTTCTGCAATCTTATAGCTTTTATGTTAAGCAAGTAAAGTTTTTGGTATTTTTGGTTTGTCTTTTTGGTTTTTTTTTTCTTCTCGTGCATAGGGTTTATGGCAGCCTTCTGTATTACATATAGCTAGAATGTGTAAAGAAAGAGGTACATAGTAAAATGTTTTACTTATTTACTTTTTCCAGTGGACCTTGTAAATGTATACTGATGACACAGCTTTTGGGCTTTTATAAAGCCACTTTGTAAAATGATGTTTTAATTTTTGGTACATATTTTGACATTTGGAATTCTTATCTCTACGTTTTGTGAGAGTTCTTGCTTATTGCAACAGTCCTTAATCTAACAAAAATACAAGAATTTAAGCTTCAAAATGAAAAGCAGTAAATTAAACAAGTGTTCCCAACAGTTGCTTCAACTTTGCCTTCAAAGTTTTAGTTGTATGTGGGGGGACACTTGGGAAATTTGAATAAAACTTGAGATATTCTGTGTTTAGTCATAAATTTCAGGTGATACATATATTCTCATATGTACTTGTTTACAAATACCAGTCCTGTATTAACCTGTGGAGAACATATTTGTCATCAATGACAACTGTACTTTGCAAGGTGATTATCTGCAATGAGAGAAATGTAGTGTTTGTTATTATTCTCATAGAAAGATCTTGTTTGTTCAAATCAACAAAGTTAATTTGAAAAATCTACTTAGTCTTGAACTTCTAGTATAGATTTGTAGGGTGAAGAATTTATGCAGAAGTGTAATACCTCAGACATTATCATTCACTCTTTGTCCTGTAAATATTTTTATTGCTATATTTGATCTTGTAACAGCAGTCTCTCTCTTTTTTTTATCTTTACAGCTGTTTTTGAAATAAATATGGTTTAGACTTTCCTATGTTAGCCATGGATGTAGCACTTTCTCCCATGAGAACACAAGAACTGGATCCAATGCCGTCTGATGCATCTCCCATGCTTATAAACATGACTCCTACAATGGAACAAGATGGGGAAGAGGATGCCATAAAGGATCTTGATTCTGGCCAACAGTATGAAAAGCCTCCTCCTCTACACACTGGGGCTGATTGGAAAATTGTTCTCCACTTGCCAGAAATTGAGACCTGGCTTCGGATGACATCTGAAAGAGTCAGGGATCTGACCTACTCTGTCCAGCAGGACTCAGATAGCAAGCATGTGGACGTGCATCTAGTACAGCTGAAGGTAGGATGAATTTTATATTGTAGACTTCTCAGTGAAGGTGATTTGTTCAACTCTGCTATTAATAAACAAAAGGGTTGTCATGACTGCTGAAGCACGTCTAACAGCCTGTGTTAAAAATGAATAAATCCTTTTCAGGGAAATAATAGAAACCATTTAATTATCGGATATTTTTCAACATTATTTGCTCATCACTTAATTCAGTGGTCATAACCATACTCATGAAGAGGTTTACACTCCAAGAGCGGGTGATACAACATTAGCAGTGACCTGATTGGACATCTTACAAGTGCTCAGAAATATTCTCATTGATCTTAATGTCTACTGTACACAAAACTCCCAAATAAAATTCCAGTAAAATTCTTAAAATTCCAATAAGGAGGGTGCTCATTTGAAAACTATACAAGTTTCAGAAGTAGTGGGGTACACAGGTGGTCTAATGTCTGGCCTTTCAGTCATGTAAAGATTCACTGAAGATTGGACTCAGGTGGAATTACATGCAAAATTGTAAATACTTAGAATTTTTTTTCAGATCTGAGACTTGGTAAGAATTATGCAGTGGTAAGATTTGAACAGTTACAAGTAAATCAACATTTTTGCATTCTTTTTCCAGCAAGATAATGCATTACCAAGACTGGAATTTGCCCCCCCAAAATATGTGTTTTGTGTAAGCTATAAGAGCAACAATCTCCTTCCAACCTGACAACTGAACCCAAGTATCTTTAAGCAAGTATCTCTGTCTTGGTCCCAGATTTAATTTTTGTTGCTAAGTCTTTAAAGTTATTGAGGAAATTCAAGGCAAAATTCAAATAAATAGTGTCTGGGACTGTAAGCATATGTTCATTTGCATGGCTTGGTTTGCTGCAGCAGATGAAGCATGCTTTTGAAGGCAGCAAACCGTCTCCAGAAATAGCACAAATGTTATCTCTTCAGGCTGAGGTCTCTTCAGAGTTGCATTCTGAGGGCTCTTCATGCGAACATAGTCTTCCTTCCTACTCAGTGCAATGGTATTTTGTTTGTGTTTATTTTAGGACTGGAGCTGTAAACTGTCTTAAAATACAACTCTGTATACTAGTGATAACCAGAGCAATTGCACCATAGTCAGTCCTAACCAGAGAGCTGATCTTGATTTTTTTATGGTCCCACCGTTTTTTAAAAAATTTGGAGTAGATATTGCCAGCTTTTGATGAGAAAGAGCACTATATCCACAATATGCAGTACATTTTTATCAGATGCTCTGAAAAGGTGTTTCTGCAGGCAGACTTGATAAATCTTGCTGGACTTGGTGCCAGTTCTGATCTGGAATTGCTTTTGGCTGTATTAGCGCAGTGCTGAGCTGAGACTAAAGGTCTGTGGAGCTTGTGGGTGGTGTTCACACACAGTTTTGAGCTGGCTCAGAGCACAGGCAGAACTGATTTGTGCCTGCTTATGAAATGAGAATATTCTGTACATATAACTTACCCTCATATATCCACTAAAACATTTTATTCAGTGAATGAATAACATCCCTCATGCTTTTTCTTTTTTTTAGAGTTTATTTGTGAAGTTGCAAGAGTCAATTGTAGTTTATAAAATACTTTCCTAATGATTTAATCTATATAAGCAAATGCTGTAGCAATTGGGATTGTTTGGGCCTAGGAAGAAATCTGATCAATGCAACTGTAAAAAAGGATGAAGGAATCTAAATTATCTGCAATTCCCTGGCCTCTTACTTTTGGGGGGTCTGTCATTGAGACTAGACACTCAGGAAAGTGTTTTTTTCCTCTGTGTTTATACATGCATGATAATGACTTGTATTTGAAGATATTTTTAAAATTTTTGATGTATTTTTAATTTTTTTCACAAAATACTACAAAAAGAAAAAGCGTTCAAAAAGATCTGAAGTAGGACTAAAAAACCAGCAAGGTTGTAGCAAACACATTAGTAATACAGAACTTCTGTAGCCTGCTTATCTTTAAATCTGTATAGAGACAAAAAGAAATATGATTGTAAAAACAAGTGTTGTGAAATTATTTTATGCAGACATGAGATATATTTTGAACTGTTTATTCATTATATAACTTTAGGAAAATCAACTAAGCAAAAAAAACCCAAACCCAAACAAACCACCCCCTCTCATATAAGTATTACTTGTTTATTGCTTCTGTGATCTGATAATTTTCCTGGAGGGGCTACTTCCAAGTGATCTGTGTCCTTCTGGAACTGCTGTGCCCAGGCTTGACACTGGGCTCAATGTGAAGTATCACCATTGCTGAGTAGACTGGAAAAAGTGTTTCATGTGTCTTTCAAACAATACATACCAGTTTAGTATTTTCTTTTTACCACAAGAGCAGGAGATGGTTGATTCATGCTCAGCTTGTAATTCACTGTAATTCCCACACTCCTTTCCTGCAATATGTTTTTTTCCACCTCTCTCTTATCCATTTTATCTGTGAAATTTTACACGTAGAATTTTACTTTTGTCCATTATTAAACTTTTTCTTTCTTTTATCCCATTTTTCAAGTATCTCCTCCAAATATACACATTGTTTTCATGTGCAAATTTAAGAAGCCTTCTCTCTACTACTTTCTCAATCAAAATGAGAAAAATGAATGATACAGTCTCAGGATGAAGACCTATAACATAGCAGTTTCTGAATATAATTTTCAAAATGCAAACATAGCAGTAAGGCAACAATTTTTCATTTTCTCATAGTTTGTTTTCCTGAGCCAGGAGAGGTCTGATTCCATTTTCACACAGCTTTCTATTTGTTTTGGATATTTAAAGTTGATTTCCTTCCTCTGGCTGTCACTTGGCTTGTGGTGATAAGACTGGCTTGAGGATCCAGGCCATAGCAGACTTTTTATATTATTCCTTGGAAAAATTGCTTAGCACACTGATCATCTCTTTCTCTTGTGAAAATTTTTTCTGTATCCCTGTTGCAGATCTGTCTGTGCTTCTGCTCTTCCTGTAATCAAGAGCATTGTTTCTTTTTTGTGGCTTGTTCCCTGGGGATTTTGGTGTTTTCTGTCAGTCTCTTTTCATGCTACATGACTTAGGTCTTTACTAATGACCACTGATCCTTTGAAAATACTTGTTTCTCTCACTTTTGCAATGCCCTTTCTCAGAACTAGCCCCACAGCATGAGTGGGAGGCTTCTTTTATGTTGTCTCTTGGGAAATTTCCTGGAAAGCTCAGATTCACGAGTGCTTCAGGGGGATGGTTGCATGAATCATAACTTTCTGGATTCCAGAATGCCCTATATTAGTCATTTATCTGGCATCACTCTTAACTCAAGCTGTGCTAAAATACTTTTAGATCTCTCTAACACATTCAGTGTAGCTTTTGCCAATTGCAAATATTGTAAAGGAGATTAAAAAAAAGACATGTTTTTACTACAAGCCAGTAAAGAAGTGCTCTCTTTCTCCTTGTAGTATTTTAACCTGCTGAGATGCTTTCATGATCCATTTAGCTTTTTTTAATTTCAAATAAAATATTATTTTGCTTTTACAGCAAAATCTTTCTTGGAATCCTTCTGAGGTATAACTTGGATTCAACTCCTGTTCTTCTGCTTTACTTTATATCCCTTAAGTCTCTCACGGAAGGGTCTAGTGTTTCAAATCATTCTTTACTGCTTTCTATCTTTTGAAAAAAATGTCATTTTGGATGATCTAGTATAATATTTTGTATCTGTCTGTTAACTTCTAACTTATTTTGAAGTAGAGCACTCCACCACTGCTTTGTGACTTAAATATCTGAACCATATGTTGTATATTGACGTAGAAACAAACACGTTTTATGCTATGATAGTGTCTTTAGATCTTTGCAGACCACTGATGTTTTCTCGTGTTCCAGGTAGAGAGACTGCAGTCATCTTTTTCCAGGATACCTGGGTCAGGCTTAAACATTGCTTAACTGGATCTTTTATCTTTCCTTCTGACTCATACCACAAGATTTTCATGAACTTTGGATATAGATCAAATATCATGTAACCATTATCCTTTCACTATCTCTGTTTCCACTTTTTTGAGGGACAAAGAATTTTTAGTTGTTCTCATTAAACTTAAATCCTGGATAAGAAGTGTGTGAGAAATTATCAAAACAAGATATTAAAGGGTATTACTTTCTAACATGTCTACATTTAGATACAGCTTGTTCCTTTTTCTTTCCATTATGAGCATTTTGAAAAAAATGTAAAACCAGGGTACGGTAGATATCTTTCTCATGCCCGTCTCTTAGGCCTCAGTAGGCTTTTATTGAATAAACACTTCCTCTGTCAAATGTCTTTTTGTAACATTAGAAGCAGGTTTATTCTTTCTTCTCACAAATTTCTCTGACAAATAGACGAGTGTCTAAGAAGCAGACATTTGACTATAAACTCTGACCTATAGCTAAAAGGAGACAAAGACATACTATTGTATTTAGGTCTGAGAATCATCAAGTTGTTGAACAAAAACTGGTGGAACTGTTGTTATGTGCAGTGAGTTTCAGGTCTAGCAAATAGTTTGAGAGCCAGTAATATGGTAATTATTTATTCTTGGCACTATTAACAATCCTATACTAAGAAATTAAGTTGCACAGAAATAAAATTAGTTTAAAAATAATTGAAATGCAATTCAGATTAAAAAAAATTATTTGAAGGTAAAATATGATATTTCCATTCTAAAATATGGTTTTCAGATTTTGAGAACTAGGTTTTCTATAGCTAGCAGGACAGAATGTGCACACCAAAAACTGGTGTGAAGCTGTGAAAGTGAACCACAACAATAGGGAAAATGTAACTTCTTTCATATTGAACTGGTTAACATCTCCCAAATGTGTAGGACTGTGCATCTCAAAGGACTCTCTTAAACTAATTACATTTGATAGATTTCAGTCTCCTTAGTCTTGTTAAAGCTGTAAAATTCTCTGAGAAAATTATTCTGAAAAGTTTAAAGTTTGAAAGAGCTTGAATATTTCAGTTGAATATTGAGAGGGAGGGGAAATATTATTTCAACAATCATAAGTAAACCCAAATTTACTTAGAAAACTTTTTAAAGAGAATTTTCTTGAAATAGCTGATGTTTTAATGTCCACTGCAGATTTGAAACAACTAAAAATTTATTCAGAATCTTCAAATGCTTTATTAGCTCCAAATATATAGATTAAAAAAAGTTAATGCAGCTGTATTGCAGAATCACACTCTGAGTATCAGGATTTCTTTACTGCAAATTTGGTAAGAAAACTTCAGATCTTGGTTATCTATGTAACATATTGGATATTTCTGTAATAATTTATCTGCTGTTATCCTTTTTTAATTTTTTTTTCCGAAATCCAAACCAAAAGCTCATTTGATGACAAGTTATGTATTTGTGAAGCACTTAAACACTAAACAAATAGTAATTTCTTTATAAACATATAATTTATTACATTGCTTTTTGTGCATAGCGATTCCAAAGATTTGACAGTCTTTATAAATTACAATCTTTTTTAACCAGAAGACTTAGTACAAATACAACTTGACTGACTGCAAACCAAAACTAAGTTTGCTTATGGAAGTATGGTGAAAGACTAGATAATAAACACATTTATTGATATGGAAAGTTGCTTGCTATGTCTATATTTTGGCAGAACATACCTGCTATATGTGTTAGTTCTCAGCTTTGTAAACACAAGATTTCATACACAATTTAAAGGATGCAATTGGTTGTATTTTTATTTAGTTTGCCTCTGAAAATGTTGGTGGAATCACAGCATTCAGTAGAGCAGCTGAGTGTAAATGCTGTTAAAAACAGATTAACTATTCTGAAGTTGGGATTTGCAGAGCCTATCCTTTACTTGCAGTCAAGGCTTGAACATGAAACAGGTGGGTTTGTTAGCTTTTCTAATTTTCTGAGTAGTTTAGTATGCCTACCTTCTTTAAATTTTTCACTTTTCCTCTGTGACCTGAGCATATTCCTTGATTTGGAAAACAGTCAGAATGGAAAATATGGAATAGCAGAAATAAATCTGTGTTTTTCAAATTCTATCTGGTCAAACAATCCCATTGTTTAGAAACCTTCCAACTTGTATGACAATTCTACAGTCTTGCTTAGATTGAAGTTTTTATGGACAAAGATGTGACTTGTTTACCACATCTTAATGTGCTTTACTACAATGACACCACAACTGTAAAAGTTTTGTAGATGTTGGGCTAAATTCTTTTCTACCTGACAGCAACAAACCCACTTTTTTCACGTCCCTTAAAAATTGTCCTAATCCCTTGCTATATGTTATCAAACATAAACAGAGGCTAATGCTCTCTTCTATATAGAGTGCAATCCTGCAGGCATTGGTTGTGCTGTTCACTTGCCTACAAGGTCAGAGTCTTCAAGAATGAAAGTGATGATCAAGTCAGTGTCAATTTTCTAGGTACTAAGTAGGCTTAGAAATTAGGTGCTAAATTACCTGTCAAGATTTATGGTAGTCTGAGCTCAGAAATGTGAAATTTTAGGCACTTGAATACTTTCACTGAAATGAGCAACAGAGGTTTACCTGTGACATTTAAATATCTCCAAGCTAAATGGCAACTGATCAAGATGATACAGGACTGTGCTGTTGCCTACCTAATATGTATTCTGCTCTGGTCATTGAAGTCTGTTAAGAACACATTCCTGAAGGCCCAATTTTAAGTTCCTAATGTAAAAAAGAATCCTGTCCTGTTTGCTTATAACATTTCTCAAAAAACACATGAATGCATTGGTTGACTGCTAGTTATATATTATTGTTAGTGCTGAAACTATTTTTAATGTTGCAAATATTTTACACTAAACATGTATTTGTTGAGCCTTTCTAGGCTCTTACATATTTTTAACTTCAAGTACCTAAGTATTGCTAGTGACTGTATTGGTTTATAAAAATTCAGATAACCTGTTTTTCAACAGTAACCTTAGAAAAAACATTAAACCCTGACATTTTTAATCTAATTTTAAATTATGATCTAGTGTAGTTGTAGGTAATACTGTAACTTTAAAATTAAATTTTATACCTTTAGTGTTTAGCTAATCTGTGTTGATAATTAAAACTTTTTAAAAAGAAAATAATAGCAGGTTAATACGATGATTCTTAAAAATTAGTTGGGTTTAAACTTTGCCATTCAGACTAATAGAAAAAAATTTCCATGTCTCATGTTGGTTATTATTCAGTCTGTGCAGATGCAATGGAGTTAGATTGATTTTCTTTCTTCTGTTAGAATTAGGTAAGCAAGTCTATTTATATAGCCCATATTTATGCAAACTTTCCATTAATTGTCTGCTTGGGTGCCATAAGAGACAGTATGAAAAGAGAAAGAGCATACAAATTTTACTGTAAATTCAATTGCCTTCTAAAGAAAGCTGGTCATTATTTGAGGGATCAAATTAAGATAGAAGATAAATAAATTTCTATCTGTTTCTGAGTAGAGAAGTGAGAACTACTTGGTTAGTCTGCTGTTATCTATGTATCAAGGGAATGAAAGTAGCTAAAAGCTGAAGACTTAACTGGTAACCCCAGTGATAACAGAGGATCTGGCTTGCATAATAAATCAGGATAAATGAATAGATAATAAATGTTGCAGACAGTGTGCTGGACCCTTTTAAGCTTGGACATCCTTTCTAGAAGTGCCAGGAAAGAATACCAATAAAAATTGGTGGAATTACTGCTCTTGTGACAAAGGGACTTGA
Source organism: Neopelma chrysocephalum (assembly GCF_003984885.1). Taxonomy (NCBI): domain Eukaryota; kingdom Metazoa; phylum Chordata; class Aves; order Passeriformes; family Pipridae; genus Neopelma; species Neopelma chrysocephalum. The sequence continues at coordinate 30,091,525 of NW_020897693.1, forward strand.
ATATTCACTGGAGTGGTAGAAGACAGCAGCACTGGGTAATATTCCTTCTGGGCTTGGGCAAAACAGATTGAAAAAAAAAAGAAAAATAAGGAAAAAAAAAGGCATATTTTACCTGATAAACTCATTTGGGGTCCATATACACGCCTTTGGAAAGAAATTTTGAACAATGTACCTAAGCCCTCTTCTTAATGCAGGGGTACAATCTGAACAGCTCCTTACATCAGGTTGAGTTTCTTCAAAGCAAACTAGTAAGGACATACTGAGCAAAAATTCTGCAACCTGTAACATTTCCTCCAAAGGAATGCCCTTCTTCCGAAGGTAGAGATGCAGTCATTAGTTCTGAGCAATGTATTGGGATATAGAAGGGTGGTGTAATTCAGGGAGGCTGTACATATAAGAGCAGAGTAGCATCTGTAATTCTATGGAGGTCTTAAGGTTGTCCTAAAATAGACATTTGGATTGTTCAGCACTCAGGAGACTCAGGAGAAGAAAGGTGAACATTTGCCTGTGAAAAGGAAATTGGAGCTTCAAGATGAGAAAAAAAGTGGGTCTTTTATCATTCCTAGTTTCTTCTAGTTGTAAAAATAAAAACTCTGGAAAATCTCACTCTCATTTGGATACCTACACTTTTGAAATATATACTTATTCCAGAATTTCTGTTTTAGACCTCAGCAATACAGGAATGCATGTAAGTGCACTTTGACCAAATATAATCATTTCTTCCCCTTCTCACTCCATATTGCTCCTACATTAAAATATGTTAATACAGACTTTAGAGAATGAGCTAATGTACTCTACTAGTGGTCTCTGGAGAAATATTAAAGTAACTATCAGATTACAGTGCAGATGTTACCTATTACAGTCTCTTCTAGCCTATATCCTAATCTGACTGAGACACAAATGTTTACTGGATATAATAATGTAGTGATATAAATACTTCTCATTATGATGAAAAAAATGTTGTATGTTAAGTCATCCTGCAAATTATTTAATGAAAACATTTGCTGAGAGACTGTATTTTGTTGTTTAGTATACATATATGCGATGATAATAACATATGCTGATGTCCAGATTTTCTGGAAAACCCTAAATTAATACTATTTCAATGGTATAAGTAAGATTTAATGTTGTCAACTTTTAAAATTAGAGATTGTTGATATTATATCATTATTTTTATTCAAAAATAAGGATGCCAATGGGACTTTTTATTATAGTAGCTGTGACTTCATTGAATTAATTTTTTTATATATATATCTATCTGTGTAAATATATATCTGTGTGTAAACAAACAAATACACACAAAAGCAGTGCCACATAAGTCCTTCTGGTGACTTTTTTTCTTGAGGATTTGTTTGAGTCTATTTGTTTAGAAGGTAGGATATTGTTATGTTTTATAGCAGTCATCTAGTTCTGATCTGCATTGTGAACTATTATGTTTATAGATGTTTTCTTGCTTTGCATATTTCAGTAGCCTTTGTAGACATATTTCCAGTCATTATACTGGCTGGGTTTGTTACTTTTCAATTTATAATTACTTGTCACTTATAGGTATTCAAAAACTGTAGTATGCATAAATGAGCAGTAACAGAGCAGGCACAGAAAATTGCACAAAATGTAAGGAACTTTTAGTTTGCTACATTATGTTTAAAATTCCCTTATAGTCTTTTATTATGGAAGAGTTGACAGAAGAAATTTCAAGTTATAGGATGGTTGCTGTCTGAATGCCAAAACCACAACATAAATATTTAAATAACATAACAAACTTGCATTTCAGTAAGAACAGGTTCCACAAGTTTGTGATTTTTAAACGTCCTTGGATATTTACCTCTTGAATTGTATCAATTGTTCCATAAAATCCCTTTCTCTGTAGTTCACCATTAAAAAGCCTGCTATGAATTGATGTGATTCCTTCATACATCAGCAAAGCAAAAGGGTGCTGTGCATTTTCCTGTGGAGAAGGCAACATGTCTGGGTAGCTGAGTTTATACTTTTAATTGAATTGTTGCTCTGTGCATTGCAGCCATCCTGTGACTGAGGTGTATGAGATGCCTTCTGGAGGATTGAGATGAAGTTCACGTGGCCTTGCCTGAGCTTGTTCTGTCTTCTTAGGACAGCCTGGGAGCCATACTTGACCCTGACCTTTTCTTAAGGATTTCTCTGAAGCTTGCCCTCATTGTTTGAATCTAACAAATACAGCTGGATGGCAGGAGCACTGGGTTCAGGCTAGTGTCTGACTGACATTGTAGTTGTAGTGATGTCATCTTCAGAAAAGGTTATAAAATACACACGAGATTCTTTTTTTCATGGGTTGTCTTATGCTTTTTTGAGTCGTGTGTAAAGAGGCATTAGAGGCATTAGCAGAATTATGCACATATATCCAAAAAATTTGACTTGAAGATTTTAATGTGTTCCATGTCTCTAGTGAAATTGTGCAGAATTAGAGACAGATGAATAAATTTTCTCTTTGAAGCTGAACCATTTACAGTGGTTCGTTTACAGGACTGTGCAGAAACAGGGAGGAAAAGGAGAACTAATACGTGCCAGTTTGATCTGTTAAAGCTTTATGAATGCTCTCTCCTATTTCTCCCTGTAAACAATTCTCTGGAGAAAGACAGTACTTTTTGTGTAGTCAGTTATGATTCTATGCTTTGCATTTCAAAAGATGGAGCACTTCTTTTTTTGGAAATGTTTCCATTTCTCTTTGGAAAACACATGTAATTTAAAAGGCATAAAGCAGCTCTACATTACAGCACTACTAGTACGGTAATTGTAGCACTCCAAAATTCTGACAGACCATTGTTAAGTTTTCACAAAATATAAATCCCACTGAATGTAGTAGCACATTGCAATTTCCCTTTCCCATTGAGCAGTGTACTTACTTTTCATAATCTGTATTAGCTGAGGAAATGCATCTCATAAATATCTGAACTATATTGTTTTTACTCTCCTCGGTGAGCCCTGGAGCCGTAACTGCTCTTAGCTGTGGTCCCGTACTTCAAAAGGGATTGGAAGCAAGTTTCAATATAGTCTTATCTTTTAGTGTGGCCATTTATCTCTTTGTGTTGAGATGAATACATTTGCTTCTGATAATTAAAAATGCAGATGTCCCACAGGTGAGAAAGCAAGTAGCGTTTCTGCAGAATAGGTTCTGTAGATTTAATCATAGTTTATCTGCTAATGTATAGGGAATAGGTGATTTTATATGTGCACTTCCAGTGTGATTATGATCAGACATTATGAAATACATTATTTTTAATAACTGACATACATATATAGGCATATATTTGCATAAATATATTTGTATGTGTATGCACCATGTTTGTAGTACCATAAAAGAAATACAGTGGCACTACTACATCAACATTTGCATATGTACTTATTCCTCATGCATTTCTGTTTTTTTTCTCAAAGATTCTTCTGAATTACCTGCCCTAAAATATTAGAGCAACTATACTACAATTCACTGTAGTGCACCATTAATGTGAGTGTGTGTGAGTGTTTGCAGTTCACCTCATGCTTCATAGTTATTGAGGGGCTACTCTGTGTCTTTGAGTCTACTTAGTACTCTGACAGAATAAAAATTTCTGACATGACAGAGTACTGTTAATATCTTTAGGAATAAGAAATTATAGTCAGGGAACAATGTTACATTTTAAATGGTGCAAACTATCTGTACTCTTGGATACAGTAAAGTATCCAAATGACCCCACAGAATTAAGAAATAGAATTGAAATTTGAAGTGCTCTGTGGGATGAGCATAGTGGTTTATACACCAGACAGTCAGCTTGTATGAAAGGTATGGCTGATATCTGTTTCTGCATCCCAGTGGTCTTCAGCTGCTAGCAGACAAAATCATTAACTGAGGCTGCAAAATCATTAGCCAACTATGCTCTAAAATCATAGAGCTGAGATACTAAACTGAATATTTGTACTTGCTCTTCCACAGTTATTTTAATTCTATATTACTGAGAAGCAAACAGGGCTAGAAACCTTTAAATTAAATCCAGGATTTTGAGGCAGTAAATGAATCTCACAATCTGGACAGTTAAGAATATTATCAAGTATTGTGAGTCATATGATAAAATAGAGGGAAGACAGATATTTCCAAGTACAGTAGGATTTGTACAGACATGGTACCACTTAAGCTATTCTGTTTTCTTTGCTAAGGTCATCTGGACTTCTTTCATACAGTATTAATAGGGGTTTCCTGAAAGTTTGGATGCCTGGTTTAACTGTGAAAACAAGACAGTTTGCTACACAGTTATTTGTCCCTTATCAGGTACAGGATCCCTTCTATACCTATTTTTCATGTGGGGCTAGGATCTTAACTTGAAATAGATAATTTTGATTTATTGGGTTAAAATAGCAAATTTTACACGGTGCGTTACCTGTAAATGTGTGTGACTTCTTATGAATTCTCACAAATATAACTGTCTCTTCAAAGAGTACTTTAAGTATCCACAAAATACTGACAATGCTGTATTTCTTTCAAAGTTCAGGTAGAATAAGGAATACTGAAAACATGCTTTTTACCATATTACAATGTAAATTATATGCTTTTGATTTTCAGCTAAGATCTACAAGAATAACTTCCCTATAAATCTGTTCAAGATTCTTTTTTGATCCTAATTATGAATTATAGTCTCTCTCAATGTCTACCCCTGTTTTATCATCCGTCTTTTTTTTTTTTAATTAAAGCTAATGAGCAACTGAATCATCAAACCAAACATTTGAGTGGCAAAGACTTCATGGTAATCTCCACTGCAATTTAAACTCCCATGCTCAGTTTTGTAGTTACAGTATTTGGGAATGATTTTTGAATTGTGACTAGTTCTTAAATACTAGATGGACTGTTTGCTACTGTGTTATCTTATATAGGAGACAGCAAGTCAGAATGACAGGGCCACACCTGTAAGTTATCATAGAGGTTGCTTGAAAAATTACCAAGATACCCATGTTATATGGGTATCTTACAAACTGCTGAAAAAGACATTTTCCTCTATTGGAAAGAATACACGTGTATGCGTGTCAGCTCAGGAGTTTTATTTGTTAGGTTGCAAATCAGCTTCTAGCTTTTGGTTGCTAGCTTTATTTTCTAGCCTCTCTCCTCTCTCTTATTTTCCTTTCAGCTATTTTCTGGTTCTCTCTCTCACAATTTTTGTCTTTCAAAACTGCCATCTGATTCCTGTCCTTTTTAATTTTCTTCTTCCTTTCTTTTCACTGAAGCACATTGCCTAGTCATCTGCTACCATACTGAATTGCTACTTTAAAAAGCTGTGCTTGCTTTCTTAACCTGGACCAACGCCATGTTCTGTGGAGAGAGCAGAAGCCTGCCAGAGCGCATTTTTAAGAATACTTACTGCATTAAAGCATATTGATATTGATCACCATAACTGGTCTACTCTGGCCTCTAACCGGGAGGCCTGGAGACAGTCCATTTATAACGCTGCTGATGCTTTTGAGAAAGCACGCAGGATCACTCTTGAGGAGAAAAGACAACGCAGAAAGAATCGAGCCTTGCAGAATATACCATCCAAGGAGTCTTTCTGCTGTGTCTTTTGCAACCGGACTTGCCTTTCTTGTATTGGCCTTTTTAGCCACCAACGCGCTTGCAAGAAACGTGGGTAGAGCCCTTCCCAAATCTTTGTTTGCGAAGCCCAGCCATGAATACTGCATTAAAAATGCAGGAGTGAAGTAGAAGACGGTGCTGCTCTCTCCACATGGGCCTTACTTCATTCTAGTGCGTTTTTTCTGAAGTCTGGCTTTGTGTAATTTCTATGACTACAGAAGAGTAAAGAGAAGATTGAGTTTAAAATCTTTAATACCTTTTCTAGTATGCTCAAATCAATGAATGGGCAGACTTGCTTCTGCTTCGAAGAGTTTTGCGTATGGTTGTGGTATGTTCCTGCAGCAAATGAGCTACTCAGCAGCCTACATTACAAGAATCTGATCTTGCTGATTTTATTGGGGGTTTTATTCTTAGTTTTGTTCGTTCCCTTACCAAAGATGAAGATTCAGTTGTTATAATTGAACGAATAATGATTTTGTTGCCTTGATGTTTGAATAATTTGACCTTGAATAAGAAATACAGCTGTTAGCATTTATAGACAGGAGGTGATTTTAATTTTGATAGTGAAATATTGCAACTGAGAAGGAACTATAAATTAGACATCTACAATAATTTACAAGAATCCTCCATTAAATCGCAATTATTAAATGTTTCATGGCTCCTTTGAAGACCTCACTTCATCCAGCTGTTTCAGGCAAGTAGACTTTTCTCTCTTGCAGAACTGGTTGCAATTGGGAAATTACCCAGTGCATGGAAGTCTGGAAGTCTACTTACCAGGGCAAAAAACCCCCAAAAGCCCCAACCAACCAAATGACAAAAAAAGAAAACCACCACCCCCCCAAACTGCCAAAGTCAAAACCTCTGTATTTGGTAATATAAAGAAAGCCAGAGAACTAATGTACATTTAGGATATAGTTTGCAAATGTGGACAATGGCAACTTTATGCCCCTGGGAAGCCCTTGAACTGTATGGAACCACTGAAACATGGAGTTTAATAGCACATTTGAGTTTCTTTTTAACGTGTAAATAACATATTTATAATGTTGTACCTTTTTAACTTATTTTTATATTTAGTGCGTTGTATTTCTATTAGAGAAATTACTTTCAAAAAGTACAAGTTTGGATCATACTATTGGAGGAAAATCTTTGTTATTTATCTTCTTGGTTCACTGTATAACAAGATAAAAGAGGTACATGAGAACCTTCAAAAATTTGGCTTTGTTTGTAATTAACTGCATTTATTATGTGTATAAATTTTCTTTTTGTTCCTTATTTCTATTCTTACAGCATTTGTGAGAAAACCACAGAAATTACAGTGTCCTAGAAATCTAGAATTTATGTTAAAACAAAAGGAAAAATACCCGACAAAAAACCGTGAAAATTCAGAGTCTCTTGGGCAATAGTCTTCAGTAAGAAGGATTAGAAACTTCAGTGTTAAGAAGAGCAATGAGACATTTCAGATCCAGCGCAGCTCAGAGCCAGCAGGTTCGGTTGCGGCTGTGCTGCAGCACCACCTAGTGCTCCAGAGATGGAGGAGCTGCCCACATGCCGCCCTTGCTGCCGCCCTTGATGCTGGAGGGGAAGGGGGTGAAATAGTCTATTGTCACATGCACAGAACTATAGAGCATCAATAGTAATAGTAATTTGCAAGGTTTTTTTTAATATTTATCTGAAAAAAAATCGCTACTAATGTGTCAAATTTAACGTAAAAAGATTTACAAAATAAAAAGCTTGATCTTGTAATAGTGAGGCTGATATAGAGCCCTCAGAGAAATGTGTCTGCATTTATGAACATACTTATATTTATAAATATTTATACTCTTGCTCCCTTGAAGCACTCATTTTCTACAGTGCTCTCTATGAGAAAAATGTGAGTTTGACACTACTTCTAACAAGAGGCAGTATTTAACTTAAAGGTGTTCTTGAATATGGCGATATCTATAACCTCTCTTTGGATTCAAAAACAAAATTTCTATTTGGATACAAAATTAAAGCTGCTTCAGGTTTGTGTGGGTTACTGGATAAATTAATATTTTAGTTGGTTTTGAATATGGTTTAACTGGCACACAATGCCAGTTAGTGTGAATGCACCCACTATATACTTGACATAATGCAGACCATACAGACACAATATGGCTTGTACTGATGTCCAAAATAAACTGGTAGCAAAATCAGCAGTAAGAGCAAGTTTTTGCAGTTCAAGAAATCTGTGAGACTACTGCTGTTATTACCCCCTCTCGGGTAGTTCCTAAGGCAAACTCTCTCTTTGTAATAGCATGGTTCTTTACTGTTTTGCTTACACTTCACGATTTATTTAAATCACAACGAGCTCTTATATTTTGCAATAAGTGGAAATGTAATGTATCCAGCATGTTAAATTTTATCATGAGAAATGCCCTTATGCATTAAGTAGACTAATGGATCTTGTTTAACTTACTTTGATAAGTTTATGACCATCTAAACATCTAAATAGGAACATGATAAACCCCTTTTATACAAATGAACCAACCTCATCCTTCACCGGAAAAAAACAAAAAATAAAACAAAGTAAAGCCATTGAAAAAGATGTAAGATAGGCTGAATTTGAAGCAGCTGATTATGAGAGCAAGTATCTTCAAAAGTATCTGCGCTTTAGCTTAAAAATCTCTGTGTGTGCTTTCCCTTCTTTTCTTTCCTTCTAGGAAGTTCTATAAGAATTATTCACACATAGTGCATACAGCTGTGCACATCAAATGCTAATAAGAAGCAATGCGAAATATGCAATAAAATACTGTACTGATTTTGTGTGTGGGATGAATAAGGGACTTGCAATCCATTGAAGCAGTGATAAGACCAAGATTTTTGTAAGGTTTGCTTTCTTTCTGTTGCTTTGGAACAGTATGTGCATTCATTTAACGATGGAATAAAACTTTTAGGTCTTTTGCACAGTTTCGTTTCACTGCAACTCAGATGGACTGAAAAAACAGCTGAATAGCTATATATGGAAAACTTATAGGTCATGAATATTGAATGTAACAGCTGCTTTCATTTTTAAAAAAATTGAATTATGTAATCCCATTGCCTAGAAATGTCTAGAACGTGACAATCAGTCACTTGGAATAGGAGAAGGAAAAGTGGTTTTAACCAGCCTTTCATTTCCTAGGAAAGACCATATTTAGAGTTTTTAATGATTAAATCCTTCAGAGCAAAAGCTAAAACTGTCATATTTATTCCCTATGAAATTCTGGAAATATAATTTAGAAAAAGTTTTCCTCTGCAGTAACCTTACTCAGATTTTGGTTTTTCAGGGGGATAATGAAATGTTATAATAGAGAAGTCTTACTCCACTTAGAGTCTTAGAATTACAATATATATCTCTAAATATGTCAACTCATACTTTGCAATGATAATGCATTGAGGGTTTTTTTAATAGAATACTAAGTTTGAACAGTGTGAGTGAAATCTGCAGGTTCATCGGTTTTCAGTGCAGTTGTTTGCTAGAATCACTAGGGAGCCAACATGTGTGCACTCCAAGCAGCTCTGTTTAATTCCTTATTTTCTGAAAGAAAGACTTTGACAATGCAGAAAGGAACAGACTAAACCTTCAATCTCTGCTGTGTGCAAATGGAAGATAGGTTGTGACAAAGGGGTACATAACAAGAGTGTAAAAAGTGATTCTCAATGATACTCAGTTTGAATGACAGGAAAGAAAATGCCGAAGGCAGTATTTACTGATGTTTCCTTCATGAAAAAGGAGAGGTTAATGCCTACTACTTCTCTTTGCTTCACATAAGTGCATTTCTTCATGTAGTTTTTCTGAAGATACTAAATAAATGCAAATACAGGCAGTTAGACCAACACCTGGGACTGTTTTTAAACTTTATTTTTTAATTAAATTATAGAGATATACAGACTGCAAAAACTGATGTGTTAAAATTCATTTGCTTTGCTGTCAATCTATTTGTTGTTTCTAACTGAAATGTTTTCCTTTTTTGTTTATAATGACTTGGTGGAGTGCTTAGGGAAAATTTTACGGGAAATAATGAAACTATCAGTGAATTCAACCTTCATTAAGTTTGAACATTACCACTCCTGTATTTACTCTTGATTATATCACCTGCAAGAGAACAAAACCATCCTATTCTGAAATTTTCAAATCCACAAATTGCATTTTATCTTAGAAATTTCAGAAAAACAATATCTCATATATCCAGTACTTGTCTTGATACCCACCTTGAATTATTGTGTCTGAGTTCTTGATGTACTCCACGCATAGCTCCGCATCTGTGAATTAGTAAATACCAAGTAAAAAAGAGATCTTAATTTTGGTCCCTTGCATCGCACTTGAGAATCACAAAAACATAATGGGCTGTAAACCACTTTTTTTTTAAATCATGCATGTTTGATTCAGTTATACAAACTGGATATCATGGAAAGAAAGCCTATTCTGATTTTGAGAAGATTTTCCATCAAAATTTCTTTGTAAAATTTTGATTTTAACTAATAAATATTTTTTCCAGTGAAGATTTCTTTAACTGGAAAGCTTGAAACTAGCTCAAGTCATCTTACCCAGGGCTGTTTGCCATACTCATAAAAGACCAGGTTGTTTGCAAATAAGGGCTGAATTTTTAGTCAGTAATATAAAAAATGTTGAGTTTGTAATACAAATTACACAGGCTATCTGGTTGGTAAAGATTAGCTCAAGGGAAAAGGCATAGGAATTAAACCTCAAATGAAAGTATGTAATTGAAAAAAGTTACAGTGATGTTACAAGTTTGAAATTAGAAGTCTTTCATGTCTTATTCATTTTTTCCCTAAAAAACCCTGCCAACTCCCTCATTATTAACAAATAAATAGTAATAAAACCCCCACTCAGTAATTCTATTTAGACCGTATAAGTCAACATGAGTGATAAAATTGATCACGGGTGTCACTTCATTGAAAATTTGCATTTTACCTAAGCCTTCCAGAAATATTTGTGTTTCAGGGAAAACATATGACTCATTCATTAATTCTAGCCTGAGCTGTTTTCCTTATGGGTTTCTGTCTTTCACATCTCCAGAATAATTTGCTGAAAATGTGCCCCATTGTACAGAGCTAGCAATAAAGATCTTTCAAAACACTTATGATGAAACCTTCCAGCTCTGCTGAATTGTCCTCCTGCTGTGCAGTGTTTGATTATTAAAGTCAGCTCATGTATATTATTCTGCTTATATTTCTTTCACCGCAGTTTTATTTAAGATCTTTATAGTTTTCCTAAGTAAGATGGTAGTCTATTTCCAACTCATCAGTAGACTACATGCCTTTCTCATCCAACTTGACTCATCTACAGCTCCTTCCTGGAACAGGGAGTGAAATCAGCAAGTAAAGCACTAGCTAGTAATGCAAACAACATTCTGAGATGTGTTTCTTGGAGTTACCTGATATTCAACAGGAAATGGATTTCCTGCTATTAGGCAGGTATGAATCAAGTTTCAAAGAGAGAACTGAGCCACTGATCCTTAGTTATTCTTTCTCAGCATTTTACAAGTTAAGCCCCAAAACAGAGGAGAGCCTCATAAAATCATAGTGTCTCAATGTATCATGCCCATGTTTCATATAAATAAACTTTTAATTAAACTTAGAAAATCTATTTCATTTTGCAAAAAGGATATAAATCTACTGTAGCCTATGTAGCTACCTGTTTAAGCACTAGCAGTTGATGAAAACTGGTATTTTTCCTAGGAAAGATATAATATTTCTAGAAACCGAATTATTTGAAACTGGAACTGAAAAAATTTGTAACTGAAATAATTTGAAATAATTTTGAGCAACAATTGTTTACAAAATTTATCCAGAGGGCTTCGTATAACACTGTTTGAGATGACTTCAGTAAAATCAAGTAATGCAGTGAATATAATATTTGAGCACAGAGCAAGCAACCATGGCCAAACCTGGAAATGTTGCTACGGTCAAATTTTTCTCCCCTCTACTCTGAACTCAGTAGTCCTAATCTGCTTTTTTACTAAGCACTGAAACAAAACATTTGCCTTACTGGTGTTTTTCCTGCCATTTTTCAATCACATACTGTTATCCATTTTGAGATTTCTGCTTGCTCCTACAGAGATCAACCTATTTATACAGGTTCAGGAAGGGATCTAAAATGGAAAAGGTATTTATTTAAATGCAGATTTTGTGATTCCCAGATTTTAAAAAAAAGAGAATGTCTGAGCAAGAAAAAATCTGTTTCCTTAAAGTCCTTAGAGTTTTTGATGGCTGAGGCTATGCTACATTAGCAAGTCAATGCTTTCATGATGTCTTCAAATAGTTAGGTCATGGTATTTCATAAGAAATATTCTGTTATAAAAATATTCTTCTGAAAGAAGTAGTTGTGTATCCATGATAGTGGTGTTTCTGAACTTATGTCCAGAATTCAGCTGTGTGTATGTGTTCAGGTACTGTACTATTAGTGGTGATTACAGTATCCTTCTGAGTGTTGACAATCCTAAAAGTATATGAATGGCCAGTTCACTCAAAAACTCCAGCTCTTGATCTTATGATGTAATTGAAGACTTTTCCTGCTGCCTATATTGTAATTTAATTTTTGCTATTTAGGATACCTGTAACACTCAGCTTGTTGCTAATTGTTTTGAATGCTATCTGAATTTGTATGTAACTCAGGAAAATTTAATATTTTAAAATGAGGGCAACAGGAGTTTATGTTGTTTTTACTATTGTTTTCTCAATACTCTTAATTCTCAAAAGCACATTTTGCCTCCAGTGAATTTTGCTACGATATCAATGGAGCAGTTTCATTGTGATTTGTGATGTGTAGAAATTACTAAATAATTTGCAAAGGCAACAACTTTTCTTGGGTTTTGTTTTTTTTTGGTTGGTTTTGTGGTTTGTTTTTTTTCCCCCTTCATTTACTTTCTTTTAAACAAATATCTCTCCTATAATAGCATTTCTGATTGCGCTGCTTTCAGAAAAGCTTCTCTTGGGTGTGTGTGCACACACGTGAGCTGGCTGACCATTATAGCTCTAACCTGGGGCAGTCAGAGAAGCTGTTTGTCATGGTTCCATATGTGAGGTTAAATCTGCCACTATTGGAAGTATGAGAATGGGTGGGAACAAGAAAGTTGATCCATGAATAAAAAAGAAAAAAGAAGGGAGAGGGGGGTAATGTGAATGAACAGCAGATGAGGGTGTGGAGGTATGACCAAGCCATTTGACATGACTTAGAAATAGTTAGACAGCCAGAGAATTCCAAAGAAATCCAGGACAAATGAGGATTATCAAAGGCCTGTACAGAAGAGGGAGCCCTTTTCAAGATAACCAAGGAGAAACAAAAAGGTATTGTTATAGAGTCCAGCTATAAGTTCAAAAACTATGTGATTTTCTCTTCCCATTCAGAATGTAATAGTTAATTATTACAAATGTGAACATTACAAAACTAACAGTCTCTGTTTTGTAAGCCATGAATCTCTCCATTAGGGAAGTCATAACTTCCTATTAATACATTTGTTCCAAGCATATGATCTGCCAGGTCCTAAAATAAGTTCTAAGCTTCCTGATATTAACCAAGTAGATATTTCCATTCTATTCAAGCCATAAAACCAGAAATTAAAGTAAATTGGAGGTCAGATATTTACTTTTGTGCTGTGAATTAGAGGGTCTTGTCTCCAAGATCAGCTTTACAGGCTTACCAAGTGACTGATATGATACTAGATTCCTTCCTGTCATAATGCCATAAACATTCTGCTGGAACTTAGGTCAGTGCTTAAAATAACCTTGCTAATTGCAAGTCTACAAGTGTCGGCTGAAATTTCAGTGAGCTGCCATACAGCAGATTGAATGTTGAGAAATCACTACTGTAGCTTGGAACGTGCAGGGGAAGAGCAGACAGGCCTAAACTTGATCTGCACAATAACACAGGTAGAGGCAGCAGACTACTCACTGTATTTCATGTAAAACAAAAGCTGTTGACTCTTCACTGAAGATGGATTTGCTTACAGATCATCTATGGCTTACTTGTCTGTCTTGAAAACAGACACGTATTTTTTGAATTGCTGGTTGCATGTAACTCTTTCAGCTGTGGAAAGGAAATGGGGCAGTCTTTTTTTTGCAAAGCTGATTCCTGAAAACTCTCCTTGTGGTATAAATGAGGTAAGATACCATTAAACCGAAATATTTTACAAAATGCTAAAAAAGTCTAAAGCAATAAATTATCAGTTTGCAATTTTTTTTATCAACAAAAGCATTTCTTTTTAAATCAGCTGGTTTTCAAGTTCTTTACAAGTATTGCATAATCTTAACGTTTAGTTTGAAATAGTACATTTCCTGTGCACTGTAAATCTAACTTGCAAAATTGACAGATTTTTTTTCTCTGTGGATGTCGATTTCTGAATATTGAGAGAAGATTCTTTGGTCTCTTTCACTCACTGTTCTACGTACTGTAAAGTTTCTTCAATCACAATCTTAGGCTTAAACATTTATAACCTTTCATTTCTGAAGGTAAAAAAGATGTTTGTCATGTGTAAAGCTCTTGATCCCTTTTTGATGTGAAGATTATAGCTTTTGTAAGTGTGTCGAGGTGAAACTTAATGCTCAATCGTCTCCATTCTCTGAAACATTACTCAGCTAACTTTTTATAGGCCACAGTATAATTAGAAATAGACACTGTAAGTTTATAATTGCATTGCTTTGGCTACAGCTTTGACCTATATTGTGAAGAGATGTGTTTCGTAAAGGCTTAGGAAACCAACAGACAGAAAATCGTGTAAGTAATAGAAAACAGGAAACTTCATCAATGTATGTAGATTTTACTATTTTTAATAGAAACTTAATAAATTCTGTAGCTTTTCATAAGGAGACTGAATGTCACGAACAATTTGATGCTTATCACAGTTGCATTAGTTTAGCAGACCATTTAAAAAATATTCTGATATTTTTATGCTTTCCAAAGGCCCTTTGTTTTAATTTTCTTCTCAGCTCACAAAATTGTGTGTATGCCATATCCTGAGGAATATCCTCAGACTGCTCAAAAGCATTTGTTCTCTCTGCAAAATTATTCATTCTTTTGAAATTGTATCTACAGGAAAAGTTCAGGAATTTTTTGGTTAGCCAAGACTATTTTCTTCAAAGATTTGCATTGGATTAAGATGATAAAGTCTTTTGACTTCCCTGAAGCAAAAGTTGACACTGGATAGAGAATTGTTGACTGATGTATAGTCTCTATAAGGTGCCAGAAGAATAGGAAATCAGCCGTAGATTATGGCAGCAGCTACCTCTGCTATTTGGATAGGAATTGTTCATTTACTTTTAAAAGGTTTTTACTTTTGATCTTCAGCTGCCCATGCATCAGTGGCCAATTGCTCTTATTTAGACTTTGCTGGCTAAACAAGTTAAAACCTTCATCTCTATAATGGCAGTTGTTGCTGTATTATCCAAAGTGCTTTTCTTGAAAGTTTAATTTAAAGCTCAGAAACAAGGAGTGGAAAATTCTCCTACAGCTATATGTGCTCAGTACTAGACTAAGTGCAGTTGGTGCCTGTTATTTCTCCATTTCATATCCTTTTCTGAGTGCTGCTTCAGATATTGAAATGTATCAGTAAAGTAGGAATCTGAACTAACTCTGTTCCATAAGAACTAGAGAGATGTTTTTGCTCTTCTATTGGTATGCTATATTACCATTTTAGTTTGGTTTGGGAGTGTGATTTTGAAGTTAATCTGCTATTTAGCACTCTGGGTTCATCCTGGAGAGCAGTCCCTCTGTGTGCAAACTGCTTGAAATTGCTCACAGTCTTTGCTGTCTAGAGGTTTCTTTTTCAAATTTGGTTTCTCAATCCCTTTGTCTCTACTTATCTTTCATTTGTCATCACACCTGTAGTGATATTTTCATTTGTCTTTCATTTGACTTCATAGCTTCTTGTGCAAATAGGTTTTGCATTTATTGTTTGTGTGATTGCCTTGAATGAGGTAAAGATACACAGCTGATAAAGTAATTGCCTTTCCCATGCTTATTGTCTGTGCTGATAAGCAAAGAAAGTTTCTCAGTAATTAATATTTTTTCTGCTTTACTTTGTTTTTGCAGTATGCTTACCTCAGACACAAAATCAGAAAGTGTAGAGTCAAGTTCAGTTCTGATTATTATCTGAGTTTCATTTTAAGTTTGCAAAACAGAGTTTTCATAAGTTGGGAATATCTTCAGGAGAAATTTTTGAATTATTTTGATGCTTCTGATCCCATTTGAAATTGTAAAAGACATAATGAAGTATAAAGACTAACGGTAAATTTTAGAAATTCTTCACACTATGAGATTCAAAACAAGGTATGGCTAATGTTTTGGGAAAGGGTCATTACATCAAGCAATTCTGTCATCCTTTGTGTTCATGCTTCAATCTCAGTGTGATACTTCTCTGTTTATTGTGAACTATGGCCTCCCCCAGCCCTTATTAAGAGAGCTAAACAGTTGGTATGGGTTTTAGTATGTCTTGCTGCAAGTTAATTTATAGTAATGGCTGAGAGGAGTCATAATGTTCTAGGTAGCATATGAGTGCTTGATTAATGTATTTTTGGAGGGCAGGATATTGAATTATAGGCAGTGGTAGAATTTTAAGAAAATGGATTTAGAGGGGATATATAAATATATTAGGTTTGACAGACTTGCCATTATCTGTACTATTTAAAAAATTTCTCAGCTGACCAAACTTCTCATTGGCTCAGTGTGACACAGTTTCTTACAAAATTCTTGATGAAGTGCTGAAAAAGTCTCTGTGAAAAGACCTCAATATTTTAGAGTTGTAGGAGAAATATAAAGATTATTTAAAAACACCAATACTCATTCCATTTTACTCAAACTTGCCAAGATTGGCTGATATCTCACTGTGGTTTGTCAAGAAAGGGAAGACAGTTTTTGCTTTTCCTACAGCTTAGTGAATTATGTGTTTTGGTAGAAGATGATCTGCATAGAAATATATTGTACTTTTGAAATGCGTTGAAAATACAAAAGGTACAGAAGCCCCTAAGAATGTAGGATTTTGGGATGTTTGGGGGGAGACGTGTTTCTTGTTAGAAGTTCCAGACTAGACATCACATTTTTATGGCCAGGGCTGCTGCAAGTGTTTTTCTTTTCAAGATTGTTGTACAGTAACACTGTCTTTAACCTACCAGAGTTAGACAGTCCCTCATTTTCCATGGGCGTTTTATATTACCTGTGCAGGAGGTGGAGACAGTCCAGCTGCCTCTGCTAGGCAGAGTGAGTCAGGCTTTGGCAGGGCTGTCTGCTCAAGTGTGATACCATGAGAGTGGAGTTACTGTATTTCCAGGCTCACATCCAGTCCAGCAGCAATATGGCCACTTTATCACAGAGGAAAGCTTGTGAACAAGTTAGGTCTCTGCAGACCCAGCTCAGATATTCCAAGAATAATATGGAAATATGAACACTTGCAATTTATGTGCTGCTTACCTTTCCTTCTTTCCTGTCTATACTTCAGAATGCCACAATCCAAGGATCCGATGCCATGTTTTGTGAATCTTATTATCTGAGGAAGATAAAAGTTTTGACTGTGGGTAAATTTAGGATTCAATTTGAGGCTAAATTGATGATGATTAATTTTGCAGGAAATATAAATATTTACAAGTGAATAAAATGCACAAATATGCATTCGAAGCTTGAAGCACTTAGTTTCGTTAACTTCTGCACAGACAAATTTGGCTATTGAATTTCAAAGGGTTACTTTACAAGCCCAGGCACAGCAACAACCTTTCTCTTTCTCATTGAGCCTGCACAACAGTAAGTTACACTCATCGCTGAAAGCTACAGTCCAGACAAGGATAATTTATAACTTATCTCTGTTTAGCTAGAAAATAAAATGGCATATAAAGAAACACCAGCCTGTTCAGAGGTACAACTGTTCCCTGTCAGCATAAGAAACAATTTATCTCACAGATCATGCTGTCTTGCTTTCTTAAAGACATAAACAACACTGACTATGAAGTGCTTTATAAATCAAGGAATCTTATTCATGTTAGCAATGTGTGATAAATATATTTGCCTATATATATGTATGTGTATATAAAATTGAATAAATATTTAGATAAACACTGCTCATTTTCTCCTTCTTTCAAGGCACTTCACTTCTACTGTAGTACGCAAGTACTTTCTCAAGCAGCATCAACATCTTAACAGCCATTAAGTCTATCAGTGCTTTACACTGGAAAGTTCTCTTGTAAAGCTAAAAATTGGCACAATTAAAATTATCCTAGTAGCTCACAAGCTGTCTTTTCAGAACTGTCACACTGGAATATGCCTTGTATGAATATGTTGTTGGAATATACTCTGCAGTGTTGTAACATGTTTCTAAATTACAAATGCACTGTTTGAGTAGTTATAACTACAATATTATGTCTAATTTTAAAATTAAATATTTAGATCCAAATATAGTATTAAAACGCTAATGTCTAGCATGCTCAATCTTATAAGCAGCCAGAACAAGCATCTGTTATTAATGCTTGTGAATTTTAGTGACAGTGAATTTTAGATTCCTTAGAGACAATTTGATTATAAAGAAGTGCTTTATTGTGTCCACTAGATATGGCAATTTTTAGTAGCTTATGTTAGAAGTATCTCTGATCAATGTACTGCAAATATGGTGCAAAATCTGAATTTTTGATAATTTTCTATTTATACAGCATCCTTTTACGTCTAAATCAAAAATTCAAGGAATATTATGGGCATGATTTTGTTTGAAAAGAAGATACTTTACACAAACCTATGAATATACACCTGTATCAACATTATATGCCTGTGGGATGATAGTGAGATTTGGAAATAATCAGATAGTACAAACTACTAGGTACAATATATTAATTGCTTTTGTATGTGAAATCTCAGGTAGTTTGAATGCTTCAGATAGCTCTGAAGGTCATGCCACTCCCAGAATTCCAGGTTTTTATTTAATGTCTATTATATTCCTTCTCAAAAAAAGCCTGCAAAAAGCCTACCGTATTCTTCCTTTAGTGGATGTACATTAGGGTTGTTTTTGTTTAGTTTTGTCTTTATTGCATTTGAGGTCAAAAACCACAGGAACACTCTCTGTGACTTATACTGTACATATCAAACACTAATGAGGAACAAGTTTTAACATGTTGCCTAATTAGGAATCGTAATAATTGTAATCATCAGGAACTGTAGCGATAGGACAAGAATGGCTTCAAACTGAATGAGGGTAGCTTTAGATTAGATGTTAGGAATAAATTCTTTACTGTGAGGGTGGTGAGGCACTGGAACAGGCTGCCTGGAGATGTGAATGCCCCATCCCTGTAAGTGTTCAAGGCCAGGGTGGATGGGGCTCTGAGTAATCTGGTCCAGTGGAAGGTATCCCTCCCCATGGCAGGGGGGTTGGAACTATGTGATCTCTAAAGTGCCTTCCAACCCAAACCATTCTGTGATTCTATAATAAGGGATTTTATTTGTCTGCTTGAAGAACTCTTTCCATAAGTAAATCAAGAAATTTCATGTGCACTTTCAGAAGTAAAATTAGGATAAAAATCTTGTACATTTTAGATGTCTTTAAGATTCAATCTGCTAAATTTTTATTTTTTACCTAAAATTTGTTCTTTTATTTTTTTATTCACTTAAGACTCTAACTATGTAAAATAACTTTCTGACAGTCTTTCAAATTGTTCTTCCTTGATATAGCAAAATTAGTTGCTTTTTGTTTGGTTTTTGTTTGTTTGTTTTTTAAATTTTTAATTTTTTTTCTAGCACTATTGTGTATAGTCTTACCCTGACTCTTACAACACAGTAAGTGATATCCAGAATGGAACAAGCCTCCTGGCACACTGGGTAGGTGGTAGCTTTTTCAGACTACAGGAAATGCCTCCGCATGCTGTAAGTGCTTTAAAATTGTTGCTAACTCTTTGGAGGACCTACAAGGGCTTCCCAGATGACTTGAACATTTGTTATTTGGGAGAAAGTGCAGGAAAGTTACAAACAGCAAGCAGCATGCAAGGTAGACTGTAAGGTTTCTTTTTCATGTTTCTAATCCAAGCAAAAAAATCTCAGTGATCCCCATAAGGTTTCATTGATTAAATGTTAGCTTTTAGTCTTTTCCAACCTAAATGATTCTATGATTCTATGATTCATTAACCAACGTAAAAGGGAACAACAGTGCTAATAAAATGAACTCTGGTAATAAAGAATAAGAGAGTTTGTATCCTTTTTGCTGTCCTAAACAATGACTGATGGAAAATAACTTCAAAAACATGTCACAGAACTCTTGGAGGCTTAGCTGCACTGATATAAACAGCCACTTATCTTGAAAACTTCTTATCATGCTATCAATTTTTGTCATAGAAGACCTGGCACAGATGGTAGTTCTTCACTTCTGACCCTTCATATCTCATTTGAGATGAAAGTAGAGTCTCACCATCCTTTAATAAATTCTGTTATAGTCACTAAGCTTCTGTCAAAGAGAGTGAATGAGGTTAACATTCTTTGGCTTGAGCAAGTAAAAATATTTTGATTAAAATTTTTCTGTTGTGTTCTGCATGTCTATGCAGAAGGCCTGAATTTTTCTCCTCTTTGAACTTGAAGTTCCTGGTATTTATTTATTTATTTTGACATCTTACATTTCAGTAGCTCATTGCTGCTCAAAATACTTAGTGCTATTTATGTAGGGATACATTTTGTTTTTTATTTGAAACTTCATTATTTCAAGAATGAGACTTTTTCTCCAAAATTTTTTTCTCTTTCACCTAAACTCTTCTCTTTAGGACCAGCTGTTCTATATCAAAGACCCTAATTAAGTCTATTGAATTTAATAAAACCAAGGGTCTTTCTGACAAAGTCTATAAATGGAAAAATGTTTTAAAATAGATGAACATATTTTCTTGTAGAAACAAACAAAGAGATTGGCTTACCAGAAAATAGAGCTCAGACAATGAAGATCCTGTGGCCCTGCAGAAGGCTTAAAGAATTCTTGAAATTTTCTTGTTCTGTGTTAAGAGTAATTCCAAATCTTCAAACTAAAAATGACAACAGAACAAGAATGGGACATACTCAAAGCTGAAATGTCGGAGTAATAGTTTGTCTGCACAGATGTTTCAAAATTTGCTTCAAATGGATAAACATTTTTGCTGGAAAATTACTCAACTATTAATGCAATAGTGTTGAATTAGGCTAGTTATTTCATATTGTAGGTCAAATTGTGAAAGTTCTGATCAAATAGTAGGAGTCATCTTTCTGATTCTTCATATAGCTAACATGATTGTTTATCACATTAAATTTTTGTAAGTCTTGCAATTATAGTAAGGGTTTCCTTTTAGCCAGTTAATTATTCTCTACACAGAGATAAAAAACTGCCTAGTCCTGACCAGGCTACCAAGACCTGGTTGGTTTAGCTACAGCAGAGTCTGTAAATTCACTGTGATTAAAATGTACTTCCATTTGCATCCTCAATTTTCATTTGCATGTGGTAATTTGAAACAGTTAGAGATGCCTTTAAATTCCACTTACTGTATATGGCTTACAGAAAGTAAGAAAGTGCTGAGTAAAGAGAATAAAAAAAATTAAGAAGCAAAGGTAATTATCTAGACAGTTGCAAAATATGTCCTATGTTCTTCTGTTATTGCAAAAAGAGTATAGAATTGTGTGAAGAGAAATATAAGGTATTTGAAGGATGTTTTAACAAGGCTTCTCTCTGCCATTTGAATAGATGTGAATACATAATACGTGATGAGTGTGCTTAGTATAAAGCTACATCATAATTTTTTCTTATTTATTTCTGATCTTAAATAATCAGTGCAAGATAGAAATATATATTTTTTATATATATAATTACCATTATCCAATGAACAGGCATTTGAAAAATGCTTTTCCCTCCCCCCCTCCCCAAAACTTACCTCTACTGCCAGTTGTTTTGCTAGGTTTTCATGCGAGTTTGGGTTTTGGTATTTTTCCTTTTTTGTCTAAAGCAGCTAGAACCAAAACCTGCTACTCTATTGCACAGTTCAGTACTATCTGTCTTCCTTCATGAAGAACTGCTCTAGATTACCTGTGCAATGTTGTTCTTCCAGAGTCTAGTAAAAAACCAGGCTGCAGTCAGCACAAATATGACATTTTCTATCAAGTTTTAATTTGTTTAAAATTAGCAAAGTTAGACCTTGATAAAAATCAGTTTGCCTTAATATGCTTAAAGTCAGATAAATGAAAATGTTTACAGTTATGCATGGAAGGAATATTGTACAGTGATAACTTTAATAGGCAAAGTCTCTGACTTTGTGGGCTTGGGGCATATGAGAATACATTTCTTATTCTGAAGGTTTCAAAGGGTTTTTAAGTTGTAGCTTTAGGCACATTACACAGTAGAACCAGTAGAAGTTCAGGAATATGAAAACAACATTTAGTTGCAGATGTCACATCACTTCCCACAGCAACTTAGTTGCCATACTTCTTTTGCACATGCAGTTCCTTACACAAATGTAATTCATACATCAATTTTACTGATGTCAAGAATATCCCAGAACTGGCTAGTCCAGATCTTTTTACACAATACTTTTTCAATACAGTTCTGAGGTGCCTCATTTTAATGCGATATTTTCTGTGGCTCTCCAATTCCATCCCAGGCCTTAGAGTGGCTTTGTGCATCAGGTATCTGAAGCTTCCTGGGTGAACTACATTCTTCCTTCTATTTGAGGATCTGGCCTGTGGTAAATGTTGTGGTCAGAAAGGCTTTTTACATTAAAAGACTGTTTAATAGGGGAAATAAAAATTTGAAAGCAGGCTGTCTTCTCTGCATCCATTCCCTCCTGCAGAAAAGGTACAGGCTGGCTTAGATTTGTAGGGCACTGCAGCTGGTCCTGGCAGTGTGCTGGAATAACTCCCAGCAGCAACTGCCCTGTTCCTGGACAAAAGGATCCTTTTGCATGTTCCCAGTATGTTTGATCCTTTGGTCCCAGCAATGGCCCATATGGCAGAACAAATGCAAATTGCTGGAATCCTGAGACAAGAGTTTCACCATTAACATTTCAGGCATTTTCCCTCAGCCTGAAGTTCTTAGCACGTGACATCCTATCTTCTTCCTTTCTTCTTGCTCATTTTCCTTGTAGATTGATAGTCAACCAATATACTTACACAAAAAAATTCCTAATTAAACATCACATAAACAGCTAATAAATTATTATGGAGCAGCTCTGTGTCTGCTACAAACCCAGACAAACCATTACTTTTTTTAGCAGCTCTATCAAAGAACTGATAATTTGACGTAGATTTCACATTATTTTTAAGTACGGGGGTATAAGAATGTGACTCACTGATTTCTGACATAACAAAACACAGTAGAAACATACCTACCTAGAGTTCACCAGATGCAATAGTTATTTTCAAAACTTTTTTGAGAATTTTGCAGTTTGTACAATAGAAAGTGGATCATCTTAGATCCACTTACAGGAATTTTGGGATGATTAAAATGTTGCTCCCTTAAAATAATAAGAGCAAATTAATCAAAATAAAAGCCAAGATGGGAAGGAGAATAATGTGCAGAAAATTATGGTCCACCAGGAAAAGTTACTGTCAGTAGTATGTGTATTATCAAAAGGGAAGAGTGGAGAAGCTTATTTCAAGGAACAGTGTGATTCCAAGTTGTCAGTGTCAGCAGCAGGCAGGGTCAGTGATCTCAGGACCCTCCTGGTAGCTGTTTTCCTGCTGCACTTTGCATTCTTCACCTAGTAAAATATATTCATTTCCCCATGTCACTGAATGGCACAGCCACACCAGCTGCAGTACTTTAGTAGTACTTCAATTACTTTCTGACAAATTTGTAGCTCACAGTCAGTCCAGCCCTTTCCATGACAGTTGATTTTGCCTAGTCAAATTCTGGATTTTTTCATGTATGGTTATTTTGTGACTTAATTGTTTACTTAAAAATAGCTGCAAAAAAACCCTGTGTGTAACATTTGTTCTTAAGATTTCACCAATAATTCAAAAAGAAGAGAACAATTTTATCCTTATTATAATGTTGTTTGGATGTCCAGCAGATAAGGATGAAAAAACAAGAAACTATTTCTCTTTGAGAAGTCAGAGTGCATTTTAAAGGAAAAATACTTTTCTGAAAGGTGCAAATTTTTGCTCAGCAATAAAAACCTCTCTCTTTGCCTTTTATAAATGCATAAGCATTAAAGGTCAGTCTAGAGAGTGAGTTTAATTTACAACTTTCAAGTACATTTAAAATAATGAATCTGAAAATTCTTTGTCATGTATTCTAATTTTTTTCTAAAGAGAAGAATTTGTATATTTTGATTGGAATATTTGTCTTCTGAGGAATTAAAATGCACTTAAAAGGAAAGACCAAATATCTTAAATCATAGATTATGTTTGCATGTACAGTACTCATAAGACTCAATGGCAATCTCTTTTTCCTGCTGAGGTTTTACGGCAAGATCAAAGAATAGAAATCTCCAGAATAGCTTCTCTGTCACTGATACTAACTCTAAAGAAACATATGGCAACCTTTTATCTTTCGGTATTTTCATGTACATGTTAACACAATTTCTTGAAGACCAGAGAGAAAATATTCTTAAAAGTTGACATCAAAGCTGTTTTCATTGACTCTTGAGGGTTTGTTTATGCACTTTTTCTTCATCTACTGCAGTGTTCGCAGTTCAGGATATTTTAGTTGATGTGGAGGGCTGTGAGGAGGCTGATGGATTCAGCAGCTGCAAATTACAGGATCAGCTGTCTGGAAGACTGAGTGAAGTGGGCAGTTGGCAGCCAAATGGGTACAACCCTTGTAGCCTAAGAAATTCCACAGGAATTTCTACAGGAAAGCCCATGAGAGGATGACAAAATCTTTAACACCCCTATGAAACTGTGTAAAAATAAAAATGCCCTGGTAGATGTGTGAGATTAATGACTATAAGAAATGGTTTTGGAAATGGTGCTTTCTAAAAATCAAGTTATAATTTTTTTTTTTGGCAAAAAATTTTTTGACAAAAAATAAAATCGCCATTGACCTGGCATATATTTACAAATAGATGTCAATAGATAAATGCTGTTTTCTTATTACTTAAAAGAACATGGTTTATTTTATCTTTCTGCCACTTCTGGTAAGAGCAACTGGCACTCATGACAGCATTTAGGTACTACCTTGTAATACTGCTATTCTTTATTTATAAATTCAAAGTGTAAAAAGGCACATGACAATGTTCTGCTGGTTTTGCTGTACCTAATGCTAAGTAACCAACAAGAAGTTAGGAAGAATGAGGAGAATGAGGCCATGTTGTACCAGATCTTGATATTGAGCCTCAGTAAAATTATGAACTTACATAACATGACATTTTTATACAGTATTTGAACTGCATTAATTATTACAGAAAATTATTAAATTTACAGCTGTGCCAGATATAATTATTTAATTTTTCTGAATTATAAGTAAATCTGGACATCAAGTACTGTAGTAAGAAAAGTTGTGCTACACAATGCCAATTGGATTTGACATTATATTGTTTCCTCTCAATATGCTGGTTTGCTTTAGGCAAGTGTAGAGAAGAGATGCAAGTAAATAGGATGCAGCTTTATTAATGTCCTTCTGCTGAAGACTAATCAGCATGAAGTTATTTGGCAAAAGTTATCATTTCTTCATAATTTTGTTCTCTTGAAGGCTAGTGTTAGCCTTTACACAGCTATTTTTCTGTCCTTTGCACAGCCTTCACCTTCACATCATCATATGACAATTAAAAACCAAAGAGGATAACAATAGGGACCTAATTTTTTTTACCAACTTTATATAAGATAGACTTCCCGCAAACCAAAGCCTAACTCATTTTATCCAGGAACCTGATCTGTGGTAAAATGAAATCCACTTCTTTTGACAAAGGCTAAAAGTTCAGCTGAAATAGAAGTCACCCACCAAAAGATTGCTATGTGATGCGGGAATGTCAGCCTATGACTCCTCACATTTTTTTTAAGAAATACCCAACAGACTGATATACCACAGTGTGTCATGCATGTGGAGTCTGAAATATCAGGAACTGCTGCTCAGCTACTGGATATCACATCAGCAGCTGGTGCCTGGTCAGTAAGAGAGTTGCATTGACACTACTGCTCTCTAAGCACACAATGAATCCAGCCTACTTTTGTCTGTCTTCAGACTTAGAGTGCATATGCAGATGGACTACACAGCATATATGAAATATTGGACTGTACATAATCAGACATCCTGAGTGTTTCAATCAGATTTTCATCTCATAAGAAAAGAACGAAGAAAACTCCCAAACCAACAACCCTAAAGATTACATCCTGTCAACATACTTATCAGAAAGGGAAAAATCCTTTCAATTCTCACATATAAGTAAAGACTAGACTATAGTGACCATTCAAAGCTGTACTAATTCCAGGCCAGAAGGAAGAGAGAGCTGACGATACAGTCAGAAAATGGAGCTCAGATTTTATATGTTATGAAAAGGTATGTAGGGACTTGATTTCCTTCCTGGATCATTCAACCACTCAGAAAATATACTCACTTCCTCTCTTTTGGCCACCCATTCTGTTCATAACCTAAATCCTTTACGAGCTGGTACTTTGTCTTTTACTGAGATGGTAGTCTTATATGTTAGGGTCAGAGTATGTGACCTTTATTTGGAAGTGATCAAGGTTGGCCTTATGTTCTTTCCATGTTACTGAATCTCAGGAACTGTTAATTATGTTGTTAGTACATAAAGCACTCTGCTGTGCCTGCAGTAGTCTGTAAGTAAGTAGACTTTGCTTTTTGAGGAAAATGAGCAACTTATAGAAAGGATGTAAAAATTAACAGCGTATGTCCTTAAATATCTGCTTCTTTCAAACCTCTAGTGGTACTGGGATTTGCATTTCAGTAAAAAATTGTCTGTTTTGTTGTGGAAAGTTTCAGAAATTTGAGATGCTTTGGTAGCTAGCATAATGGGAGATCAAGAGAAAACTTTTTTGAAGTGTGAGTCTGAATTCTTAATTTAGAGTGTTATCTAGATTCATTAGCCAATATTTTCAGTACATTATCTAACAGTTGTCAGGAGACACTTGCTCATTGTTAATTCTTTCCTCTTACGGCTTTGTGTTTTCTACCACTCTGAGAATTCTTATGGCAGTTGAATTCAGCATGTACCTGTGTATGTGAACGTGAAAAATACTGAAAATTTATTTTTGCAGTTTGGCACATCCTTAAGCTCATTCACATAAATAGCCTAAATGAAGAGATATTAAGTATTTTTCTATAGATTGTGCCTAATTAAAAAAACTACAGTTACTGGGCAACAATTTATGTTTTTATCCCTGGAATGAAAATTAAACTGCATTATGGCCAAGAAGAAAAAGAGACTGACAATCTTGAAGAACTGAATGCAAATTCAGTCAAACTAATTCACTAGAAATATTCTTTAAAGCATTTGAAACAACATAGAATTACAGCTGTGTTTTTCAGTCAAGTATCAGTTGTAGTTGGATGAATGGACAATAATAACTAAATGGATAATAATAACTTTTTCCAAGGCCTGGAAAATATTTTGCTAAGAGTTTTAGCTTTCTCTGTGTATCTGTAGAATTAGATGAACATACTAATCTAGTAATTAGAGCATCTATTTGCTCACCTGAAAGCGTGTAGATATTTGAATCCCTGAGCACTTGCAGCTCTAGATGTTGGCAGACAAAGCTGTGTGTATCGTACTTGCAAATATAGATTCTGGTTGTTACAGCAAGGGAACTGAGGAGATACTGCCTTTCTCTCATGGCAGTCCCAACGCTCTGCTCATTGAAACTCAAAACTTTTGTGCTCATCTGGCATTTCTGAGAACTGCTCCTGCAGGGAACTTGATGTAATTGTCAGTGCTTTATTAAAATGAGTAAGTACCAATTGCACTCAATGATAATAGCTAATATTGTGCTATCTGTTGTACAGAATTATTTAATATTATCTAGATATTTTATTTTGGCTTAATTTGTTACATACGTACAATTACATAAGCAATAATTTGTCTTTACTTTCAGACTGAAAGATACCAAATCTGAACTGATAGAAATTAGTGTACAGTATTATAATTTTATAAATAATCAGATTTACTGATTTTCCTGTTATGCTACTGCTGTACAAAACCACAAGGGTATCATCAGAGACTGCTTCATTGTAATAAAGTTTCATTATTCATTGTAGTAAGTCTTCATTGTAATCATTTTCTCGTTTTTATTGATGTATATAAAAACCTTTCCGAAGGTTTGAATTAAATTTATATGTTTTTAAGAAATAGGTGTTGTATTTAAATATGCTATTAAGTCACCTTTAAATATATGCCAGAGATGTAGGAAAAAAGCTCTTAGGACCCAGTTATTTTTTTTTCAGTGTTTTAATCAAAATTTCCTTACTTGTTTATAACAGGCTTTTTACACATAGTTTTCAAACAGAGTTGTTACAAAGCTCAATAGCCCAATAGTGTTGTTTGCTCAGTAGCATATGCCTAAATATTCATTAGTATTGTGACTTATCCTTTCACAAAGAAAATTAGGAGTAGTTTGAAATGATTTTACTCTGTATTCAGCACAGTTTAGCAATCAGTAGCATTCATTGTTAAATTTGGAGGATACCATCCCATCAAAACCTTAGTTTTATAACCTGGTAACTTTTCTCTTTTCTTCTTTCTTAACACAATTGTTCACATCTTCTCTGTTTTCCCTCTTTCTCCTTTTCCATCAATCTTCTTCAGTTCAGTTTTAAGCCCAGGACAAGACTATGCAAACCTTAAAGCCCTTAAAGCCCTCTCATCCCTGCAGTCAGCAATGGGTCACAGAAATAGTTTGTTCACAATGACTTTTGCGCTACTTGGTTATAGAGGCTAGATGAAATGAATTTTATTGATGATGGCACAGACCAGATTCTTCGCATTTCAACTGGTGTGCATGTGTGTGGAGCAGAGACGGAGACAGCCGTGGCAATATTATTACTTTCATTCTTATTGCTGTCTTCTAGAATGTCACCTTATGGTGTTAGTTTTCTGCTTCTGATTCATGTGATCTTGTTGTGCCATCCTTCTTTACTGTATGCTGTCTCTGCACTTACTGAGCAGTATTGAGAACAGACAGCTGCTGGTTCAGTTGCTGTAGCATTGCCATGAATTAAAAAAAAATAAAAATAAAAGAGAACGTAATTAATGTATTAATTACAGTATCTTTCCTCTATGAAATAATCTATTCATCATTTAATTAAAAGTACATGAAAAGCAGAGCTGATCCATGAAAGGACCATGCCTGTAGCTAAATGTCTACTTTATTTTTCCATTACAGGATATTTGTGAAGATATATCCGATCATGTTGAACAAATTCATGCTCTACTAGAGACTGAGTTTTCCCTGAAGCTTCTGTCTTACTCTGTCAATGTGATAGTCGATATCCATACAGTACAACTACTCTGGCACCAGCTACGAGTTTCTGTTCTGGTTCTGAGAGAGCGTATTCTCCAGGGACTACAAGACGCCAATGGAAACTACACCAGGCAGACTGATATTCTGCAAGCATTTTCTGAAGAGACTAAAGAGGTATAATAACTAAATCAAATTTTGAGAATGTTGCACATTTAAAATTGCTAGGATGACAATTTTAAGGATGGCTTACTTGTCTTCTAGATATTTTGCTAAGTTTGTTTTAAATGTCTTTGGCTGATATCTCTTCTTGTTGAACCAAATTAGTGCAAATTAATGTCAACTTTCAGAAATGTCATGCTAGAGGCTAGCAATGTTTTCTCCTGATGGAAATATTTTTCGGAAAGGATTTGAAACACTTACAGAGGTTCATCTGTTCCAAAGTTGTTGGTTTGGTCACTCAGTATTTAAGGTTTATAGCCAATTTCCAGGCTAGGTCTGCATTGCTTTATAGCAGGAGGATGGGCTTTAATTTGAGTGGCAGTTCTGCAACATGACTTTAAACAGTCACACATTTTGTCTGAGAAACAATGCTGCACAAATCATACATTGTTTACTCAACAGTATGTCAAATTCACAAACATGTAAATGGTTTGTAAATCTGGGTTCATGTAACTAAAAAGTCTTTTCCTTTGAATTTATCATTACTAAATCAGCTTACTTAGAAGGACACTACTGGCCTAATTTTTTAAACTTAAAGAAGATGCACAGTTTTAATAATTTAGGTAATTAACGATTGATAGTATGTAGAAGATTTTTCATTTGATGAAAGTCCTAAGATTAAGATCAAATGCTTTTGTCAGGATTAGGTGCATTTACAGAAAGAGACCTCTAGATCAGTGCAGTGAATTCTGCAATGTGTGTTACAGAGGAAGTCAGAAGTCCCCTAAACATGACCTGAATTTCATTATCACTCAAGTTCAAAGAGAATGTGCATATTTGTCTGCTTCCTGTTGGGTTTTATATTTGTCTTTGGAACAACAGGGTGGGTGCCAGAAATCAATGCTCAGAGATGCCCAGGCCCACCTTTCACACCTCCTCTTCTTGATGTATACATACTTGGTGCTTCAGATTCAGTTTCTGCTTTGGTGTTGCTGGTAAACCTCTGGCAAGTCTGAAGGAAATCTACACTTGTCTTAATATCCAGACTGGTGAATTAGTGTGAAGTCATTATTTTATGACATGTGCATGGTAATTTCAAGACATAAAGAAGGTGCAGATTCAGATACCAAGAAACAGGAAATGTTCCATCTGGATCTGATTATGACTGCTATAGAAAACATCCCTCCAATGGAGGAGAGGACTGACTGGAGAAGGAAAGATTATTTTTCAGTGGGTAAAACATATGTTGCCAGATAGGCTTACATGGTAATATAAAAGATAAAATATCCTGACATAATTCTTTTTACCCACCCCAATTAAAACATAAAGAATATTTGATAAAATTAATGGCTATCAATAGCAGGGATACAAAGTTTACATAGAGTTTCTGCCCTATTGCTTTAAGAAGTTCACAGAAATTGCTCTGTGGTTTTTAACTTTCAGGTATTTAAGCTTTTTATCAGGTATAATGGTAGCAGCTAACTGATGGACATAAATAAATAAATATTATGTAGAAACAATTGCATCTACTCTTATTCACCTTTTTTTGGTGTTTCTTCCCCCCCATCCCTTCCCAGGCAGGACTACATTGTGGAACTAGTGAGTGCCTCATGATACAAATATTTTCTGTTAAGGATTTTCATGCATAGGTGAATCAGGAGTCTGTTTGAGCAAACCTAGAAAACTTTACCCATATGGATTCCTTGGAGAATCATTCCACTAATTTTCAGTACACCTTTGGGATTATGAACCGGGAATGGCAGTTTATTTTTCCTCCTAAGATTGAGAAATCATCTGATTTAAATTTACAGAAGGAAACTTTCACACACAACAAAGACTTCTATTTTGGAGTTCACTAGAGTAGAACACTTAGAAGTGCAGAAAAGATAAAAAAATAAATGTGAAAACTAAGCAAAGATACAAGGATGATGCAAAAGTTAAACCTCCAGATGAGGAAGTTCCTATGCTGCTCATTGGTAGAAGCTGGGAGTGCAGGTAGAAATGTGTGGAGAAGGGCCATGTATGTAGACCCACGTCTCATAGCTCAGCTACCAGAGAATGTTTTGAACTGATGCAGAGACAGGATGCTGAGCCAGATGGAAATTTGATCTGAACAAATTTCAAATGCTATGCTTTTCTGTAGCTCATGAACCTATAATTTCACAAAATGTTTGGCTCACTCCTTAAGTCCACAGTAGTCACAGTGCAACGGTCCCATCTGGGCTATATTTACACTGTGGCTGTAACACCCATAAGTATGCACAAGCTGTCCTTGACATAATGAACAGGGATAACACTGGTAGACTAGCTACCAAAACACAAAAGTGTACAGCACAGACTGTACTGGCTTGGTTAGATACCCAGCTCATTAACTGGGCAGGCAATAATTGTGCTTTAGGCTATCCCAGCAGTGCCACACTGAATAGGATGCCAGAAGGAAAGGGCACACAAAGCGTTTTGTCTTGGAGGAAATAGAGGAAACAGTAAGGCAAGCTTTCTGCCATGATGGAGATGCAGAATTAAGAAAATAATTGTTTTAATAAAAAACATTGTAGAGTAGGGATTTTGAAGGACCACTTTTCCTTCAGGAATTACCCAGAGATGTTCAGAAAGAGAGAAAAATTAGTTCTGTGCAGCCTGAATTCTGTCCAACTAAACCTAACCTGTGAGTTTTATTTTAGAATTGATAAAGCCAGGAAATAGGGAAAAGATCAGTAAAGGCTATGCTAAAATACAGTAAATCCTGGTTCTCCAACAGTTGGTAAAATCACAGAAGAAATGCCTTACAACTTAAATATGTTCATTTGAAAGAGTAAAAAAAAGGCAGAATTTTACTGCTTTAAATATAAATATAAGAAGGTATTGGAAAGAGCCTATAGACCTTTACAGGAAGCATTACTATGTGAAAAGGGAAAAAAAAATTTAACTAAGTCTTTCCTTTTGGTAGCCATAGAAATAATTAAACATTTTTCTGAGATAAAAACAATAAAAATTTGGTAATACTGGTATTAAATAATGCTCCTCTGAAGCACACATTTCAGACGCTGCTTGCAAAATAACCAAGCAAGATATGATGGTAAATTTTATTAATGTTAATAAACACATTTTTAAGAGACAAAGGAATGGATCTCATTATTCAGGAGAAATAAAGGCCTTTAGGGCCTTGGAAAGGGTTTGGATTTATATATGGTTTTACAGTTTGTAATCTTTTCCTGAGATTAGGCGAAAAATGCAGCTGTAATACTGATCATTGTTTAGTCATTATTTTCCGTAATAAATACAGCTTCAAAATAGAAATTTGACAGATTCATAGAAAATTCCTCTTTTAATTATGAACTGTTGACAATGTCCAATTTGTGACATAGGTTCTACATCTGGATGGAATGTGCTAAATAAAAGATATTTTCAATGTCCAAGCTTATGGTTGATAAATAACTTTCTAATCAATCTATTCTATAAATAATATCTGTAGTTGGAGGATTTTTTCTGTTTTTACTTTGAGTAATGGAAGGGGGTGGATAGAGTACAAGGCTCAAACATTAGATGTTTATAGAAGCTGGCAAACAATAGCCTTCTTTTTTGAGATGATTCCTGTTCAGACCAAATCCAAGAGGTTTATTGTGAGATGAAGAGATTATGTGGTTATTGCACCTTCTTCAGGCATGGTGCTTAAGGTCCTTAAACTATGGGTTTAGGCAGAATAGTGAGACAGGTGTATAGTGGTACAGAGAATAATTTTGACATGAACTGATTGTGGATACTCAAGAGTTTGCTTAAAAAAATTGTTATGAAAATCAAACCTGGAAAGAAAAAACCAGTATACTGATTTAGGCATTAAATTTAGAATATATGAACATGAATTTCTCCCCTCTGTGATTTTTTTTTAAGTAGTCTCTGTAAGCAGAAGGCCTGTGTAGGTGTTAGAACATCTACTAAAAATATGCTTACAAACTGTAGACTAAACACAATTTTCCTGTGATTGTTATGTATCACGCAGTATTTGGATCTTAATCTCATCAGAATTTTTTAGTGTCCTTCAAGTAAGACCATAAACATTAATTTGACTTTGATCTTAAAATCTCATTTCCATCTGAGATGGTCTCCTCTGTCTATGTCCATGTTTCTGAGATTGAAGGACTTCCATTGAGAAGATATTGACAAGGGGACATGGCAGGTTAGAGGTTTAGCATTTCTGGATATAGTTTTCTTTCCTTGAGATGTTCTTCATTTGTGCTTTAAATATTTGGCAAATAAATTTTCAGGTGATAATACTACAAAAAAGTGAAATGTAATTAGCAACATCTATCTCATAAATACGGAAAGAAATGTCTGTCATTGCTACATGATGCTTGGAAAAAACATTCTGGCAATCAAGAGCAGCATGGATTTTTGAGAACACAGGATTAACAAGGAGACTGGTGTACTCAGCAGTCGCCAAGATACCCTCCCTCTGTTTGAGGTAGTTAACGCAAGAAATACTATGAGCGTGCTGTATGGAATTTCTGAGTCCCCCCCTACACAGTAAGTAGAACTGAAAGCAGAATTTAATGAGGAAAACACCAATACAAAAGCATTTTAGGCTGTTCTTAGGTAACTTGCTGCACCAGACTGAAATGAAGCATTTTTCAGTTTACTGCCATTTTTAATTACCAAATACTTCATAATGGTTGGCTCATCTACAGGATGCTGCAAAACCAGACAGGTCAGTGATAAATGCATTTCTAACGTTAGGCAGAGAAATACAGAAACTGATAGTTTGTTACTTTGTGTGTGCTGTGTATGAAAATTAATTTACTAAAAAAGTACCATTTCTTTATATATTTCAGGATCGTCTTGACTCTTTAACTGAAGTTGATGATTCTGGGCAGTTAACCATCAAATGTTCTCAAAATTACTTGTCCCTGGATTGTGGTATTACTGCATTTGAACTATCTGACTACAGTCCTAGTGAGGATTTGCTTGGTGCTCTGGATGATATGACCTCCAGCCAAGGGAAAGCAAAATCATTTGAATCCTGGAACTATAGTGAGATGGATAAGGAATTTCCAGGACTTATCAGAAGTGTGGGTTTACTTGCAGTAGCTACCGATTCCATTGCTTCCCAGTGTAATGAAGCAT
This sequence comes from Neopelma chrysocephalum, assembly GCF_003984885.1. Classification (NCBI taxonomy): domain Eukaryota; kingdom Metazoa; phylum Chordata; class Aves; order Passeriformes; family Pipridae; genus Neopelma; species Neopelma chrysocephalum. Next base: position 30,125,712 of record NW_020897693.1, read on the forward strand.
TAAAGGAGAAAGAAACCCATGTACCTCTTTCAGCCAAAGATGGAGAAGAAAGCAAAGACAAGAAAGCACCACATGATCTCTCACTAGCATCTCTTTCTGCGAATTCCTCTCTTTCTAAAGGACCTTGCTCTGAAAATGTTATTTTACCTACTGAGAGCAAACCAGTTTCCACATCAAAGAATCCAGAATGCAGTCTTCCACAGCACACCGGTGAAAAAATCAAACACTCTCACTGTGAAACCTCAACTCCTAAGAGGTCCATAAGAGACTGCTTTAACTATAATGAAGACTCTCCTACGCAGCCTACACTGCCAAAAAGAGGTCTATTTCTGAAAGATGATGTGTTTAAAGATTGTATTGAAGCTAATGATTTAAAAAGGCAAATCTCTCAAATAGTGAAAAATGAAATGAGTAGAAGTACACCCTCATTGTTAGATCCACCAGACAGGTCCAAGCTTTGCCTAGCTTTACAGTCACCCTATACTAACAGTCCATTTGCAGTTAGTCAGTCATATGATTGCTTAAATACAATAAGTGATAGAAATCTTGATTACACAATAAAGAATCACTTTAAAGACAGTCCCATAATTCTAGGAAAGTCTACTTTCTACACCTGTAAAGAAACATCAAAGCACAAGAAGTGTCATGATGCTCCAGAGAAAGTGAAAGCTGGCAGAACACCTGGAAATATTTGTAAAACAGCTCCATCAACACAAGACAAAAAAGGAGGATATTCTCTACAGAATGGAATCACTCCTCATAACTCTCAATCTCTGGAGGAGACAGAAACAGATTCTTCTGCATCATCAGATTCTTGTAACCAGAAAGATCCAAATGGGCAATCACAAGGTAAAACTGAGCCCTTTAGTTCACCAACACATAGCCAAAAGACTGCTTCTTCAGCTGGTTCTGAGCTTTCCAACTCATCCCCTCTTCTACTGACGAGAAAGAAAAATAAAAGCTTATCCTCTACAACACACTATACTCAAAAAACCAGGAAAGACAGTGAGGTGTGGTATGGATCTGATGAATATTTAGCACTTCCTTCACATCTCAAACAGACTGAAGTACTAGCTTTAAAACTGGAAAATTTGACCAAGTTGCTGCCCCAAAAGCCCAGAAGAGAAACCATTCAAAACATTGATGACTGGGAGCTCTCAGAAATGAACTCAGATTCGGAAATGTATCCAACATATCAGACAAAAAAGCACAAAAAAAGGGGTAGAATTTCACCAAGCTCTTCAAGTGATATAGTATCCTCCTTAGGTGACAGTATTGAATCTGGGCCTCTCAGTGATATTCTCTCTGATGAAGATCTTTGTATGCCTGTATCTTGCATTAAAAAATACATTGAAGAAAAGTCAGAAAGGACTGCTGTCACTCAGCCCACTGGGAATGAGACTTCTGCTTCAAATAAATCAGCTTTAATTCATCAACTGATGCAAGATATACAACATCAAGAGAATTATGAAACCATATGGGAAAAAATTGAGGTAAGGCAATATCCTATGTTATTTTGCTGTGTTCTTGGTAAGCCTGTATATGGAGAAGGAGCTGCAGGCAGGGATGCGGTTGCTTTCCTGTTGTCTTTCAATGATGAAAATAGTCTCACCTAGTGACTTCTAGAAGTAGAGAAGAGCAGTGATTATTATAATTACAATAGTCTGTAGTTAACTTGAACTAACTATACAGAATTTGCCTACATTATATTACTCGTACCAATGCCTTTAAACTTGGTAAAACATTATTTTATCAACAAAGCTGCTCTTTGCCAAGATTGGGTACATAGTTATTTTTGTATGAAGGGTAAAATAAACATTTCGTTCCCATCCTCAGTGGACTTTAAATTTTCAGAAAAGAAAGCTCCATCTCTATTAGATTTCAAAATCCTTTAGAATTCACAAGTCATGCATTAAAGGGTAATGTTGGCATCTAAATGCTAAATCTGGTGTCTGCATTAGCTTCTGTGTTATCAGGTTCTCTACTAGCTAAGAAAAAAAAAAGGACTAGTTTTATAATGCCAGTAAGTGTTTCTTATGATGCATGATTTCTGTAACTTTTGAAGACATTGGAAGTATTATGACTAGTAGGAAAATAGTTGAGCTAGAGATGTTAAAGTCAGGGTAGAAAACACAAAAATAAATTCTTCTTAAACAAAGGAGATTGCAGCAGCTGTCAGCTCTAAAGGGCAGTGCTTAAAGATTCAGGTTGTTCCCTCCATCTTCATGGCTGGGGTTCATCTTCCAGGCTCTGACGAAAGAACCATCTTCATAAGTGCAAGCTGTTTCTGTGCTTCAGTTTGTATAATGTTGAAAATTAGTCCAGCTGAGGCTGACAGATACAGAGCCCTTCATTCTGTGAAAGCAACAAAGCCCATCAGAGCTGCTTGTGAATACATAAGATGCTGTCTTTCAAATGACTACAAGAGGCTGTTTAAGAATGGAATTGTTGAGTGTCTAGGGTCCAGCTTCCTCCAACAGATGCTGACTAGCATCTTTTTGACAAGAAACAGGTGGCAGAGAAACATTTTGTATCATCCTCTGAAATCATAATGTTATTTTTATCAAACTTTTTGAAAAGGTAATTCTCTCTTGAGGGGTCATCTGTCCTTGAATGATTCCTTACAGCTGCAGTTCAGTCCTGCTAGGATGCAGGAGTAAGGATCAGCTGTAGCAACTGGCTGCAGCTGTAAACACCCGCTTCCTCTCCATACCCATCCTTTCCTCAACTCCTCTGGAGAGTAGATTGAGCTTGTGACAGCAATTAAAGGTAGTTAGCTGTTCTCTGGCCAGAGTAAATCCTTCTAGATAGTGATTGCAGCTGCTGCTCATGTCCTTGAGGAACTTTGCTACTCCTGACTACTTTTTCTACAATTTCTCAGTGTTTCTGGTTGTTATAAATATTTGGAAAACATTGATCATGGAGTTTGAAAATAATCTTATGAAGTATATTGTGAGAAGGAGGTCTTCAAACAAAAAGAAGAGCAGATGCAAAGAGCACTGCTAGGAAGAGGGATAGCTCAATGTTCCATGCACTTAAAAGCAGCACACAAGAAAGTTTTATATTTATTTCATGCAGAAAGATGTATGCTAGATACACTAAATGTGCTTCCTGAATAGTGAATAAAAATAATCAAAGGAAAAAATTTGAAATATTTTGCAAAGCAATTATACTATTTTAAAGAAATGTAAGTTTTTCCTGCGCTACTTATTTACCCAAGTTTTTCAATTGGTGCTAGTTATTAAATTGTCTGCTTGTAAGACTAGTTAAAAACCAATTTTTCAATACAAGGGCTTTACCAAGGTAAATCCTGCCTCAGTAATGATATGGTGCCATGCTGAGGTACTTGAATTTGACAAAGTAATAAGAAAATAGAAAATTCCTCCCTTATGAGATGCTATGAAGTATTGTGCACAAAAAAAAAAACAACCTAACCAAAACTACGATATGTGTGTCACAATTGAGTCCTTTCTTTTGCTAGATCTCCTGTTTCATCATTTCCTAAGCCAAGCATCAAAAATGTGCCATTGCTTTTTCAATTTTTGTCATTTGGCATTTGCATTAATTCTGTTATTTAAGAAGATGTATCCAACTCAAAAAGGAGTTTCCTAGTTGCATGAATACCTGTCTCAGCAATAATTCAATACTGCTTTTGTTAGCAGTAGTTTCGTGCAGAAGAAGTCAGATCGGAAATGTAAGCTTAATTAAGGACAGAAGAAGCATGCTTATTCTCATTAATAATCCAGTTGCACTGCTGCAAATGTCTAGCTTAATGTATTTTATCTATTAAATACTAAAACAAAACTAAAATTTCTCAGTCTTTCATTTTGGGATAACAACATCTTAGAAAAAACTGGCAGTCTCAAAGTCATTGCAAGTCATATTTTAGCTACGTAATAAGACAAAAAAGGAAGTTTCAGCATTTTATTATGATGGGAATAATTTTGAATTAGTATAAATGTGATAATACCTTGATAGAAAACCATTTGTTGAATATATGCTAAATCATTTCTTTTAAGCCTTATCAATTTCTCAGTTATAGAAAGGATAGTCATGGACAGAAACATAAACTGTAGTTTTTGATATTTGCAAATTATGCAGATGTCCTTGCATGGGCATTACTGTGCTCTTAATCTAGGTGTCTGTCTACAAAGAGAATTCTTCTTGACTGGCCCATTTGACAGTTTCTTGCTTTGCAATAAATACTGCATATTCTTGCCATATTTTGTCGTGCACTGCAGGTAACTGACACATGCTTCATGTGCCCTTAGTACCAGGCACCTTCATTCTGGGGTGCAAAACAATTTCTGTGGCAGTTTCTCTTATGTTTCAGAAGTTACTTTTTGGAGTTAAATGTGAAACTGAGTGATACCAAATTCTGAATGTTCCTCTTATCGTTACAGTTCAGTTTTTAGGATTCAGATTAAGCTCTGTAGTTTCTATTGCACTAACTGAAAGGGGAAAAGATATAACAGCATCATTATCACAAATAACACCAATAGAGTTCTTTGCTATAAGAAGTTGACCAATTACCACTTCTCATATGTAACACTAGGACTTTGGAGTATCAGTTTCAGAATGCTTAAAGGTTTTCTTTCTGAAAGAAAGCTAAGTTGTCCTTAAAATCATACTTATAACTGGGTTTGTGTGTGTGTCCCATTTTCAGGTGCAACCTGAAAAATTGGAAATAAAAACCGATCTTGGGCTGAATGAATGAAAATACATTTGCAATCAGGTGAATAAAATATAATAACAATAAAATAACCTCAGGCAGTTTTATCTCCTTCTCTAGAAAGTGATACTAAATGGACTATAATGACATCCTTATGCTGTAATCTGTGGTCACTGATAATCCTGTCTGCTTGATTATTGAAGGCACTATTACAAAGAGTAGAAATATAACCATTTGCAAGACACCCCATTTAAGTGAAAATGTATTTGCTTTGCTGGCCTCAAGGTTAATTGTGTGGAGCAAATTGCTGATTTTTTTACTGTTATATAGATTTATCATAGGCTCCTTTTCTGTAAGAGACAGCTGAATTTCTTCTACAAAAAGAATTTGGTATCTGTTGATCCCATCTTTTTAGTTCATCACATTTCATAAATTTGCCCTCAAGTCCATTTGCTCTATATTTTGTCTGGGAAGCCCAGTGGTGGTTACCCACCTCCTTGATGTGATAAGGGGATAAAATAATGCTGCTCTACGTGTTTTTCAGCTGTCAATTAGAGCATGCCCCAGGGAACCTACAGCAAAGAGAAGGATACAAATTTTACTGCCTTCCAGGACCCAGGCAAGAAAACCCTCAGCCTCGTGTAACCATTTATCCCCAGTGAACCCAGGATCTCTCAGTGGAGCAGAGATCTAAGACCCTTCTTTTACAGTGGAATAACGAGAACTTTCCTGTCTAGGAGGAACTAAGGATAAGTGCAGTATACAAAGAAGAGTGCAATATCAGCTAAACTTGCTAGTGTGGCAAATAGCTTCTATGTCGGGGTGGGAAAGATTTGCATTTTCAGGGGGTAGTCACAAAAAGTAACTAAGTTGTAGGCTTCTGCATAGGCTTAATGAACGAGGTACAAACTTATGTTGGAGATGTGGCTGGGAGTCTATTTGGGTACTGGAGAGACAGTTTGTTAAAAATAGTTGGAGAACTGATACAAAGTGGAAATAATTTGTTTAGATTGAAAGGGGACAGAGTTGCTTCTGAACAGAAAATTGCTGGAAAAGACACCAGTATAATTAAGGTAGAAGCTGGATTTTCTTTAGGGGAAGAAAAGTTTTCTTGTGTTTGGAGGTGATTTTCATCATTAGGGGGAAAAGCTTGCATAAGAGACAAATGCAGTTTGAGCTGTGGGGCTAAAGTAGTGAAAAACTGATAGGAACTGATAATGCTGATGGAGCTTGGTAACAAAGGAAAACATGGAACTGAAATCAGTAATGGCAGAACAAGTGGAAAAAGGAAAGAAAATCAACAGGGCACAGGACTGGCTTGTTTTGGTTCGCCAGATAAAGGATTTTTAAAGTGTTGTAGTGCTCCTTTCAGCTGTCTTACTTTCAATAACTTAGTAGCAGTGCTTCTGACACTGACCCTGTTAAAATAAATGGATTGCATAGTTACCCTAACGGATAGTGAGCTTGCCAAAATCTGTTCATCTCTGAATCTTACTTATACTGCTTCATACAACTTAGAATGAAATACTCCTTTTGGTTGATGACCAGTTTATAAAAAACAGTAAGTGAAAGAGGTATCAGATCCAGAAATTACTTGGCAACTCTGCAGTTTTCTCAGCAGTCTTGCTTCTTTGTGCAGCATAATTGAAAATGTCATTTCACATTTTGTACTGAGAGTCAAGTTTGTGCTTTGTTGGTTTGAGTCTGATGATACTCCCCGTGCTTCAAAAGCCCATCCCTCAGTTTTCAAGCTGGTTAAACAATTATTAAGGAGTAATGTAGTATGCATATGGAACTTCCACTTTAACGCAGACAAATACAGTTTTACTAGAAGATGGTATTGAAATACAGTGAGCCCTCTGTTCCTCCAAAAGACTTAGTTCCTAACAGTTTGCTTGAATTTTAAACAGCTGCTCCAAGTACACTCTTCTTTGGCATTTGCTTTACCACAAATAGTCTGAGTGAGTTTGTTACCAGCAATCTTTGCAAAAATCAGCAACTTCTATCTAAGATGTGCAAATTCTGAATTTGTAACTTTACATCTATAATTGACTGCAGGAATTAAGCTTCCTTAATGAAACACATCTATTGTGAAGCATATACTTGCTCAGAATGGTTTGAATTTCCAATGTAAAGACCTCAGAAAGATTTGGCAGTGCGCAGTTTTAGATCAGGGATTTTTTACATTCAGTATTTGGCAAGTCATTCCAAATAATTTGAGGTTTGAGGGAGGGAAGAGAGGGGGAAAGAGAGGGAGAGAAAGAGATAGAAAAAAACTCTGCTCCCAAATTATTTTAGTAGCATTGATTTTAGGGTATGTCCTTATGAGTATTTAGAACTGGTTGTAGGGGATATGCCTGCATCTAATATTTGGCTCACATCTGATGTGAGATCTTTGGCCAAAAAGCTTCACAATTCTCTCTCTTTGTGTACATAGTTGGATACCACATTTCAGGTCAGGGATGTCTGCTAACAACTTGGATGAACTGAGGAACAGCTGCTTTTGCATAAATGTTTCTGTGAGCCCTCAGCTTCTATTCTAAGGCAGTCACTCAGATCAATTTTAAATGATCATTGGCTTTACGACCCAGAGTCATGTCTTAATCATCTGTACCACAACCTAGCCACAGGCCTGTACTGGAGACACCCATGATATTTATTTGTGAACTGGAAACTTTCTTGATGTTGGTCAAGGATCTCTGGATCTCTGCTAATAGGCTAAAGAGTGCAAAAGGATTTAGGATGAGAGAGGGAATGGTAAGACTGCAAGGACAGGCGTGAAGGTGAGCAGTGAGCGCCAGGCGACTCACCTTGATGGCCCACAGAGGCTCCAGATTCAACAGGGAAACAGCTGTAACTTGGACAACTAATCACTTGGGACTTCAAGAAGATCTTATGATACACTTCTTTCTCTCAGTGCAGAGACACTCTATCGTCTGTGATGGTTCAGAGCTTTCAGTTTTCTCATGAAGGTAGAGAAAGGCCCTCAGAAACTACTGAAGTAGGTTTGGAAGGTTACAAAACACAGACCATCAAATTACTATTGGGAATTTTCTTTAGTGTGTGTGTGGTGGTTTAAGAAGAATCTTCTTGTGCTATTCAGGACTGGATCATCTATAACTGCTGTCCTACAGATGCTGATACTGGGGTGAGGCTTGTTTGTTTGTGAAGAGTTTGGAGGTAACTTCATATCTACCCTGTTAATTACTTAGTGCATTGATTTTACGGTTTCTTGAAGTGCTGCCATTACTAAACAGAAAACTATTAAATTTAAAATTATGGTTTCTAATATTACCTTAAATATGGTAAATACAGAGAGAGAATGCTCATTGCTTTATATTTTCATAGGGATATGCTTTTCACAATGTTTTAAGGCCTAGCTGTTCTGTTACATAATATACTTAGTCTCTGGGAGACTCATGTTTTATGTACCTTCTGTGAGGAAGTAGAGGATATTCCAGAAAGATACAGTATACCAAAATCACCATACTCTATTCTAAATATTTAATTTTTTAAATAATACATTGCTACTAATTTCCACCTAAATCAAATTCCAGTCTATCTGCTGTTAACACATCATTGCCTTAAAAATGTGTACATGGTAGAGATGAGTCAGAGCAAGAGAAATGTTCAAAGGTCTAGAGAGGATTAACCTGAGAGGAAAGATCAAATCCACTTATATAAGATTATTGCATAACTTCTCAAAATCTGTTCCTATCTTTTTCTTCTTGTATATCTTTATATATTATGACAGCAACTAGTTTTCATTCCTCTATCCATTCCAGTATGTTATGATCAGGAATGAACCATTAAATCATGCTGACTCCTAAATTATTGTTATCATCAATAGGCATCAGAGTGAATATAATTTGTTATAATTATGGTCGGGAAACTGTCTCTCAGAGGCTTTATATTTATGTAGGTGTTCTGTATTTATTTTGAAAGTAACCAGAAAGGCAAAAAATTGTTTTCTTGTCCTTACTTTAGGTGTTGGAGCAAAAACGATAATCCTCACAAACAGCTAAGCTGTCCTTAGCATATCAAACTGGAATTGTACTTGAATTTTCCTAAAGCATTATTAAAGACTTACTTTGAACATTGATTCACATTTAGGCCAAGTGAAATCTCCCAGATGAGAGCTAGATTTGCCTCTGGTTTCCTTTGGCCCATGTTTGGAATCTCTCCTGGCTAACACTGAGAGAACCAACAAGCAAGCAGATTTTTGGTAGTAGACAGTGTAGATGTTCAAGTCGCAGTAACTTAATATTACTAAGTGCTTTTCCCCTGCTGGTGCCAGCATGTGGCACACATGACTATGTGAATGTTTCCTCGCTGTGCTATATAAGACTAAAGACACACAAGTTAATGTAAAATTTAACTGATGCACTATTAGCTGCCTAAAATTATCTCAGGTAAGCCTAAACTAGGATCAGCTTTATCTACGCATTGCAGTACAAATCTCTTACAGCTTTGTTGAAGTACAGAAAACCAGGAAAAAAAAGTAGTAAATGTATTAGAAACAGCAAAGCTTCTGCAGTTAAGAAAAAAATTAAAAAGAGGAATGAAAACAAGTCCAGAGATTGGTTTTATTTTATTCTGTAAACCTATCAATATTTGTGGATAAAAAAGTAGGTTAGAAGTAGGATCTAAAAAGGGTGTAAAGGAAGGCCTCCTAGAGACCACTAAAAAAAAAAGCTATCTAAAACGGAAGGTAGATGAATTAGGAAGCAAAAGAAAAGCAATTTATGGAGGAACTAATAGTGACAGCATTTCTTCGAAGTCTGCAGCTGAACAGGAACCAAGTGCATAACAGGAGGCTAAATGAGGAAACTAGAGGAATAATAATGGAGTAAAGAGAAGGTGGTGAATCCTAATCTCTTATCACTCTTGTCATATTTAGTGAATAGTGGCAGTCACCATTTTCCTGTTTTAAAGTTCAGAAATCTTAACTGCAAAACAAGTTCATGGGTCAAAGAATTATAATATCTCTTGAGAGGTGACAGACTTGACCTCTTCTAAGCAATTAGCCTTGAAAAATAAGAAATACTGAATTAAATGTTCTGTCTTTGAGGGGGAATCGTGGTCATTATATCCTAAGTCATGTCAGTGATACAGCAGAGGTCAATATATTTAGCACTTACCCACAAGCAAACAGCATGTGTTCTATTTGAGTAAAAAGTGTTTTTTCCCTTCTTTTTCGAAAACTCTTAGACGTGGTGATATATTGCCCTCTTGAGGCCATAACTTGTTCCTGCACTTATTTTACTGATGGTTTTATTTCCTTCTCAAATAAGCAAGCCCCACACAACTTCACAAATGTTGTTGTTAGAAATTCAGAGAATAAATAAATCACAACCTAGAAAATTTCCTCCTTATCAATATCTTTTTTACTTTAGTTTAGTCTCCAACAATTTTTTGCTATGTATTTAATCCCAACAAATTTAATGCTGAAATAGTTTTGATTAAAAAAAAAAGCATGTGTATTTCAATTATTGAACTTTTTAAAAATAAAACCTGCTTGTGCACTTCTAAAGAATTTGTAAAATATATTTTAAAAAAATCCTTTCCTCTGCAAAACTTTTAGAGATGCTATCTCCCTGCAAATATAACTGCCATTTTTATTATTATTTAGTGAACTACGGTTATATAATTTAAACAAGAAGTGTTTATTTCTGCTGTGGGACCACCAGGTCAAGAATACAGTAGCTTTCTTTCTTTATTTATCTCCTACTGGCTGATTGACTGAAAGTGTTATGTAAAAAATAATAAATTTATCTTTTATTTAAAAGGCACTGGAAAACCCATGGAATTAATTTTGTGCTGTGGAGTAAAGGTGTAAAATTTGCCTGTTTTCATTCTTTTATTGTGATTTAGTATTTTTTTTGGTAGAACATAACATCTTTGGAACTTCACAGAGAGTAGTTTAGTTGACGTAATGCCTCAGATTTCAGGCTGCAGGAGCAACCATGGTATGAGCATATCATGTGTGCCTTTCAAGGCATTAAATGCTTGGGGAATGAGATTTGTTTCTAGCAACTATGAGATAAAAGAGTAAAGAAATTTTGGGACAGTTAGGGGAGGTGCTGGCATGGCTCAAATTGAGTGTCCTCCAGTGCCCAGAGCACGTGCAAGATAGCAGCTGACCATCAGCTGGAAATAGCAGCTGCACAAGAGCGTTCCACCCCCAGTCCACCGTCTGAAGCCCAAATACTCAGGGTATGCAAACCAAGGAATGATGGTCATCCATAACTGTCTATTTTTCAGGGCAGATTAAAGCTTTATATTAATCTATTACAGAGGTCATTATAAGGAAAAAATTGCAAATGAAGATAAGTTTGTCTTTTGGATGCAGTTCATCTCATAATCAATACATACATTAGCTGTAAAACAATCTGAAAATAGGGTATGTTGCCAACACAACATTTAAATTAATTAAATGAAGAGGCAATGCAGTACTTCCAAGTACCCTTACATCACTGTAGGTTGCTTCAACATCCATAGTTATATTGGCAGCATGTTTAGACAAAGCGCATCAGACAACTAGCTTCACTGAAAATTAACATCCTAATTATAGACTTACATTATCCATAGAGTTTGGATCAAGGTTGCTGTATACCAAATATTTCATACTGAAAGGGAACAGTGCTTATCAGGAGATTTGACTTTAGGTTTACCAGTAGAATAAATAATAAATTGGTACTTATGAACACGAGGTCCTGAACTAGCTTCTACATTTTCTATTCTAGTTTAGAGTTGTTCAGAATGCACAAAAAAAAAAAAAAAGAAAGAAAGAAAAAGGAAATTTGGGACTGTGAAGTAGATGTGAATTTACTGCAGCTTTGTGACACTATCCTTTATACAGGATATAGCAATTCTTGTTGGTGCCTGGCATTTTTACCAAAGACAGGACCTTCTCCTGTGCTGTGCTCAGGGTCCCTCCAGGATCCAGACACTCCTTCCAGCTGCTGCTGCAGAGATAAAGTTCCCCTTTGTGGGAGATACTGGCATCATCTTTCTTGGCTCAAGCAGATTTATTTGCTCTTCTTGTCCTTTCCTTGATACATCATTGGCCACAAATTTCTGTAGATGTTTTTGCTTCCTTGTTAATGAGTAAAACAAGAATATGTGATCTAAGAACATTGACATATCTTAGCTGATCTCTACATATGGCAAATCTGTGACTTAGAAAGGGTCACATGAAAGTATTAGCTAAAAAGGCTTCAGTTTAGAATATTTGATACTGTGATGCATAAGAGAAAACTTGTCCTGTATTAGAAGATGTTTTGGGCATCTATCTTTATTTCCTAGCTGCTAGGCCTCCTGAATTTTATGTAGGGAAGAAATGACTCAGAAAAAAAGTTATTTTAAGAAGAGGGAGAGTTTCTGTGAAACATGACCAATAACAGGCATTGCTCTTTGTGAATATGTATATTTTCAGAAACCATATGTTCAGTCCTAGTAGTATGATGAACTTTGAAGACTAGATTTGTATGAACATTCAGAAGTTTGAATATTACTCACCTCCATATCATGGTTGCTGGCTGTTCCACTTTTAACTCTCAGAGCTTCTGCCAGCTTATCTTATTGCCAAAGGCCCAAAGAACATAATACTTTTTTTTTTTTGACTACATATAAATAGCTAACTTGTTCTTTTCTTATGTTTCCTCCTCCTCCACTTTCCTCCTAGTTTATGCCCCATTTTCTTATATTCTGTTCTTCCTTGCTATTTCTGTCTCATTTTCAGCATTCTTGGTATCCTTCAACTCACAGGTTTCTCTTTTCTGCTGCTTATACTATTCACTCCATAGTTTCAATATCGTTTCCTTAGGAACCTTTTTCCAGTGAACCTCAGAAATTTCACTCAGACTAGGGATACTGAATGAGTTGAGTGCTAGAAGCATTTTAACACAGATTTACACTGCAGAGGTTCTCTGACAAAAGCCAGTACTGATTAGAACAGCAGAAAATATTTGCTTCTTTAACCGATATCTGTGTGCCTGCATAACCCTGCGGTGGAGAAGCTTACCCGTGTGTGAGGGGTGGGTTTTGGGTAGTGTCCCTCCCACCCTCTGGAGACGATGCTATTGCTCAGCAGCGCTGGCAGGTGTCGCAAGCCACCTCCACCAGAGGGCTCGCAGCAGCCGTCCAGCCTCGAAAATAATTAGAATTCAAACTAGTAGGCATGATAACCTGGGAGGCAGATAAGCAAAATTATTGTCTGTCATCCAGAATGTGAATGCATATGTAAGATTTTTCCATACCAAGAAGGATATGCTCATTTAGTTACTAACTCAATTCCTGGGAGTGCTTTGAACCTCACACTGCTTTCGAGGTACAATGCTGGCCTCCCAGATTTTCTCAGCCTGAACTCTGTCCTCACCTGAATAAATGCAGGAGGCCTAAAACTTTGTCTGTCCCTGTGCCAGTTAACATTACTTCTCAGGTGGGAAGCATGGCCATGTCAGCATGAGGAGAGGCCAGCAGCCATTCTGTAAGCCTGGCGGCATTGCCATTGGAGTAGGTGGCATTTCTGGAGGTTTACAACCAGCCTATACTGACCCCTGGTGGCCTAGTGGTTAGCGTGCAGGACTTTCACTGCTGCGACCACGGGTTCAAATCCCGGTCTCTGGCCTGATGGAGGTCGTTAGCCCTGTGTGGCCATCCATCTATGAGAAGGACACTCTAAACAAACCTACGTCCTGAGGACCTCACTGCCATTGTCCAAGCTTGCTTGGCCCCGGCAGATGAACCTTAGGATTAAAGGGTGGGCTCAGTTCAGCGCAGGCTGTGTCTCACCTAAAAAAATCCATTGCGCAGGCTGGAAAGGTAAAAGACCTTTCCCCAAATCTTCGTTCACGAAGATGGGCCATTATTATTATACTGCTGTTCAGTTCATACCAGTGGATTTTTTTAAATGACAAATGAATCAGATGTTATTGCCTTTCTCATCCTGTCTCTCAGTCAGTCCTCCCTACTCTTGAACCCTTGCAAAGTCACAATGACATTGGCTTTTCCTACACTGCTATATGACATTCCTATGCACAGCTGTCTTGGCCTCAGGGCTACGTGGTTCTCTCTCCAGCAGTGTGCTTCCAGCCCATGGATTTTGCTGCTGTGGTTCTGGGTGTTCAATGATCCTCCAAAAGACTGAGGGAAATGCTACCAGTGGTGTTGGAAGCTAGTCTGCTACTCTAAGAATATATGTCTTAGGAACAGGTTTTAGAAAGCATTTGGCTTACTTTTCCTGTTATCTATCTTAGCCCCACAGTCAATCTGCTGGTACTTAGTGTATCCTTTTTTAGATCTGGCAAGTTTCAAGCAGGAGGAGGCCTTGTGGTAATTTTATCAAACAGAAAGTAGACCTTCATCTTGAGCCAAAAGTAAGGCAAGGCACAGGGTAAAGAAACAACTACGTGGAAAGGTTTAAGTATCTACAGAGATACATTTAGGAATGATTCTTAATATGCACGGTAGCATAACATGCTCTTTGTCTAGAAGCAGAAAAAAAGTCAACAGTCCCATCTGGGCAGTGAACTTTTTTATTGCAGAGTTGGGTTCACTGTCTTCAAATCTGGTTGTTTATAATGGATTGAAAAGTAACATTTCACTTGTTTCTCTGTATCATACTTTTAAAGCCTATCCTGCCTTTCTGGTTCTGTTTCTTTTACCTGGAAGGCTTTAGGAAACTGAGAAATTAAAAATATTTTTGGCTATTCCTGCTTTAGTCAGAATACAGTATGGAAAAATAGCTTGGACTCTAAACCTAGGAAAAGTAATGAGCCAGGACCATCCTGTGGTTATGGAACTTTCTGCTCTGTAACCATATAAATCATGGCCAATTCAATAGATGCCCATTAGGGGAAATGCATTCAATTTCTAATTCTGTGTGTGGTAGTTGGGCACGAAGCCTAGAGGGGGGACTCATGAAAGATTTGTGTAATTTAACAGTCTTAAAAATGCTTAACTAGACAGTATATAGTAGAGGAAGTTGTGTCTTTACATGGATGTCGTCTAACAAAAGTATTTGATCTTTATCTTTTCCCATTTTGGAAGGAACATTTAAGTCACATATTCTCATAGACTGAGCTTATTGAATAAATGTGGCACTTTTTTAGCAGAAAGCTGCTAAGTTCTATTTCTGAATTGTTTATGAATATATCCTGGATTGCATGTTAAGTATTTCCATCCTACTGATGTGTTTGGCCAGTTGTTTCTGTGAGGTCAGTGCCTGCCACAGAATTTTGACAATATCACACAAAGGATATTTTCCATTGTGGCATCTTGGTTCCTAGGGGATCGTAACATCTGTATTGCTAATGGTTTTACTGTTGCCTCTGGCTCTACCTCCAATTAAATTGACTGTGGCAGTTTGTTGCAGCCTTGTCCTCTTGAGTACCTGGATTTCTTTGACTTACCTTTGCCCACGAAGAAAGTGCACTTTTATCCTTTTGAAAATAAAGTCCATGGGCAGGAATGTGTTCCTCCTGAGACTAATATGCAAGTCCTTTTGTGGTTAGACAAAGGGTTTTCTTAATGCATTCTGTGATAGAAGTGCCCTTAGAGCCAGCCCATCCTTGTACACGGACCCCTCTGTGAGCTCAGTCTTTTTGTAAATTGGGAACAAACTTTACAACACTGTCTGCTTGCAACAAAATTGGACATTCATTTTTAAGCACACAGCCTCATAACCAATTCTTTTAAGAAGAGAACTCCCTTTGTGTAATAAAAGGGAAGGTGGAGAGGAAAAGGTCTGGGGTAGTGATTTAACAAACAGTCTTGTCTGGTGCTTCCACACTTAGGTTTGTGGAACACAGTAGACTTTTCACCATCACTCTTAGCTATCATGGCAAATAATTTTAGTGTGTTGGCATTTAGTAGTTTGGCACATTGCTTTTATTCTGATTTTATTCTTACTTCAAGTCATTAGAAAGGCTTTGTACTTTTACAAATGCAATGACCAGAAGTGTCTTAAGTATAAGCCCACATACATATTAAATGAAAATGTTAGACTAATAGTGGTGTTAAAACTGCACATCAAAAAATTACAAGCCAAAAAATATTGAAATAAATTTGTTACCTGTGCCATATAGGCACAGTAAATCTGGGAGGTTTTTTCCATAAAAAGCAAAACCAAATTTGATCTAGGATGAGTGCTAGAAATTTTTTATAATAGTAGAATGTAGTTGCTTCCTCTGCTTTACGGTATAATTTTGGCAATGTTAATGTCAATATATGACTTCCTTAAGAGCATATATCCAAATTCCTTATCTAAAGGAATCTCACATCAAAAATCTACGAAAGACATCTAAGATTCTGCTGCTTTTAGTGTAGCAACAAAAAATAAAGTTGCATTTTTTAATATAAGTTCCATGTTTTCACATTCTATTTTTTGGTAACCCTAAATGTGCTTTCAGGCTAAAGCTCAAAACTATAGAAATGAGGTTCAGTTTGCTTCCTTTCTAAATGTGGTCTAATAAAAACTGGACTTGTAAAGTGATAGGTGCAGCTGAGATGGAAACTTCCTCTTTTCCCATTCCATTCAATTAATGAAAGCTGAACTTCAAAGTCTAAATGAGATCATTTGAAGTGCTAAAATTATCGAACACCGGAACTGTTTACTTTCCTATCTGACCCAGGAAAAAGGGAGATCTTGTAATGTAAAAGTAAAATTAAACCACTGAACTGAAGTTAGGAAACTTTAAAAGTTCTAGTGCAAGAAGTGGTGTTAACTTAGTTGAGAGGCATTTGTGCATAATTTTAAGTGACTCCCTTGATCGTCAAAACATTCTTTTTATGACTGTGACAGTAAAACCTTTTCTGGGAGCTCTTAGTTTTGTGCTTCTCAGAAAATTGCAATCTAATGAGAATATGTCTGAGTAACACCACTGACAAGCTATGAGAATATGCACAGCTATCATCAGGGGCTGGAGCTTTTCTATGGTATCATAAGCACTTACGTTGTTATCACTAGTTTTGTAGTTGTTACCAGAAGTTTTTTAGTTGGTCAACTGCTTGTTGTTTTGCTGACAGCCTATAATATTTCTCCTGGGCTCTACTTGGTCTTTTTAAACCATGAGCATTGCCTATGCCACCAACTCTGGGAGCATGTAGCTAGGGGTCAGTGGATACCAAAACTTATTTGATTGACTTGGCTGATGGCAGTAAGCAGAAAACTGCTGCTGCAAACTAGGAAGATGAAAGTTAATGCATATATATTTCTAAAGAATTATGGTCTTTGGCCAGAGATGGAGTGAGCTTCTGAAGTTCAATGGGAAAGCATAGGAGGGGACTGTGGAAGCTGGAGAAACATAGGGAGTGAGGAATTCCTGGGCCATGCCAAAAGGCATTAGTGGGCAGCAGGTAGCGAGCAGTGAGGTTTGCTGTAGTCATCATGAGTAGGGAGGAATATCTAAACAGAATCCAGGAAAACAGGAAAAAGGCACAAACTACGTGGGTTGCCAAAGACTGCCTATTTCTGTGTTTATTTAAACTAATTTTTGTGACACACACTTGTGATAAACAGAACACACACGGTCCTATTAAATGTAGCGAATTGCACGTGAGACTTGTTCATCTGTCCACCTCCATAGGCCTTGCCCCCATGCTCCAGGGTTCCTTATACTGGTGGCACACCACCGCAGCTGCTCTTCTACTCTGTTATCCCACATGCCAGATGCAACCAGTCTGCCTAACCCAAGGTCCTTTGCACAGCTGTACTGGGTGTAGGGAGCCCTGCAACCCTGTGCAGCAGGTGGGGGATCTGTATCTTTTGTATGCCCTTACATTTAATAGAACAATGGTAGGAGGCACATTTCCAGGTACACAATTTCTCAACCCATACTTTCTCATAGGCCCTTTGGCCTATGAGCTGATCCATCCCTGCCCTTTTTGTGTGACTCAGTAAGTGAAATCTCATTCTTGTGATTCAAAAAAATTTAAGTGTTCTGGTCATTAATGAGGAAGTCTCAAGATATTTACTTAAATCCCATCAAATTTATTTTTAATACTTCATGTAATTAATTAATTCCTTAATTGTACAGAACAATTGAATTAAGTGTATTTTCATTCTATCAGTTATGGCTTTTTTCCCCCCAATACTTAGAATTGTCTGTCTTTTTCATTCTTATCCATCCAGAGAAAATAGAATTAGGTCACAAAAAACCCCTTTGTATATGCCAAATTTAAATGAAGCCATTTTTGCTCCAGATTTTTTTCAGAGATGTGTGAGCAGGACTTTCTTTTTCCCCCTAGGAAAATCTGTAAAATTGTCATGAAACAAAATGGAAAGCTGAAGGTTTTAAAGGTTAATGTTTTGAAATTTCCTGTGTGTGGTATGGGAAGTGCTTTATCATTATTTGCAAACTTTATCACAGAAATTGCTGCAAATCATCCAATAACAATCCAGAAACAATTGTCTCAGTACTGTGGCATAGAATAAGAATAGCTTTATGCTGTAGGAGCCCTAGTTTTTTAAGATCTAGCTTGCTAGCACAGTGCAGAAGTATTACATTTGTGAAACTGAATGAGCTGGTCAAAAGGCAGAGACTGGATTACATTGGTGTTTCTTTTTTTCTCTTCTGCTCCCCTCTTTTCTCTCTGAGGAATTCTTGTACAGTAATTTTTAGCTTCAATGTAACCAACTATGAGCTTTCAGCTTCCAAGAAGTTTTGATGGAAAATACAATAGTTTAATTTCCTGTTAACTTCTACCAAAGTACGAGTTGGATAGATTTTACAGTTTTTTCATTATAAGTGTGATACTGTGATATCAGACTCTTAACTAGTATAAATCAGCATAGATTCACCGAAGCTATTCCTGTTCAACTCTTTCTCATCTTAAGAATGATGAAGGAAAAATATCTAGAGAAAGAAAAACATAATCTCAGTCAGAAAAATCAGAAAGGTAAGTGTGTAGAAAAGGATGTAAAGTGTTTTCATTGGTATCTTATTAAATGAAGAGGAAAAAACCAAAAATATCCTGTATTTGTTAGAATTTGTCATCCTATGAATTTATTTCATTCATTGAGTACTCCTGGATTTGGATTTAGGATCATATGTTAATCCTCATTCTTTTTTTTTAATATAATTTATCTTGTAAACTGTTTTTAAAGCATAGTTTCACGCTCTGTCAGAGTCTCACAATAGATTTTTTGTATTGTAAGACAATGTTTTTTCCCCATTATTTTTTAGAACTTATTTTGTCTTAACCTTTTATTTAAAATGTATATTCTGGGAAATATTTAGATTATAAGAAAAAGAACTATTCTAATGCTGTTTGTGTCCCTGCCTGCATGTACATGATTAATTTTATTCCAATTAACTAGACCATCTCGATTACACCAAAATGGCTCTATGTTGGTCAATCTGCGGAGGGGCAGTGGCCCTTCACTCAAGGGATAAGTTATGTTTTGGACTTCCCCTCTATTATCAGACTTGAGGAGATTAAAGAGCCAGATTTATATTTGTGACAGGGCTACATGGACCACTGATACTGGAGATGCTCCTTCTCTATCTGTGAGCTAGCAGGCAGCCTTATTCCTGGCCTTGGCTGCCCAGGCCGGTCGGGCCGGCCAGGCAGGGTCCTTTGTACTGGCCCCAATCTCAGAGCCTGCAGGTAACTGCACCTTGACCGAAAGTCAAAGTCGAAAAGGGGAAGTTCAGCACCAAGAGAAAAGGCAGCCCGGTCCGTCAAACCCGAGCCGCTGCGGTCGGCAGTGGTCGCAGAGGTTTCAATTTCCGAGCCCGAGCTGCCTCCCTGCAGGGCAGGGGTGAGCTGCGAAACTGGCGGCTGGGTGATAAAGGCCGCTCCTTCCTTTCTCACTGGCATCAGGCTATTCAAATAAATAGGATGGAATCCTGGGCATTGCTATGAAAAAAGAAAAACCCCGGGGCATTGTTTTGATCGCTAATTCACGGCGAATGAAGTAGGACCTGCATTGCTGAGATTTAATCTCACGTACAATTTGATATAAAAATGATTTTCTGTTTCGCACGCTCTCTTAACAGCCTAAAACGGACCGCCTGTGATTTCCGCTCCAATGTTCGCACAGGGATGTCCCATGTCTGGTTTCACTCCCGCGGTTCCCGGGCCCGCGCGCGGGGTGGCGCCGGCAGGTGGCGCTGTGGGCCCAGGCACGGCGCGCGCGCGGGCGGGCGGCGCTCCCTCCGCCGGCGGCTCCGCGCGGCCCGGGCTCCCCTTCCCCTCCCTCCCCTTCCTTCCCCCGGCCCTCTGCTCTTTTCGGTTTCTACAGATGTGCTCTTTTGAATGGTTTCAATAAAATTTTATTGCCGTCATTTGAAAAATAGTGGAATTATTGTGATTTGTGCAGCCTGGCAGAGGAGAGCCCGCCGGGGCTGGCCGCGGCCGGTGCTCCCCGTTCCGCGGGCTCCCCTCGGGCATCATGTACCCCACTGCGATTCCAACGTGCCAGGTGGCACTGGAACTGAAGCTTGCAGCCTTTCCTCTCCCCCTCCCCCCCTCCCCAGGTAAAGTGGCTCATCGTGGTTCTGTAGGAGACTGTATCTATATTTTTTTCCGCCCCCCAAACGAACCCCCAGGCATTCCCTGCTCCCCACAGGGGCCCGCAGCCAACTTGATCTGGGCGGCGAGGGGACACACCAGGCTGGAGTTGGCTGCCTGGGAGTCCCTAAGCACCAGCGTGAAGTAGCAGACATTACAATACAGGCACGTTTTGTGAGAGGGCAGAAGTAACTCTGTGGCTAATAGTTGCTCTTTATACTGCTGCAAGCCTTCAGTGTTTCCGAGCACCCTTTTGAAGGCATACAGACATCGAGTACTGCAGGCAGATGTTATACGTGTCTGTCTCCATAAAATACATGGCGCATATACAAGAGAGAACCTTTCTTCATTTTTTTTTTTTTTTTTTTTTTTTTTTTTTTTTTTTTTTTTTTTTTTGTGTGTGTGTGTGCTTACCATATCACCTTGTCTCTCAAGGACAGCACATTGCTAAAATGCAGGCAGAGATTTATTGGAGGGACAAGAAGGACTTTACCCCTCCTGCTCCTCTCCCCATCAGCTCATGTCTCCCACTCCTCTGCCAGTCTGGCATCCCTTATGCTCCACTGTGAGCTGGAAGAAAGCAAGCAATATAGCCAGGGGGACATCTTGCCCCCCCCCCCCGTGCCATGGCTTCTCATGGGGAATGTAGCCCTTGTGGCATGGCCTCCTGTGGGAGACAGGAGATGTAGCTACCTTCATTACTTGCCCCAGAGTATAGGCACGTTGTCTCAGTCACCATAGCCACTGGGTTGCTTTCCCTGTCTTCCTTTCCCCTTTCTGGAATGTCCAGATAAACAGCCTACAATGAAATCTGCACAGTAACAGTTTTCTTCCTTATAATGACTTGATACAGTGGATTCCATGAATAGAGATAACAATAGTGACCTCATCATGAGATCTTGTAGGTACTCACATAAAAAAATAATAATTAAAGTCTTCAGAGTGCCTCAGTGTTGCTGTCATGCCTGCAGTATGCACTGCAGCTTCCTGCCAGAGGCTAGCTTCAGTTCAGAAGTACTGCCACTTCATCTGGAAGCCAAGAGTTGAATGCTGGACCCTGCTTCTGGGCCAAAATGACTCTACTACTGTTAGTTTTGAAGGAAGTGTAGCTCTACTTGGCCTGTGTTATTACCACTGCACAACACAGCTGTGCACCTACTGCTCAGACTGCTGTTTCTGTCTTGTTTAGCATTCCAGTTTCATGTGTAACTTCAGAGAAGGGGATTTGGGGTCCTGAGTCACTCAGAAATCTTTAAAAGTTCCATGCTTTGCTTACTTTTAGCTATCTGAATGGACTAATGATTAGTCAAAATCATTCCATAACTGAAGTGGTGAGAGTGAGATACTGTGTGTATTGAGTTGTTATCCAACTGGAAACTAAAATTCTCACCATGCTGTGAAATGCATAGTTAATGACTAATAATATAACCAGTATTAAAACTAACTTAATCTAGTCTTACAATGCTTGCAATAGACGGACATTCCTCTTCAGAGTTAATTTTCAGGGTGCTTATAAACATCACGGTCAGTTTATTCCATTTACTCTCTTGCTTCATGGTGGATAAGACTTAGGTAAAATTATCTGTACTCAGTATGTGCCTATAGTATCATCCAATCATGTAAATTCAGGGGCACTATTTTTAATCAGACAATATAATTGGTACTAATCTTGAAATAAATGGTGCTCCTGAGAAGCAGGAGCTCCTGTCTTCTATGGAGCACCATCTGTGTGGTTCATATGCAATCAGCAATATTTATATTAAATGCTATATATTCTGCCTCATCTACTGTTTGATTTCTTCTCTCATCCTATGAACCAAAACAGGAGTCACAACACTCAAGTTCTGACAAGTAATTTCTTCCCTCAGTCCATTATGCATACCTTGTTAATGCAGCTTTGTTCAGCCCTTTTGTCAACCTACAGTGCTCATTGTACAGCCTATCTGCCCAGTGCAAGTTCTTTAGTTTACTTTCATTGTAATGTCTATAAAGCTTTTTATATATCCCCTTCATATCTTCTAAAACTTTACTCTTTTCTCCATTTCATCGCAGTCATATGGATCTCACATTGTCTTGTCCCAAAATATCACATTAGATTATCTCCAGAAACAGTTCTGCTTCTCATTTACTAGAAGACCATTCTTTTTTTGTGTTTTGTTGTTGTTGTTGTTGTTGTTTTTTTGTTTGTTTGGTTGTTTTGTTTTGTTTTGTTTTTTCTGTGAATGCTTTTAAGAGGCAAAATTGTACTCTCTTGGCTAAAAAAAAATTAATAAAATTGAGCATACATTTTTCACATCGCCATTTTGCTAACAAATGTGCTTTTCCTGTTCTTTCTCTTTTCTTACATGGCAAGGGGTTTGTAAGCAAACTGGATGAATTCATTCACTGGTTAAATGAAGCCATGGAAACAACAGAGAATTGGACTCCTCCTAAAGCAGAGACAGACAGCCTTAAACTGTACCTGGAGACACACTTGGTAGGACAAGATTATACTATGATTACTATCAGTAATTGAAGTGTTCTGCTGTGCTTTTTATTTGATTATTATTTTTTAATTACTAGTGTCATCTATATTTTAATGTAAGATTTGCAGCATTACAGTTTATTTTAATGAAAATAGCAACAAATTATTTTCTGTATTTGAAATATGTACTGATAGCTTTGTAAAAAATAAATTAAAAGTCAGAATTACATTACAATTCAGAATTTATCTCCAAAACTGAAAGAAAATGGCAATAGCAAAAGAACAAAGGATAATGTTTTTTCTGCTGATCATTCTAGGATTTTTACTCCACTGTAACGTTAACAAAAGTCTTTCTAGTGTGTAACTTATTCTCTCTCCCATATTTTTAACACACAGAGTAATTTAAATAAAAAATTGAAATAGTTAATAATTTTATTTGATGTACATTTCTGTAATGTAATTAATACAACTGCCACTAACCTTGTTCTTGTGCAAAAAGCTAAAACATTGAGTGGAAATAGAAAACATTTGGACGAATAATCTTCTAAATATTTTACAGGCTAGATTTATAGATTGAGAAATATTTGATAAACCTCATGGGACTTTCACTGAATTCTTCTAAGAGCTGTTTCTCGTTATGAGGTGAAACAAAGAGCTGCATTAAATCAGACATTAAGTCCTCGAAAGTAAGATTTAATGCTGAAGGTAGAGAATAGAGCTCAATGTATGCTGTTCAATGAGTAGGTGTCTTAACAGGTAAACTACTCTAGCTGGTAAAAGGAATAAAAAAAGAATGGAAAATTAAGCGAAGAGATTTCCTCTCATTCTGCCAAAATCTTAGGTTCTTGTCAGTATGAAATGGAAGATACACAGTGATAACACTACTTTTAGCCAATGACCTAGACATCCCACCTAGATAAAACAGTACATTAGCTGAGCCCACAACACAGCATCAACTCCCAAAGCTCAGTCTCATTTCCAGTCTCTGATAATCTTACGGTAGAAAAGTATTTGACAGTCCCAGGAAGTCATGTGATGCATTACAGGAAAAAATGTCATCCTAATCCCTACTGTAATATTGGAGTGACCATTATTAAATTAATTAAGTATACATTAACCACATATACAATTAGAACCAAATTGAAAACTGTCTTCAGAATTTCAGCTATAAAGAAAGCTCTTGTGCCTTTTCTTCTTTAACAATTTCTGTTGTAGTAGCACCCAGGGGCAGTCAGTAAATTATGGTAGTCTATCAAATGCAGTATGAAGACACTGTGTTTTTGCCTTACTTTGTGGATTTTGGGGTTTGGGGTGAAGTTCAGTTTTTTTCTTGTGCTGCACACACTTGGTCCCATGATTCCCACTGTGTTTGCAGGTGCTCTGAAGATACAGAGCATGTTGTAAAATCAGACCTCGGAAAAGGCACTGGCCAGTTTGTTTTCCTTGTACTCTGCAACATGAAACTTTCGTAGAGATAAGTTTTTATGAGTAGAATTGCAATTTTCACTCTTGACTGGATAAATAGAAACATTTTCCAGGAACAGGACAATCACCAGGCTGAGTACTTCTCACAGTCAGTTTCTTTTTCCCTTTCTTCCATGGTGAGGAGCACAGTAGCTCATTTGTAGGCAAACGACTTCTAACTTTGCCATGTGGTTTTCTGAGAGGGGAGGCCAAACCCATCTATATCAGACTGAAATGTGGAACAGTAGCTTAGAGGTAACTGCTTCATTGCTAGAGGTTGTCTGAATAAATGAGTATGTGGGCACCTGTACAACCTCACTTTCCCTTGTCAGTACCTGGGTCCCCAGCTGCACTCTCTATATCTGCATATCTTTGGGGTAAGAAAATCATTATATGCTTCAGGATGACTATGTTATGAAACAAGTTGGGTTTTTCCTTTACTTCTCTGAAGAAATAAAATGTCTAAAGAGCAGTTCAATTTCAATTTGAAAATATTATAATTATTTTTGTGGCATCTATAGCTAGTGAAAAACCCACTGTATAACCTGAAAAAACGTTACTCTGAGTTTTCTTTTTTGGATTTCAGAAAAGATATACTATCATACCAGTTTATACACAGCAGAAAAAAGAGAGCATTTTTATAGCAGGGAAGATAGTTTTTTTTATTAATTAGATTGTCAGCTTTTCAGTGGCATTTATCTGTCAGACATCCTAATCTGTGTTTAAACAGAAGTATATGAACTTCAATTCACATTAAGCTCAATGTTGAAATTTCCCTTAGTTGAGCATTGTAAGACTGGTGATCAAGGTCTTTGTGAGGGACTTATGCTCCACATTTTCTTCTTTAGCCAGTCAGGTTATACATGTTGTCGGACTCATCTAAGATCTGTTGAAATAAAGGACTTGGAACTTAGAACTTTACAAGATTAGGTTCCAGACTTATGAGTTTATAGTACAGATACTGGTAACAAACTAACTTGGAAAACAAAGAAAATGTCTTGGTTCTTTTCTATGTACTGCATCTACACTAGCAAATCTCATAACTATGATTCCTCACTAATGTAGATTTTCTCATCATAGGATAAGTGAAAAATCAGTGTAGATAAGCATTTTTATTAGTAGAGACATGGCCTTAGCCTTTGGCACAAGTTGTCAATTTCACTACCTGTGATAATTGTTTTCTTGGAAATATGTTTGTTGCGATAACAAAATTAGTGCCATAAAGAGAGAATATTTTACGTTCGTGAGTGAAATCTCTTCTGTCAAAATCTAAGAAAAGGAGAACAGAAAAAATATACTTGTTCTCTTTGATATTATTGGCTGGAGAAAGTCCTGCTAAGGCAGCAAGGACAGGGTTCTGAGCATCCTCCAAATTTTTCACTTTGTAAAATTCTAGACTGTCATTTTAGGATTCCAGTGTAAACTGTTGATAAATGATTGAATTTTAAAGTCTCTCTTCACCCAGCCTTGCTTTTCACTGTCTTTGACATTTTGAGAAATAGTGTGGCACAGACACTTGAAGAGACTGTGTTTAAAAAAAAAAGGCATCACAAGAAACCTACAACAAAACTTATTTGAATCTTTGCTCACATGAGGAGTTAAATCTCTTGAACAGGATGGTGATGTATGTCTCTGTTAACAGGCATCATTGCATGACATCCTTCAGCTTAAATTGGTAGCATTCCCCAAACAACATTGCTTAATTCTTTTATATGATCTGGCAATATTGTCCACCTAGGATGTTAATCAACACTTTGAAGCAGACGAATAGTGTTTGTCTATTGCTCTTGGCTCAGCAAGAGCTGCCTGCAGGCATTTCTGTAACTGTCTGAAGCTCCTGAAATAGTGAAGCACTTTGTTGTGAAGGTGGAAGGCAGCCTCTCCTCAAGTTGATCCGTTTTTCCCAATTATATCATCTGTGCAGAGACTAGCTGGAGAGTTCCTGGGTCACCCAGGGAATACATGACTAAATGCACTGTGTGCACACAGGCACAGGCCTGATACCCTAATACACTACAATTATAATTATTGACTGTAGGACAAATTGGAATTTCATTCTTAAATCACAGTTACAACTTAAACTCCATAGATTTTTCCGTGATGAGTAACCATACAGTTTGCTAAATAGTATGATCTTTTCCTATAAATTGAAAGGTAGTCTACACCTTGAATGTGTGCCACAATAGGCAATCTTCAGCATGGAGAACTTTTTCTTGCAAGTTTTAATACCAAGTTCCATGATGTTCTGCAGAACAGAAGTTGCTATATGCTTCATTTTAGATAACACCAAAGCACAAAGCTATAAATGAAAATGCTATCAGAGATCCATGGAATAGTGATTGAAATTATTCTTTCCATTTTACAGGTCTTCACAACTGAGTAACATCAGTTAAACTGATTTGGGAGCTGCGTGCTTCCCATTCATATGGAAGGGCTGACATGGAGCAGCCACCACTTGAACATCTGGCACTCTGCAGGCAGCCACCCAAGCCAGCAGATGTCGAAAACACTAATACGTTTTCATAAAACAGGGGTGTTTTTCAGGAGAAATCTACTTTCTCACAAAGGCCTCAGTCAGTCCTGTTAGAGAAAAAAGTGAGGCAGGTTTTGAATTTTGTGAACATTTAGGCTCAAATCCATTCCCAATGAGAAGATAACCTCATTTACCTTACCAAAAAAGGAACTTCTGAAAATGATTTCTGATTCACTTTATCTTTTGTATCCTTTTCTGTTATGCTGATTCTTTCCCATTGGCAACCTGATCAAAATCAGCTACTAACAGACTGGTGGTATGCAAATCAATTTTCATGAAAAACAGTATCCTGAAGCAGCTTATGAGCTAAAAGCATCTATCTAGGTGGTACTGCTGTGCTTGTGAAACCAAGCAGACTTTCTTACCGGCTCAACAGATAAGAATTCACCATATTGCTCTTGACCATTTTAATTTGCTAAAACAGACATTTAACTTTATCCCTGGCCAGACAAGATGCATTGTTTTAGCACAGTAAAAGAAGTAAGCTAGCAAATGAGGAAATGGGAAGAACTGCTGAGGGAAAGGTTTAGACAAGAGGCACTATATTTATTTGCTGAGGACTGAAACTTTTAATTTTGTAGTCTCAACTTTTTCCTTTGTTGTTAACACAGTCCTTCATTTTCTTGTTGCTACACAACTTCTAGTTTACACCATACTGTGGTGAGCTCTTACGTCTTTTGTCCTAAACCATTTCTGTGTCTAGTATCATATTTCGAGCTATGTAATACAAGACTTTTTAAATGGGAACCTGCAAATGAAAAAGATCATTTGTTGGAAATTCTTAAATCCTTCTTGCACTATTAGTTGATGTTAGCAAACAATATTTTTCAGTAGAGAAAAAATTAATTAGGGAGAAGTCTTAGAAATTTAGTAGTCAGGCACTTTTGTTCTAACAGTCTTACTCTTCAGAATTTGTATAAAATTCTGAAATCCTGAGTACAAAGAACAAAGAAGAGAGAGAGAGAGTAATGACAGGTTTTGCATTTTTTCTTCAAAACCAGATAAAGAATGGTCAGTTTCCATGTGATATAGTAGTTTCTTTCAAAGTGGCTGTTCACTTTTCTCCTTTTGAATAATACCATGGCTGTAACCTGCCTACATTTAGGTTTGTAATGGGGAGAAGAGCAAATCGTAGAATCATATAATAGTTTGTGTTGGAAGGGACCTTTTAAAGCTCATCTAGTCTATCCCCCCTGCAATGAGTAGGGACATCTTCAACTGCATTAGATTGCTTAGAGTCCCTTCCAATCTGACCTTTAATATTTCCAGGGATGGGCATCCACCACCTCTCTAGACAACCCTGTGCCAGTGTTTTATCACCCTCATTGTGAAAAATTTCCTCTTTGTATGTAGTATAAATCCACCCTCTTTTAGTTTAAAACCATTACCCCTAGTCCTATCGCAAGAAGCCCTGCAAAAATTTGTTCCCATCTTGGGAGTTGGACTAGATGATCTCCAGAGGTCCCTTCCAATCCTAACTATTCTGGGATTCTGTGATCTTCCTTATAAGCCCCCTTCAGGTACTGAAAGGCTGACATAAGGTCTCTGAACAACTCCAACTCTGTCAAGCCTTTACTCATAGAGTGGTGCTTCCATCCCTCTGATCATTTTCATGGCCCTTCTCTGGACCCAATTCAAAAGGTTCACGTCTTTCTTGTACTGGGGACCTCAGAGCTGGATGCAGTACTCCAGATGGGGCCTCAGAGCAGAGCAGAGGGGCAGAATCACCTCCCTGGACCTGCTGGGCACACTGCTTTCAATGAAGCCCCAGGATGCTGTTGGCTTTTGGGGCTGTGAGCAGTCATTGCCAGCTCATGTCCACCTTCTTATCCACCAATACCCCCAAGTCTTCCACAGGGCTTTTCTCGATGTTTACTCTCCTTGTAACTGTTGGTATAAGAAAAGATGGCAGCTGGCAGTTTCCTGTTTCTCCAGATAGCACAAACAGGAATTGCTTGTCAGTGGAAAGAATGGAAGAGGATGGCCTCCTTGAAAAAAAATTAATTGTTCATACAATGGTTATTTGCTTCTTGGGTTTTTTTTTAGACAAAAATATATGTTATGTTTTATTGGAACTAGAATAGCAAATATTGTTCTGTATAAAGTACAAGGATTGCATGTAGTTATTACAGTGCAAAGTGTGGTTTGGATATGCTAACTGATAATTTTCATGAATCATGTTTTCTCAGTTTTCTTTTTAGATCCCTGTCAGTGATTTTTACTCCAGTTTAGTGCCATATCGAAGTCCTTTTTAGCCGAGAATTGTTTCATTATATTAACGTTCTTAGTCACCATATTTACTTTACTTGTTGCAGTCTTAAACTATCATTGACCAAGCATCACTAGTATTTCAAAGCAAATTAGACAAGTTGATTCACACTAGCATTTACTTCCCTTCTGTATATGAAGTTTAGATGTCATTTCCATTCTAGAACCAAATTCTTCTTAAGATACAGGGGGGTTTGAATTTTATTATCTTAAGAGAAATGAAATAAGAATTTTCCTGTGTCCATTGTAAATGTTTCTCACCACATCATGGCTCAGCACCTGCTTAGCTGTAAACAGCAAATGCTTTCATACAGAAAATAGATTGTATTTTCACATTTAAGAAATTGTGTTGGTGAAGTAATGATGCTTCTGCGATATTTTATAATAACTGATTGTTTGTAACAAGTTTGCTATGTCTGGAAAAAAAATCATTCTCATCTCCCTGGAAAATCTCATTTTCTGAAAAATGTCAGTTTAAAGAAGTATTAAATATCTGTTCTCGTTGAAAAAATAAGGTTAAATATACATGCCTTGGGCTAATCTACTGACTGTGTTTGTGGTAGCAATGGTAGTGGTAATTTTATTAAAGGCATTAAAGCCTCTGAAATGGCTAAGTTATGTATAGTGCTTTTGTTATAAGGGAATTTCCAATGTCCATGGCAGCAAGTTTAGATATTTTTCTCAAAATACAGTGTACTATCCGCTGGATGATGGTGCTTAAAAGTCTGAGCACTATGAGTGGACTGATCTTTTGTTTGTCTAAGGACTTTAATTTGAATTTTTGAATTTTAGGTTTTTTTTATCTTAAAAGGCATTTTGGGTGCACATAGATTCCTGAACGTATGTCCTTTTATATAGGAAGCAGTCTGCAGAACATACTAATCAGAAATACAGACTAAACTCAGCAGATTTCACAGGCAAATAAAATGACTTAATAGGAAGTAAGATAGCAAACTTAAACAAAGGGAATACAAGTATATTGTCAGTTGTGAATATTATTCAGCTTTTAAAATCCATAAAACAAATAACCTCTAAGTAAGTTTTTCTGTTTCTTGAGTTAAAGGGCCTGAGAACATAAAAAGGAAATGTTGATGTCATTATAATACATTTGGCTCTACCTGTGTTATAATCTGAAGCCAGAGAGCATACTGTTGCTGGCAGTGGGAAAAATAGAGGTTTCTAAACAGTTTGGACTGTTCTTTGAATTTCAGCAATTTTTTTGGTGACTAAGGAAGAGAAAAATCAGGTATATAAGAGAGAATGGGTATATATTCTGCTAATAACAGCACTGCTGTCCTGACCAATACAAAAACACTGCACTTGATCTAAAGATGTTTCCCATAAGTTCATGCAGTGAAGAAGAGCTGACACAAACCTTCTTTGTGAGGAGAAGGAGTGGGCCATGTTTATGGTCCTGGCAGCAAGAAGTAGGAGATCTATTGTGATAGACATCTGTTGTTACTATATGTGCTTTTAATGAAGAAAAGAACTGTCCGTTTACTATCCTCCTGTACTGTTGCTACCAGGTATTACCACACAGTCCCACTCCAGAGGTTTATTTTGTGCAAGCCTGTAGCATAAGAAAGTTTCCTGGAGACTGAATAATCTTAAGGGTACTACTTTTTTCTAAACCTGTCTTTCAGCTTTATAGATACCTAACCTTGATTGTATTTATTTTGATTTTTGATTGATTCAAACCTTCTCAGGTCATTTTTTGCTACTGCCTCAGATTTGCATTGTTGTGCATAGGAAGGGGATGGGACCCCATAATAAAAGGTAGCTCTGCTGGGCCTGTCTGTAATGTATTAGTTGTTAATTCACTCCATGGGAAGTTGTCCCAGCTTTTCTAGTTCTTGGAGCCACAGTTGTCTCTGGACAGAGGCAGAGCATATTAGGATGTCATCCTAAAGTAGTTTTGCTTCTTCTACTGAAGAAAAAGGGAAAATTGTAATGTCCAAAATCTGTACTGTATCACTTGTGAGGATTTTGATGTCTTGTATTCTAAGTATATGAAAATATAGAGTGTGGTCTATGTTTCAAGAACAACTATATTGCTCTGTTGTTTTGTTTCTTTTGATTCATGATGCTTGAGGTTTAAAAATTTAAAATTTTCACCAATATACAGGATGCTTTTAAGCTAATGTTTATTTCTTTGGAAGAGGAAGCGATGAGATCCTTAAAACATGGTGTTCTTTTACGTGCAAGAATATAGCAGGTGGTATGTTCCTCTGAGTATGTATTAAATACCCATTATAATTTTCTTAGGAAACAAGGCCAAACACTGTCAGAGAACAATAAAACGCAGATCATTCAGACTTTAAAAAAATGTTTAAATTAATTTGCACTTATTGGTGAAGCTGAACAAGGCTGGGTAACTTGATTGGCAGTGTTACAAATGTTCACCTCTTCTCAAGCCTCACTACCCAAAATTGTAAAACTCTCAGGTGTCGAGGTATCCCAAAATGCAGACATTGTATTTAATGTATCTGTTACTCAACAGTGTCTGAGTGCTGAAAGTTAGGGATTCCACTGAGTCCATTGTGTACCTGGCCAGCAGAAGAAATAATTTGCATATAGGGGATTGAGTGCCCATAGTGATATAATGAAATCAAACTGCCATTATAACATGCTTCAAACTGACTTGATCAGGAATTTTCAGTGAAAGTATTTGACATAAGTTCTGACTTAGAAGTTTTGTAGCTTTACATATGACAACTTGGTCATGCTCATTACAAAAATTTATCACTGTAACAACTTTTGAAACACCTTTAAAAATTGTTTGAAAGTGATGTTTATTTTATTTATAAACTGCATAAAGCTTATCTAGGAGCTCTGTTAACTGTTTTATGTCTATTCAAATGCATGCTATTGCCTGAAATTTTAGTATGCCAGTATTATCAATAAAGATGTAGTCAGTAATTTGTTTTTGAAAGTGAAATGAAATTTATTTTTATACAATTCTGAGATTGGAAATCATTGGAAGATTATAATGCCAGGATCTCAAAGGAAATACAAGCGCACTTTCAGTAAAATTTAAACTATATTTGCTTTTACTTACCTGCCAAGAGCTATGGTACACTCCCATGGGTTCTCTGCTATGTGTCTCAGATGCATAATATGATTCACATTTTAAGTACTAGAAGTAATACAATTCCTGTCTGTGTTTTGGTGTTTGCAATACCAAAGCATTCAGCAGAAATATAGAAAATCCAGGAATGAATGGAGATTTTGGTTGGTAAATGTTTTACTTTGCATCTTCTATGAGATTTATTTTTTTTTCAGTTTCTTAATTCTGTAGGTGAATTGGGTAAATAATTTAGGATCTTAATTTATTAGCTAAATTTTGCTAAGAAGGCTTTTTAGTTCACCTTTAAATAGCATAAAACCTTATATCTGTACATATATAAAACAAATTACATCTCCTTCATATTCCCCTGAAATTTGAATAGAACTAAAATCCTTCAGGGATTGTTTTAAAATTACATAATGTTATTTATTGCCAGACAGTGTTTTTTGGTCTGTTAGTTAGTAAATTTATATTTAAGTACTATTTATGTATATATTATGTTTCACTTGGTAACTCCATATTTGCCAAGGCTGCTATGCCCCATGAATTTATCTTTGTTTTGGAAAGCTGTTATATCTTGGTATATCTCTGATATAGCTTTTTTCTGCATATGATAGGACAATATTATGTGGACATATTTTGATTAGATAGTTTTCGAGAAAGGTGTGTCTCCACGTAGAAGAAGTGTACCTAGAAATGTGTAAGATCAGGCAGGCCAAGGACTCAGAAGAGTGTGCTTTTTGCAGATTATTTCCGAAGAAGCTCAAGAAGGCAAGGCATGATTAAGGGCAGTTGTATATAGTGGACTGCATGTGCAATTTGCCATGATTATGGCAACTTAGCAATTGTATAGCCATTTGGCCTGTGTCATTTCCTGCATGTGTTCTTCTGTCCCTCTGGATAGTAAAGAAACTGAGATCCAATTTAGGAAGCCTCATATGAAGTTTTTTTGACAATGTAAAATGTTTAGAGAGACAGAATCAAAGAGAAATTTACACAGTGAAACACAGAAAATAAATTAGAGTTGGTAGCATAAGAATTTACATGAGTTTGAAATAAAAATGTCTGCAAAAATACCCTCTATGTCTTCTAAATCTGCAAAATAGGCTTCCTGGATATTGGGGCTAACTATTCTTTTTCTCTATATCTAAACTTATGCATTCAAAACTTGGCTAAATTACCTAAGACATGACAAACATAATGAGGAATGAGAAACAGAAACTGAGGGACATAAAGTACTTAATATGAGGAAAACAGTGCTATTCATGTTTAAGAGGTAACAAAGGAAAAAAACATTGATTGTCTAATACTGGAATGGCAGAAGCTTTGACAGAGAAGAAAGGGGTGGGGTGATTTTACAAAAGTATCAATTACTGTAGGACTGCTGAAGTGGAGCCTGCCCCTTCGTATTTAGTTTTGCTGGCCCATCACAAATTCTGTGGCATGTGAAAGACCTAAGTTACTACTGTGTCAGTGCGTTGCAGTCCTTACTCTCACATTTTATCCAGTTTAGATTTAATGGGCTCAAGGGATCAGGGCTTTCACTGTTTCCCTTAGGAGGTTATTATACAATCTAATAGATCTGACTTTCTGTGGAAATTTCACTGGTATTTATCTTAAATTTTCTCTTAATTTAATTCCATTAGTTAAATCCACTATAATCTCTGATAATGTACTAAGTCTTCTTTCTGCATGGTGTTAAGATTCATAGAATATAAGTAGATAATAGGGGCTCTTTCTCTTAATCAATACTTAGTCAGTCTTGCTCATTTCTTATTGGTTCCACCATTTCCACCTGTAAGCATATTTTACTTGCTCTTCACTAAGCTCCCAATACTTTGTCTCCTCGTAAATGTGGTTGATTCCTCCCAGACAAAAAAGTACATTCAGATCAAGTGAAAGGCGGAGAATGTGTATGAGTGATCAGAAGGTAAAATCATTCCCAGGATTGCTATAGTTAGCTCATTACTAAGCATTTTGATCTCAGAATGTTCAGTTAATATTATGTTTAAATGAATGATAGACTTACACAGAAAAAATGATCTGAGCAGTTAAACCATCTTACATCTGATCTACATCTACAGTGGCATAATGCCAGCATGAGATGATGATTATGAGATTTCTGGGAACCAGTAGTTAGGTTCCCAGATCAGTTTTATTTCAATTTTAAAGGCATTTTAGATTATCATCTGATATTGTGAATCAACATAGACAGCGATATTGTTATTTTGCCCATTTTTATCTGCCTACAGATGCCAATGGAATGAATTACCCCCAGAGAAAGTCAAGAAGTTATTGTCTTTTAAGTTTTCTCATTTTTGCAGGGGGTAGAAGACCAAATCTTCTTTCCACTAGCTATTCACTCTTAGAAAATATCTACTAGCTTCCATTGGTTACAGAAGGAAATGTGTGGTTCATCTAAGGAAAATGATGGTCACATTGTGTTAGGGATTAGAGATTTGTTTAGCATTTGGTGATAACTGGCCCGTTGGCCATCATTACTGTAGGGAGGGTATGTTCTCAGTTTTGGGCAGAGAAGAAAAAGGCTCATAGTTGATACTGCTCCTTCAGAGGAGGATTCATCATGTTCTCCTTAAAAAGCAAAGGTAAAATCCCTGCTATTGTAGTAAAGCTCAGCCTTGACTATGGAGCCGCATAGAGCATTTCCATAGTGCTTGTGTTCTGTTTAACAGGTGATGTGTCACTCAGATAGAAATACAAATTAAAAAAAAAAAAAGAAAATACAAAATTCTTTGTAGTCACCTAGATTTTATGGGAAGTGCGAACAAAGGAGACATTGACTGGAACCATTTCACATGTAATATTTTGTTCCCAGGAAAACATATCCTTTACATATCCTAGTAATACTTATTTAATAAGTAAGCTTTATAGTCCTGATTTAAAAAATGTGAGGCTTTCCTAAATGCTAAACGTATGACCAGTTCCCTGTTAATATAAGGACAACTTACATATTAGTTATTTTTTTGATTTACTGAATGTCATTGGTAGATAGTGTTCAGGAGTCTGAAAATGCCACCAGGTTATTACATGGCTTATTAGGTTATTAATTCAAATTCTTAAATTATTAACTCAAATTCTTAACTTAAATACTAGGCACTGACCAAATACAGGCTTTTTGTGTTGTCAGAACTCATTAAAAAAAAAAAAAAAGGAAGAAAGAAGAAAATAGATCATAACCAAAATTTCAGTACTTGATATCTTGGTATTTTGTCATAGCAAGTTATTGGAAGGTAACTGTGCCAGGACCAATGGACTTGCAAAAGTAGCTGAGTATTAAGCATATAAGAATAAATTTTCAATATCTGTTTTAAGTCATATTCCTTTTGAGACAAATGAAATGTGGTAATTTTAAAAATTAAAATTGAATTTTCATAATAATATTTTTCTTGGCAGTTATTGGTATATAGAATATATTTAACAAATAAGTAACACACTTGTTTCATTTTCTTAGAGCTTTACTGCATGTTTAAACTGCCTCCCTCTCAAAACATAACATTTCTGTTAATATTTGTGGGAGATTGGTTATCCTTCTGTGATTGTCTCAGTCAGGAGATTCCCATAACTTTTCTGCCAGAAACTGTTCCCATCACTCTAATTTTCACTCTAAATTATATCTGTCACAGTGAGTGTTATAATTAAAAGTACTACATTCTTAGCCAAAACATACATTCAACTGTAGCTAAATATAGAAGTCCATATTTCAGTAATATTGCAGATTTCTCCAAAAATGCAAAATATTTTTAGGAAATTTACATTAGGCTTTCTTTTTCAAATTCTAAATTTATAGAATCTAGGAAAGTCAGATAATTTTTAATTTTCTGTACCATTGCTCTAAAAAAATAAACACCCTAGAAATAGTAATATTTTTCTCAAAGGTATTTAAAAACATCAAAAATGAACCTCAAGAAAACTTCTTTCAGGTATACCACAGTACACCACACATGCTAATAGCATGCTTGACTGAGAAAAAAAATATTTCTTTTAATACACTGTCTTAATCTGGCGATAGGTGTAAACTGCTGTCATCCAAACTATATTTATGTATACATTGTAGGTTCATGTGATACCTAGTTGCTGATTTCTGTTTCAGAGGCAGTGCACTGGAAACAATTAGTTGGATACCTTATGACTTAAAAAAAAAAAAAATCATGCTTATACAAAACCTCTGTGCCTCTGGAAACAAAAAAAATTTGCTAATCGTCTGTGTCAAGACCCAGGTTGTGTATTACCAAATTGCAAAGATTTTTCTAAGAACAGAGGGTTACAAATTAGCAAAAGATTGCATATCTCAACATGTACACAGTTCAGGATACCTACTCAGTAGGAGTTTCCTAAATATAAGTAGCTACAATCATAAAATAAATCCTTTGAGGAACATCAAATAAATTTTTTTTCCAACAATTTTTTCTAATCTCCAGTTGCAAAGACAAATAAGGTGAGAAGGAGACTTTATTATACTCTGGGAAAGCGCTCTCATATTTTTAGTGTTCAGAGTCCAGCACAGATATGGAGGGGATGCTTTTTTTTCCTCATGGCGGTTCTGTACCATTGTTGTCTGGTAGGTCCATAAGTTTCCTGAAGGTCAGGGGACAGCTTCATTTTGTGAAGGCTGGGCTCCTTGCTGCCATGCCGTCAACAGAAGATAGCACTCTTGGGGCTTTGCATTTACACCCTTGGAGTCTTTATTCCTGTTTACATTTCTGCAAGCTTTTTTAAAACTGCATAATTCCTGCCTCACTTTTCCTTTCTTGCTAAATAAGAACAATTGATAGTTATATATAGGTACATGGTAATTGGGAAAAGTGCAGAGAACTTGAATAAGGAAATTTTGCTTGTTGCAGCTTGTAAACTACATTAAATACACTGTAGTGTGAGGGATGACATTAATGTGTTGTTTAAAAAGCTGCTGTCAGGCCAATGCACATGCATTTTCCATAATGTATACGTGCTCATGTGTGATATTTAGACT
This sequence comes from Neopelma chrysocephalum, assembly GCF_003984885.1. Classification (NCBI taxonomy): domain Eukaryota; kingdom Metazoa; phylum Chordata; class Aves; order Passeriformes; family Pipridae; genus Neopelma; species Neopelma chrysocephalum. The sequence goes on from NW_020897693.1 coordinate 30,162,689, forward strand.
TCTCTATAGCTGCAAATGTGTCTGGAAAAAAGGCTTTGATTAATTGACTTCCCTCCT